>NC_090265.1:558782774-559097774 GCF_040414725.1 Anabrus simplex
TCTTAACAGGTACAAATCTCTTCTCTCCTTCCCAAATGATTCCTTTGAATTTAGCCCAAAGTGTATCCACATTACTTCCTTCACTTATCCAACAACTGAATTGTGATTTAAGGTAAGTCCCAAATTCATCAACTTTAGTTTTTCTGTACAATTTCTTGTCTTGTGTGGCCCTCTTATTAAGCCTTTTTGGTACCAGTCCCACATTTTCTTTCTTGATATATCGTTTCTGTTTAACAACCGTGGCTTGAGCTTCATCTTCCTCACGTTTTCCAGTGTCGTAAGCCTTTCCTCCATTTTTCTGAAGTTTCCTTCTGCTTTCCTCAGTGAGTAATTTCGCCTTCACCTTCGGGATTGCCAGTTTCGCCAAATCAGCTTCCAAGGAAGGTATACAACCTGCATATTCCTCCGTAAGATTTCCGGTGCTCATTCCAGGAACTTGTTGATCTGTGAACTCGTATCCGGCTTTACTCGTCCATTATTACAGCCTTATGGTCACCTATTCCTTCAATTACCTCAGTTTTATCAAGAATTTCCCATGGTTTAACCAAGAATACATCTAGTAAGTTATTGAGACGAGCTGGTTCTTGTACTACTTGTGTAAATCCTCCCTCCCAAATTAACTTATTTGCCAGTTTCTTCACTTGCAGCTCCATTCCATTCAACTTCCGGCAAGTTTAGATCTCTCCCAATTATTACCACATCAGTATTATTGTTTTTATGTGTATAATCTATTATTTTCTCAAAGATTTCCATGTCTCTTTCCTCTTTTCCAGGCCTGTATGTTCCTATAATTCCCACCTCCTTCATATTATCACAAATTAATTTTATCCCTAATATTTCATCCCTTTCATCGGTAAACCATTCATGTGAACAATAAGTTTCCTTCACCAGAATAAACACCCCCTCCCTTTTTATTTTCTCGGTCTCTACGATAGACTGTGTACCCTTCTGGAAATACTTCTCTATTACCCACCCCTTCTCTCAACCACGATTCCACTCCTATCACGACATCAGTCTCATAAGATTCCATCAATGTACCGAATTTTAATTGTTTATTTACTACACTCTGACAGTTTACCAAGAGCAATCTCAGACCCCGTTCCTCCCTAAAACTTGACTGTTGCAATTGGGTAACTTGAAATTCCTTATACTTTCCTGAGTTTCATTTTCTAGTTGACTGAGCCAGCTTGAAGTACAGCTGGCTTTTTCTACTAGTTTTCCTGGTCAGTATTATAACTCAAGGGAGTGGCTTTTTTACAGTACATATCTTATGATTAATAAAATTTAGAACAATATTTGCTATCTTTCGTTTACCTGAATTGTTTAGATGAAGGCCATGCTTTGTGTAACAGTGTCTCTCGAAACTTCTGCTATCAGTTACCTGTGTATTACGAAAATGTTTACAAATTTTAACCATATCTGTATTAACTTTGTCCACTTCAATGTTCACACACGAGTCTCTAATCAAATCATGCCTGCGGGGCACGTTCACTACAAAGATGTTAGTGTGAGCCAGCTTACCTAGTGTACATTTAAGTTCAGAAATGACATTCTTAGCGTCGTTGTGAGCTACGTCGTTCGTCCTGCCGATGATCACTACTGCATCACGACTTCCGAGATTTCTTGCCGCCTGCTCCGCGTTTTCCAATACCTTCTTCATTGGGGCCCCAGGATAGACGACAGCCGATGCTGCAATATCTTTATTGTTCATTTTCTCCGCAATTCCCCTCGCCTGGCTATCACCAAATATAAGAATGTTCGACACTTTCGCCGGTGCACTGTGTGGGATTTTAGGCCTAACTTTCCCGCTTCTCGTAACGGATTTTGCGCTATACGTTTGACTTCTTCCCGTACGGATACCTTGCGTATCACTTACTTCCCTCTGGGCTGAAAATCTATTTTTGGTGTCAATTACAAAATTGTCCTTATTTAGTGTACATTTTTCCTCCTAGAATATGAAGCAACTTGACACCACGCGCTAGAATTCACAGAGCCACCTGTGTTCTGAGTGTTTACTGGTACCGGTACTTTCGATTCCAGTAAACGTACCTTCTCCTTTAAAATCTCATTCTCCGCTTTTAATGCTTGTAAATCCTGTTGCAATAAAGAGAGAATTACAAGTACATTATCATTACCTCCATCCTCTAAGAAATGAGACGCCAGCGATTCGTTGTCCGTTGTAGGCCTAGGTTTGTTACCGCTATTCAAATTTCTCTAGCCACAGCTAACACAGGTCCAAGTATCTTCATTTTTAGCAAAACCAGCACTACATATACACTCAAAATGGTACCATATTAAACACTTTTCACACTTTTATGGCCTATTTAACGTGTTCGTAGAATACAAAAATAACCGGCATCTTAGACAGTTACACCCTTGGCAATTCGGCGATATTTTCAGGAAAATGCTTTTAATGGGAAATCCATTACCCGAAAGGGGAGGAATCGTTTGCAAGTGACATTTACAACTGCGTTGCAATCTAATGATTTTTTTGCCATTCCATTCTCGACACATTAAAGTTAAAAGCATATATCCGTCCTCAAATGTACTAAGTGTTGGCCTGATCCGAGACGTTGATAAAAACATCACGAAAGATGAAATACTCAAATACATACAATCTACCGTTCCCAGTAAGTCAGTACAAAGACTCAATAGACGGGTAGTCAATAATGAGCATATTGAGAATCTGCCTGCAAAGGTCTGTTAAAATTATTTTCCGAACCCAGGCTTTGCCACAATACATATCTCTTTTTGGCGTATATTTACAAGTTTTACAGTTCATTTTCGCACCAGTGGCGAAACTACTTGGAGTCATTTGAGGCAATGCCTGCCCTAAGAAATAGGATTTAACATAAATATCCTAACTAACTTATCTGCTGTGTTACTGTGTTAAATCAACAATAATCTCTCTTTGATATGTGCTACATGATGACAGCAGATGTGCTTCGCTGATCGCCCTGCTGGATGACGACAGCAGACTACTTGTTCTGACAGGGAGGCATTCTGTAACTTGTCTCACCCAGGACTTTTTGTTTTGTTTCCATTCAGTCAGCTTGGGACTGGCGCGGGGTGGTGGAGGAAAGATAAGTTTACCGCCCGCACTCCGCTCTCCGCAATGTCTAGACCCAAGAGAGGCAAGCCTCCTATGCTATTTGAGAGCGTAGTAAATCCCAGCCCGAAGGTGGCAATGAAGTACTGGTACCCTACTGTTAAGTGTCTGTTTTTCTTTTGAATTAGTTGGCAATCCGTGCATCATTGGCTTTATTTTTGACAATTTAGACATGAACTGTTAGTTGTGTAAAACGAGACTGACATCAACCGTTTGAAAATCGCGTTGAAATAATATGTGAAGTAGGCCCCTTCGGGAACTTAACGAGTCTTTTGAACTCTTTAAAACGTAAGCCGTTCTCATCTTGGACTTACGAAGAGAACTGCGAATCCAAAACCAAAAGATGAATGCATAATATGGATATTAAATATTCGGACGGTAAAGTAGCGAGAAAATTTCAATTTTCTTGGTATACACGATATTCGTGGTTAACAGCCTGTTCCGAAAACAAGAAGCTTTTTTGTTATACGTGCGCTTTGTTTGGTGGTGAAAAGGAATGGACTTTATATGGGGTAATTGTTACAAAAAACTTTCTCAGAAAAGCAGAGAAGCACCAAAATTCAAATAAACATATTCAGAATGAAGAGAGATTCCGTTTACTGGGGTGCGGGAGGATAGAACAATCTTTATCTGAAGGTGCAAAATTTCAAGCCGTTAAACATAACGAAGTCGTGAAATAAAATTGTCTTGTTGTTGAGAGACTTGTTGAAATTGCGTGTTTTTTTTGAGGGGGGATTGGATTTCGAGGTAATTTTGAAGGGGAAGGCTCGACCAGCAGGGGCAATTACCTAGAGTTGTTAGATCTTCTTTCAAAACAGGAACAGTACATTCGAGATCATGTCCAGTCCACATCAGGCTTTAAAGGCACATCAAGCGAAATACAGAATGAATTAATTGAGCCTGTAACTGCGATAATTCAGGAGACAACCAAAGCAGAGTTAGATTCTTGTGATTTCATTGGTATTCTGGCTGATGAGACCTTAGCTGGGCAAACAGATCTCAAGTTAGTGTAATATTCAGGTTCTGCTCAAAACAGGGTCCCACAGAAAGATTCATAGGCTTTTATGATGTTTCGATTGATAAGACTGCATCAGACTTATCAGAATTACTTGTCGATTTTCTGCGAAAGTGGGGAGTAATTGATAAAGTCGTATGTAAAACATATGACGGGGGCTCCACAATGGCAGGAACACATGGGGGTGTTGAGCATTACGTTTAGCAAGTTTGTCCAAGGGCAATATTTCTACACTGTTATGCTCACAAGTTAAACCTCGTTCTTCTCCATTGCTCCAAAACAATAAAATCAGTCAGGCTCTTCATTCATAATCTGACAGCGTTTTATTCATTTTTAGTAGATCCTCAAAAAGAGATCATCTTCTGGAATACAAATGATTCAGTCTTCCACAAACATGCACTACCCGTTGGAGCTTTCATTCGAGAACAATCCACACAATATTTTCACACTATGATGATCTAAGACAGACTTTTGAAGACATTGCACAGAATTATGAGTGTTGGGACAGTGAGTCGTACAATTCAGCTGTTGGGTTGCTTGCTATACTCAAGAAGGCCAAATTCATGTATTTGCTCTGTCTCTATAGAAAATTTTTTATTTATACAGACCATCACTTTGCTCTACTGCAACATAAAAGCACATCAGATGTAACTCTTCGCAATATTGAAATTATAAAAACCACTGGTATCCTCAAGGACATACGATCAGAAAATACAGTATCCTCTTGCGTTGTAAAATGTCGCAAAATAAATAACGAAATAAATGTAGATGACAGGACACTCCAAACGCTCAAAATGTTAACATATGAAGTTCTTTACACCTTAATTATGCAAATGAAAGTACGGTTTGGCGAATTTGAAAGCATCCAGCTTATTGAGTTGTTGGATCCAACTCAGTTCATAGTTTACAAAGAGAGCTTCCCTGCTATTAAACTTAACAGTCTTATGAATATTTTCCCTTTTTAGGCAAATATTGGAAAATTAATTGATTAACATTTATTCCGATATAGAAAAAAAAGTCCCCTCAAAAACTTATACATTATATTGTCCTCAATGATCTCGAAAATGTAGGTATGTGGAAGTGTCAAAATTGATTCGTTTAATATTAACATTTCCTGTGACCACGGCCACGGCTTCCTCTGAAAGGAGTATGAGCACTCTGAAGAGGATAAAAACATACTTGCCTAATTCAATGAACAATGAAAAACTCAGTAGTCTTAGTACCATTTCTATCGAGAAAATGCTTGTGAAGGAATTGATGAGTGATTAAGTACTGAAGGACCGTGTGACCGACCATTTTGCAACCAAAAAACTCGACATTTAGAACTACTCTACACAAATGTTTTGTGTAAGATTTCCTGCCTACCCATTAATTAACTAATAGCTTCGCCACTGTTTCGCACCCATATTATGTCGAAAATACCAACGGTATAGTCACACAGAAAAACAGTGCAAAGCTCTATTTGTCAGATGCAGAAAATATTCACTTGCACATCCTACCAATCAATGTACCGAACAGTTTCAAAAATGTGCGTACTGTAAGGGTAGTCATTTAACCGCATCCAACGGATGTCCAGAGCATAAATACCAGCAAGAAATAAAAAGTGATGAGTACGGACTACGTTTCGTTTGAAGAGGCTAAAGGGAAAGTTGCGCTGCGAATTTACGGTCCACAACAGCATCCCTTCCACGAAATGACCCCTCTACACCCCTTCCTCTGGAAAATCCTAGAAAAAGAAAATTTACCCAAGTGGTAATGCAATCTCCACGGCCCACTCCAACCCCCGGGCTTAATACGGAGGGATATATGGCAATTTTACGCAATGAACGGACCCCCTCACACCCTCACAAGGGCTACTCTATCTATCCCACCAAATGACCCCTCTTCTTCTACCTCTCCCCCTTCTATGATTATCACCACTTCAGAATCACAACAGGCAACCATTCTGCATCAGAAAAATCAACTTTAACAAGAAATTCTAAAAATCATAGTACTCCTATTACAAAGTGTCGGAGGAGAGGGGCGACTCTCACTTGCTATATATTATTTAAGGGATCAAATAACTAATATGATGGCATTGTATGATTCGCATTTTGCAGTGGAATGCAAGAAGCATAGTTCCTAAAAACATGAGTTACAAATATTAATCCACGAACACTCGAAACATATTTTTCTAGCTCTTCCACATTTCTTTTACCGGGTTTCAATCTTGAATGACAAGATGGACCAGGTAGTGCTGGTATAGCGATTTTTATTCAACAAAATCCATTACACGCTACCCATTATCATATTTTACCTAACACTCACCAACTTCCTTATATTTTCACCATGGGTGTTACGCACAATAATATTCGTTTCATTAATGTATACTACTCTCCTGATATTTACGTTACTGCAAATCAATGGGCAACTTTTTTTAATTTGATGTTTTAGATCACGTCATTAACTTCAGAGACTTTAATTGCCACCATACGTTATGGGGAAGTCAACACGATACACTAAAGGGACTTAATCTCCTATCTGAGTTTCAGCAATATGATTTCACATTATTAAATGATGGGTCTCCCACGAGAATATCCCCCTGGCGCACCATCTAGTGCTGTACATTTAACTCTTTGTAGGTCCCACATGGCTCCCATAATCACATGGTAAACACTATCAGACACATATTCTAGTCAATTAGTAAATATTCAAGTTAAAATATTATAACGAAGTGGTCCGCCTATTCAATACAATATATAATTTATTATATTTAGTACATGTTTCGTCCCATAAGGGACATCATCACCTATAATAAATTAGCATTAATATATCAGAAATACAAAATAGATATTATTAAAATATTGGTGTATGGTTACGACATTTAAAATGAGATCTTAGAAATTTTGGTTAAAATTGTAAGTCATATGATAGATATGATATATTGATGTTAATTTATTATAGCTGATGATGTCCCTTAGGGGACGAAACATGTATTAAATATAATAAATGATATATTGTATTGAATAGGCGGACCTCTTAGTTATAATATTTACCTTGAATATTTACTAATTGATTATAGTCAATGCGGGATTAGTATTACTTGAAATGAAGCTGTTAAAGTTTATCACTTGTAACGTATTCTAGTCATCATTATCCTATATTTATCACACATGGTATTGGAAAACCATGCTTAACGCAGAGAGCAACTCAAATCCGTAGCAATGCCCGATCATTTCACACTTTCGATAAGCAAACATACTGCACATTTATACACAATCAACTTAGTAACCTTCAGGAAAACTCTTCTCACGTATAGTACACTTCATACTACTATTAATACCTACACTGATATATTTCATCCTTACAAACCTCGTGTTTCCACGTATTTACGACCCTATCAGTATGCTGGTGGGATAGTGAGTGCCACAAATTGGTATTAAAACGAAAACTTTTATTTCAGACTTACCGAAATGATATGACGTTACAACATTATTTATGTTTAAAGCGTCATATTGCAAGAATGAAACAAGTATTTCATATCATCTTTGACTTCCCAAATATCCACTGCCTGTTTGTGGAATGCAATTAGAACTCTTACGCGTTCTGCCCATTAACGCCCACATTCACCCCTTCAGCGAGAGATTCTTACCCCTTTCTCACTTCTCGTACTCCAGATTACACCGTTCCCTTCCCTTTTCCTCAGACTGTTTCCCAGCCTACTTTATATTCTACTTTATTACAACCTACTCAACTTCATTAATCAACTCAAACACTTGTATCTTCGAAAAGTTCTTCTCCCGGCCCAGATTCAATAACCGATACTATGCTTGAATTGTTGCCATCTTCAACTCGTAAGATAATACTCGAATATTTTAATAATATCTTAGCTGCTGGACATATCCCCACAGAATGGAACATCTTTCATCTTATACCAATACTTAAAACTGGAAAACGCCAACATACCCGGCGCATTATAGGGGAATCCTGTTGGGTTCATATGTAAGAAAAACATTCCTAAAAATACTATTAAACCGTTTGGTCTGGATTATGGAATATTATCACATCATACCCACATCACAACACGCTTTCCTTAAATGAAGGTGTACATAAGACCCCCTTCATATTTTCATCGTTTACGTTTTTGTTAGCTCGATATCGCAAACATAGCACAATTGCTCTATTTTTAGATATGATTCCGTCCTCTTACATTTACTATGGAAAAAATTTGGATCAGATGGATTTCCGTATAAGTTCATATTACTTTTATATCAATTACTTACATATCGCACTCTTATCGTTAAATCACCACATACTCCACTTGCGGGTTGACAGACTTCGACCGGCTTACCACAGGGGGACGTTCCAAACGGTATTCTATTTGCTTTTTATATGCGTGAATTAGAACGGATAATTTCACCATACGCTAGAGTTATATCTTACGCTGATGATTTTGCAATATATATCCCATGAGAGCATCCCTGAGTTCAGGAGGATCTTAGCTGGTGTAATGCGTGACGTAATTAGGTGGTTGGATACCCATGGTCTAACTATATCGATTCCTAAATGCACAGCAATGCTGTTTACGCATAAGAGGTCGTATGACAACTCCCCCTTAATACTTGATGTATTTCTAGTTCCGTTCTCACTTCAACACACATACCTTTGTATCATATTTGATTATAAGCTCTAGTGGAAACATCATATTAATGCAATTCGGCAAAAGAAACGGACGGGTAAATCCAAATCATTATAACAGTCACGCGTAGAAGTTGGGGAGCAGACCCATTAGTAGCTTTAACGCTTTATCGTGCTACGATTCACTCTGTATTAGATTATTGTGCATTTTTATAGATATGGCCGCACCTTCCATAGCAGCGCATCTCAATACCATACACTACAAAGCGCTTCGTATATGAATAGGTGCATTAAAAACTATTCCCACGAATACCTTACTTGTGGAAACACGTGAATATCCTTTGAGGATTCGAAGAAAGACTCTAGCATGTAAATACCTTCTAAAGAAATTTGCTTTGGCCCGGTCACCATTAATTCCAAAATTACAGCTTCTACATGAATATTATACGAAACACCTTCCGAGAGGCGAATGAACTCCTGCTCTCTAACAGGCATACAAACTGTTGTGCACACAGAGCCATAAATTTCTACTTTTTGGCTGACAACAGCAGAAAACTAGGTAATATACATCCAATGTCTCTTGGAAAAAAAATTATGACCGGAAGTTTGTGGATGTTTCCCTAATTTCTCGTAGAGGTAGACACCGAATACAAATTGAGTTTCAGACCCGACCCCAGGCCAATCAGTTCCTAACTAACCCTATTTTAAAGGAAAAGCATCTAAAAGCTTTTATTCCCTCGGCGTCTCTCTTTAAGGTTGGCGTGATCCGAGGGGTAGATAGGGATTTGACCGAAGATGAAATCTGCAATTTCGCAGAAACGTCCGTACCGATAGTAGGAGCTAAGCGGATGAACAGACGCCCCACGCTGGACGGAAAGGTCACATATATTCCAACAGGTACCATTAAGTTAACTTTTCGTGACCAGACGCTACCTTCCTTCATTTCGATTTATAGGGTTCGAACCCCTATTGAACCTTTTGTATTTCAACCTACTATTTGTCGAAAATGTCAGCGCTATGGCCATACAAGGAAAAATCGCAGAGCCAAAAACCCTAGATGTGCTCATTGCGCCCTCAATCATGAAACCCAAGAATGTACTGATTCTCGTAGACGATGTATAAACTGTTCTGGGGAACATTCAGTGGGGTCCTTTCACTGCCCCGAACACCAACGCCAACAAGAATTGAAGAGAAAGCAGGCTATGGAAGTCCCTACTTTATCTCTGAGTCCTTTTTCACACCAGTCGAAAATCGATTCGGCCAACTCTTGCCCCTCCAACAATTTCCTCCTCTCCCGCGAACTTCTCCAGTTCTTCAACCACAGCCTCCCCGGAAAAGAAAATTCACGGCGGTTGTTACATCGCCTCCACCTCGACATGATCGTACACCAGGTTGCGATGTACAGGGCCATCGTGCTATCCTACACATGCCTTCCTCTTCCACGAGTGCAATACCTCCCATGTCTTCTGTCTCTGGGAAGAGCATACAGGTTCCTCCCAGGCGGGTTGATTCTACTGATCATTCGTCCCAAGAACGAGTCCGGGACTCGACCCCGATAACTGCCACAATTACAGCTAATTCGGATTAAATATCTGCTTATGCTAGGGCAGCGGAAAACGATTCTAAATTGTAACGCATTGTGCAACATATATTATTTTGGCGTAGTATATTTGCATCGGCGCTGTTTGAAAAACAAGATGATTCCAAAGCAAAGGCTAGAATATGTCACCAATGTTCCTAACAAGGTTGATGAAGCCAAGATTCTGCGTAAAACGAACAGTAACGAGCAGAGTGATAGGAAGAAACACTGGGGGGGGGGGGGGGATAGGAGAGTTTTCCGTGGTAGGTACCAGAAATGAGAAAAGGACCATCATTCGACAATTCGGATAATGAAATATATTAGACAATTGACTTTGTAATTACATACACAGATTATCGTGGGATTTGAAAAAAGTCCAAGAGATAACATAGATGAAGTCCAGTAATGCGTTTTCCCACTTTCATTAAAGACCACAGAGTTCGAACAATCAAAACAAAGGAAGAAACTGCTACCCAAAATCTTCTCACAAACTTTAGAACGATCTACACATACCGTAGACTCATAACATTCCTTTTTAGGATAACAAGGATAAACTTTTCATAAAGCAACATTTTAGCATGACAGCCATAATTATTGGCCACGATTTAAAAAAAGGAACACCTCCATGCTGTTTTACAAAACTCTAATAATGCAAGCAAAGGAGGGACGGGAGGGAAAGAAGGAAGATGAAAAATAACAAGGATGAAAGAAAAACAGGAATCCGACTGCGCAATACTTAGGGAGAGTTCTTTCACCGGCTACTGTGTTATTTAAAAGGTTTGAACATATCATGTCGACGGTGGTCACTCTTAGTCCAAATTTTAGATTTTCATCTTCATTTTATGTCGTGGAAATTTTAAGTCCATAGAACATCGAAACAGATTAGGCACAAAATAAGGCCTTCAATAAGCAGAATGAATAAACAGACAAGTGCCTGAAAGGGCGAATTTAGTTCTTGCAAAATTAGAAGCGAAGTGTTTGCTCACCTAGTGTCCCGACGATACGATGTTTCCAGGTGGACGGAAAAGACTTGCACTTGAATACAGCAAGCCGCACAAGGACAGTGGCCCCTACACACACACACACACACACGCACACACACACACACACACACACACACACACACACACACACTCTCTCTCTCTCTCTCTCTCTCTCTCTCTCTCTCTCTCTGTATACAATTCGATGACAGGCTGGTGAGACGAGCACGGTAGTGCATTTTATATACGCCAAGAAAGGAAGCCCAGTAACTTCGAGAAGTTTTGGGTGACGTAGCAGATGACGTAGACCGTAGAGTGTAAACACAGAATGGCAGTCAGTATGTAGTGAGACACGGGAAAGAAGAGACGGGTGAGCACCAAATATGATTAAACCATACATAGATAATAATAACAGTAGAAAGCATATAGTCCAGTAGAAATGCAGATATTGCAGAGTATATGGAGACGTAGATGCGACGATGTTTCGAGAAGCTTGTAGAACGTAGATCGAAGGATTATGGCAGGAGTACGTTACAAAATGGTCCAAACTACTCCTAACTATGCAAGAGGAAGTACTGGTTCTGCTCAATTCATTAGCACTCTCTGTCTTCCCTCATGATAATTCACCAGTGGAACGCACGTAGTGTCGTACATAAGAGACACGAACTATTTTTAATGATTGATTCATATCATCCTCATGTAATTTTGATTAGTGAAACTTGGTTGGTTCCAGCCAAACAATTTCACATACCAAACTATACTTGTATTCGCCACGACAACTACGGTTACGATGGGGCTTGTATTTTGGTAGCTAACCACCTACAGTTCTATTCGACACCTTTGCATTATAGAATACCGGATACACAGGTGGTCGCCATTGTAGTGGATAACATACATTTTATTTCAGTCTATTGTCCACCGAATTGGGCGTATTTTTTCTCGCAACTTCCGCACCCCTTTATCCTCGGAGGCGTACTTAACGGGCACCATCAGAGCTGGGGATGCGAGGTCTCCTGTCCAAAAGGGAACAAAATAGCTAATATAGCGGCCTTAAATCATTTACACATTTTGAATGACGGCTCACCTACTCGAGTGACGTCTCCTCTTGCAAATAAGAGTGCTGTCGATTTAACAATCTGTACTAGCGATCTGGCACACAGAATCGAATGGGAGGTAGTCAAGTACACTAATTCGAGTGATCATTTCCCCATTTTTATTGGGTTCGCGGACAGTAAACTAGCCGCTATCCCCCGCTTAAAGTGAGTAGGCGCATGTTCCCCTTCAATACACTCCAATTTCAACAGTTTTTGTCTCAAAAGTTATCTGCATTTGAAGGTCAACAGATGTTCTATGATGCCTTCACATCAACTCTCACAGAATATTTAGATCTATACCATCCGGGACAGTCACATTTCCGACCCAAAACTATTCATCATGCTCGCTGGTGGGATACTGAGTGTGCGGCTTTAATAGCAAAACGGAAGGCAGCACTTCGCTCCTTTCGCCGTTTTGGAACGTCCCAAGTATACTTACGCTATAAAGTACTGGTTGCCCAAACTAAAAAGGTATTTAACGACAAACGCCGCGCGGCTTGGAAAGCCTTCATTTCCTCTCTAAATAGGCAGCCATCGTCCAAACATATTTGGCGAGCAGTTCCCGGCCTATCCAACCATCTTATTAGTACTCCAGCTACTGTACACTTCAACATTGAGGTATTTTAAGCTTCTTTCAACAACTTACTCCGGATTTTGTAGCCCCACATTGTAGTTTCGCTCTTCCTCCTAGCTCCAATAAATTTTCTTCGCTCATTAGCCCAGTTGATAACACAGAATTAAATCTGGCAAGGGATGATATCTCGTATTAAGTACTAAAGCACCTACCCCCTTTGGCTCGCCAGAAATTACTGCAGATATTCAATCAGTGCCTCGAGTCGGCTCAAGTCCCTTCCACTTGGAACGACTTTTATTGGTCCCCCTGCAGAAACCAGGGAAAAACGCTCCACTTCCCGACAGTTATAGGGGCAAGTACCTGGGACGATGCATGCTAAAGATTTTCCAAAAAATTCTTCTTAAACGACTACAATTGTCTCTAGACTTTTATAAGTTGCTACCCAAATATCAAATTGCCTTTCTCACGGGTCACTCTGCCACTGATGAAATTAACCTCTTGGTAACTGACATCAACCTCGCACGCTGTCCCCTCATTGGCTATCTTATTTTTATCTACGTGGGGCTTATGATAATGTTGACCTCAAGTGCTATTCCAAAAATTGCTCCATTATAACTTCCCGCCCCTTTTCGATAATCTGCTCTTGAACATGTTGACGCACAGAACATTTCAGTTAAAACATTTTCCTCATATTCAGGCACGTATGACGGCAACGGGCCTCCCTCAAGGAGACCTTCTCAGTCCTATTTTGTTTACACTTCATTCGATATCCCTCGAGAAAATTATAACCCGCAGCGCTCACATGATACAATTCGCCGATGATCTAGTGATATATCTTAGTCTCCCATCCCTTGAAGCTATTTACAAGTCGTTACATACGACGCTTTCTGATTTTGCTACTTAGCTTCACGATCATCACTTAGAAGTGGCTTACGATAAATGTCGAGCGGTTCTTTTCTCTTGGTGCCAGCGTACTGATCACCCGCCTATACGATTTCAAGGATTTTCGATCCCGATCGTCCAGTCGAGTAAATATCTCGGTACTTACCTCGACAGGAAATTATTATGGCACTCTCACGTTAAACATCTTGTGGGGAAGTCTCTTCCAAAAAACTATTTTTTGCCCTACGACAGAGATCTTGGGGATCGCATCCCAGTACTATGGTCCTGTTATATCGAAATATTATTCGTTTAACCTTGGAATATGGCTCGGGGTTCACTGACACGGCGGCCAAGCAGGAGCTAGCTCAATTGGATTCGCTTCAAGTTCAATTTATTAAACTTTTGTAGTGGTGCTTTGCAATCGTCCTCCAACAATGCAACATTGGTCGAGGCTGCGAAATTCCCATTAAATCTGAGGAGAAAATTGCTTGCCTGCAAGTTTCTATTAAGGACCCTCTCTCTCAACTCACGCCCAATCCTCCCTAAATTATCATCACTAGTACGTTACTATCAAGATAAAGGTACACCTGTACAGCGTTACCCAGCACTTGTCTCGACATATTATTACTTTAATTCCCTTCGCACTTCTATTATTCGTACCCCGTCAACAACTAATTATATTCTTCCCTATCAAACAAATTATTATGTCCCTGCTCTGATTTTACCAGCCTTAGGTGGTTCTCAACCCATTGGCCCGGCCCGGACACACGGTGCTAGGAAATATGTCCGTCTAGCTTTGTCCCAGGATGTTCATTCTCTTTCACCAATATTCTTTACTGACGGGTCCAAAACTCACACCCCTCCAGGCGTGGGGGCGGCCTTTTTCTCACCCGAGTTACTCATTTCCAAACAATTTTCACTTCCATCGGAGACAACTATTATTACGGCGGAGGCTTTTGCCATCCATCAAGCCTTACTATATATCAAGTATTCGCATCTCGATAGTGCCTACATTGCATCAGATTCCCTTACATAATCCCAGTTTCCGGTCCAATTGGTATATTCAAAATCTTCGTAAAATCTATTTCGATCTACACCAACTAGGTAAAAGGATTGGCTTACTTTGGGTTCCGGGCCATTCAAGTATTGCAGGTAATGAACAGGCGGATGCCTCAGCTCAGGCGGCAGCTCAAGGCCAGGGTGTTGCGTACCATTTGGCATTACCCTTCACTGATTATTGGAGCGGTTGTCGAGAGAAGGTAAGACAGTTATGGCAGGGTGAGTGGAGTCATCCCTTGTGTCGTACAGGACGGAGTTTGTTTACGATCCTTCCGACCGTCCCACGCTCTCCGTGGTTTACTAAACATTATTATACTAGACGTCACATTACTAATATTATCCATTTGCGGCTAAATCATATGTGCACGCCTGATCAATTATTTCGTATGAAGATGGTTGATTCTAACCTCTGTAAATGTCGTACTTCGGTTGGTACAATTAATCATATTTTGTTTCGGTGTCCGTTGCTCGAAGTTAGTAGGCGTAAATGGTTACAGCCGTTTTTCCGGAAACAATTCGCGTTACCCACCCAATTGTCATGTTGGATACTCAATTCCACGCCCACTACGGTCGTTGCTTTATCGAATTCCCTTTCTGAAACCAACACTTTCCTTTACTTGCTGTCCCTTTGTCACTTCCCTATATGTGGACTCGGTCATGTGCGGGTGGTAGCAAGTCGCCAAGTATAATTACAGTACATCTGGTGTGAAGCTTTGCGCCTTGTATCCTTGTGTTACTCCTGTGTGTTGTAGATTAGTATTTAAAGTTAAAAACTTCATTATTGTTCCGTATTGAATAGAGAAATAAGATGTACAATATTATAGGTTAGGATCCACCTTTCAATACTCCGTAATAAGATGGTAAAAAGTAGTTACAACCTGTTTAATGGGACCGGTTTCAACACATTTTAAGTGTCATCATCAGCCAATTTGCGAAGATCTTAAAACAACTAGCACATTGAATACAGGCAAAAAATTATTATAATTATTATAATGATTATTATAATGATTATTGTGTTTTGAACATTTACTGAATTGCTACGTTATGATACAATGTTAATTTTATTGTAGATTTATTGTAGATTAGTAGTTTAATTCCTTACCTTCTTTTTAATTTTTAATTTTTAGCCCTTGCGTTTCCGCGTCCTCCATACTTTGTGTTTTATTATCAGATCTGTGACTGGGTACACCGCTATTGCGCCAAGCCCATCAATTTATCAAGACAATACAAGAACCCACACCCTGATGGAGGAGAAGATGAGAAGAAGAAGACGTTTTTGAACTTAAAAAAAAAAATAAAGTGTTGTGTATCGTAATTTTGTTCAAAATGCCAAGAAGTGCTGCTTGGGCTGAAAAGAGGAATTTCGGCATAAATATGGTATGCGCCGACAAGTCTATGATAAGATATCAAAACATGTCTCTGTAAAGATGTAAAAAAAAAAAAAAAAAAAAAAAAAAGAGACTAAATGATTCTGTTAATAACCTTGTTATGTACAGTGGAATAACCGAACTATGTACACGTTATTAACTGAGTAGCGCTCATAGATTATCATAATGAATGAAATTATGAATAACACACAATAGTTGCAAAATTTCCGTACCTACCGGTACCGAATTCGTGAAGTATAGGTTATACATGCAACATGGCTCTGGCTGAGACGGTGGCTACAACGAGTTCACTAGCTTGCCAATATCGGCATTTATACAGAGCTACTGTTTAACGCGAAAGATGGTTATAGCTACATAATATTGGTATGGACAACGTCATTGGTCTAGATAGGTTAGGATATGGTCTGGAAAAGGCAATTTGTGTGGATAGTTTAGGTCCAGCTAGTGACAAGACCATTCGACTAGATTGTTTATAGCATTGCTCGGAGTCCAGCTGAAATGAGTCAAAAACTGAGGTTCGGGCGCACGCCATGACATTTTGAAAATGGGTGGTTGTCTTATTTTCGACGTAGGTGGGAGCCTTGCAGAGCACATGCCTGGTGGCAGGATTGGTAGAAACATAATATGTCAGTTTCAGTGCTGCTATTCTTACCGAAAAGTTATTCTGGAGGAGAGATTTGTTCATTACACCTGCCAGGGTCCAAATCCACCCGCCACTTGAAGTATATTTACCTTTATAATCTAAAGTAATTGTCCGGGCACCATTATACTTTGCTTCTGCCAAGGATCACGTGCATTGGCCGACATTACCAACCATTACAAAAGAAGAAAGACTAAAGAGGCCTGCGAAGTTTGAAAGTGTCATGGTGTCAGACAGTAACCTTACACTTTCTCGATTCCTCCTTAGGGCAAGAAATAATTGTCATTTGTTAGCTTTAATATATTTTTGCATATCTAGGCCAATATCTGTCATGAGAGCAGTGGCCTGTTTGGGGCCACACTCCCATAGAGAGGCTCTTTTCTATTGCCGCTGCGCATACTGTCCGTATGGGAAGAAAAAAAAAAGCCGTATCAAGCCAACAGCCAGAACTTGACAGCAGTGCTATTCTACTCACCTCTACTTACCTCAGCGCTCCTAGTAGAAACCTAAGTATTAAACAAAGGACCGTCACTTTGCGTGCGCCACATAGCGGTGCCCCATATTACTACCATTGCGGGGCGGACTCTACAGTTTTGCTGCAGGAATAAGTAATTGGGTAGGGAATGCTGTGTAAAAAAGAAACATGTAAACTGTTTAGAAAATGATAAACTTTCAATTTATTCCACTCAGTGCTTTAACAGAATTTAAGACAGAATTATTCAAATTTGTTTGTAACCATTCATTTCATTCTATTGACGAATACGTATAGGCCTACTTAGCTCTAGAAAATTAACATATACTGTATATCAGTATTTTGTATATTTGTGCTTCTTTACTAGATTGGGTACTTCTCTATTTTTTTCCTCTGCAGAGGCCTGGTGCAGGTCTTTTTATTTGACTCCCGTAGGCGACCTGCACATCATGATGAGGATGAAATGACGATGAAGACGACACATACACCCAGTCCCCGTACCAGAGGAATTGACCAATTATGGTTAAAATTCCCGACCCTGCTGGGAATCGAACCTTGCACCCCTGTGACCAAAGGCCAGCACGCTAACCATTTAGCCATGGAGCTGGACTCTGTGTTACTGTAAATATGATTATTGACGTGTCCCTTATCACTGTATGATCAGTTGGATGAAATACAATACAATATTACAGGTGAACATTATTTACAAAATTCAACTATTTTTATGCTGAAATTGGTTTTCTTTAATATAAAATGGATAAAACCCACTTTCAACAACTGCAGCAGATTTATTGGTATACTAAAAGGTGTAGCAAAACGATGCATACCAAGAGGTTACTGCAAAGAGTACATCCATGACTGGAATGAAGACAGAGAAAAGCTTCTGAAGGAATATGAAGGCAATAGTGATCCTGCAACTTCATTTGACCTTCTACAATCACTAAAGGAAAACAGACAAAATAAATGGCAAGAAACCGTAGAATCCTTGGACCATACTCACCCCAGCAGAAAGGCCTGGTCCTTAATCTGGAAACTGGATACAGCAAAAATACTATCAGGCAAAAATGTAACATAAACTTGGATGATATTGCCAAACACACAATCACTACCTCCAAATCAAGAAAGGAAAAACATATAAGAGAAGTCAGACATCAATTGAATAATAATAAAAGGTCAGCTCCACAATCATCTGAGTTCTCCATCCCATTTCAACTAGAAGAGACTATAAAAGCTATGAAGTGCATGAGACCTGGAAAGGCAGCAAGTGTTGATCGCATTTACCCTGAATTTCTGTTACAGTGTGGTCCGGCTACTGTCAGGTGGGTGAACATCATCTTTTCCAACATTGTAGAAACAGGTTATCTGCCTCCACTATTCAAGAAAACCAAGATCATTGCTATACTAAAGCAAAGACCCTTCAAAAGTTCAAAGCTACTGCCCCATTGCACTCCTTAGTGTCACATTCAAGCTGCTAGAGAGACTGATTCACAATAGAATTTCCTCAGCCATCAACAAGGTTGTCCCTATAGAACAAGCTAGATTTAGACCAGGAAGAGGATGTGAGGAACAGGTGCTAGCAGTAACAACTCATATCGAAAATGGCTTTGAGAAGAAGTTGATAAGCATGGGTGTCTTCTTAGATCAAACTGCTGCGTATGATACCATTTGGCATGACAAACTGCTGCTCAAATTCATTAGTGTCATCCCTCGTCAGAAACGCACCACTCTAATAGGCAATATGCTGAGCAATACGCATTTCCAAGTATTTTCCAGAAAACTCCACAAGTAGGATGCACAAAATAAATAATGGGTTCCCACAGGGATCTGTGCTGACTCCACTCCTTTTTAATTTGTACATATACAATCTTCCAAATACCAAGTCCAAAAAATTTATTACGCTGGTGATATTGCCTTGATAGTCCAGGATCAAAGCTTCTCCGAAGCTGAAGCAACATTAACATCAGATCTGAAGATATTGGATGAATACTTAGAACATAATTCTCTTCGACCGAATCCTCAAAGGACTGTTGTATCAACTTTCGATATGTGGAACAAACATGCAAATTACAACCCTACAGTCAGTTTCAGAGATGAGATTCTCCAATACTGCAGTAACCCTAAATACCTAGGGCTGACCCTGGGCAGATCACTGACATATGAAATGCATCTCAAGAATGTAACAGCTAGAATTAAAACCCAGAACAACATATTACAGAAATCAACAGGGACCATCTGGGGTGCCAATGCATCAGTCCTTAGGTCCACAATACTGGTGATACATGGTTAAACTAAAATAATTGTCACGCAACTCAATCAAGCAATGCGCCTCATTACAGGATGAATTCTGTCTACTAACACGCACTGGCTATTGGTTCTAAGTAACATTCCATCCCCACCCCTAAGATCTCAGTCATTGCTGAACACATGGAAGAAAATTGAAAACAATCTACTGTTACCAATACATTCAGATTGTCCAGTATTATCACCGCAGCGATTAAAGACAACCATCGTGGCGAACAGCAATTAATCTGCAAGACAATCACTTCAACATACTAGATGCATGGGACAATCAGTGGCAGAGCCAAAACTCCCTGTCACATCATTGCTTAATTGAAACTGCTTGGGAGCAGCCCGCAGGCTTTCATTCACCTCGACGACAGTGGTGTATACGGAATAGGATAAGGACTGGCCAGAGAAGATGCGGAGCAATACTGAACAAGTGGGGATGGAAGTCCTCTCCTCATTGCGACTGCGGTGAAGAACAGCAAACCATGGATCATATAGTGCTCGAATGTCCCCTCAGAGTGTTCAGAGGCTCAATGAAAGATCTCCACAACCTAACACAAGAAGCCGTTGAGTGGATTAACAATCTGGACATAGTATTGTGAGTATTTTTATGAACTTGAGAGTGTGTATATGTGTGTATTCTTGTGCACATTTTGTAAATAGCTGATATTCCTCCTTTCATCATACGATAAATAAATAAATCACTAAAGAGTGTTTTAAACTTAGGCTAAGTGTTCTTCTGCTTATTCATAATCATATAACACACCAAACAAGTTGGCCATGGGGTTAGCGTCAGGTAGCTGTGAGCTTGTATTCGAGAGATAGTGGGTTTGAACCCCACTGTCAGCAGCGATGAGGTGGTTTTCTTTAGTGTCCCATTTTCACATCAGGCAAATGCTGGGGCTGTACCTTAATGTAGGGCATGGCCACTTCCTTTCCACTCCTAATCCTTTCCTGTCCCTGTCGTCATAAGACCTATCTGTGTCGGTGCGACATAAGACAAATTGAAGATCATGTAACATCGGGGCTTACCATTCAGTTGCTGTGGAGTGCCATGGGGGTTTGTGACGTCATATGGAATAGTGCTTATATGCGATTCCATGCTAATCCAGACACTGCTTGCACGACACTATTTGATAGTCAAGCTAAATCTTTAAAGTTGGTCGTGTGCATAGAGGCGCGCGGCTGTGAGCTTGCATCTGGGAGATAGTAGGTTCGAATCCCACTATCGGCAGCCCTGAAAATGGTTTTCCTTGGTTTCCCATTTTCACACCAGGCAAATGCTGAGGCTGTACCTTAATTAAGGCTACGGCCGCTTCCTTCCATCTCCTAGGCCTTTCCTATCCCATCGTCGCCATAAGACCTATCTGTGTCGGTGCGACGTAAAGCCCCTAGCAAAAAAAAAAAAATAATCTTTAAACTCCAATGTAATTGAAGCAATTATGGTGACAATAAATAAGATTTATCATTTAAGTAAACAGTTTTACAATATTTATATTTTAATTTGGAGCATTATGTAACAGCACATATTTAGGTTACATTAGCGGTCCATAAAAATGAAAGGGTGGTGCGCTCATTAAAAAGGTCCTAGGGAGAACACTGCCAATAGTAACATATAGAAAATGGTTGGAAATATCAGTTTTACACAGTCTCTTTCTTAATTCTTCTTCTTCTATATGAGAAAAATACTTCTTGGGGTGGGCTGGTAGGTTCCTAGCAAGCATTGAGGAAGGGTCTCTCTTCTTTCCTTCTGCAGGTATTGTAATACATTAGTTTTCTGTGATTCTAACATCCAAATCGGGTATCTAAGGACCCCCGAAGTAGAAAATAATATTCCTTTTTTTGTTTAAATACTGGTAGTTTTGGTGGTAGAATACTTATAAAGACAGTTTATTTTAGAGAAATGTTACTTACGCAGTTTTACATAGGTATTAGACACGGTATTCCATATATAGTACCTAGTACTTTAAGATCTGTTACACCTGTAATGAAGGCGATAATTTCTTGGCATAAATAATACGATAGCATTGTAAATTTTGTTTTTAAAAAGTTCAAGAGAATATACGGTATTTCCCTAACAGGATTTTTAATGGTCTTTATATAGTGGGTGTGTATTGCTGCACTTTATATTCAGTTTCTGTACCTTAATGTAGGCCACAGCCACCACTTCCTTTCCACTCCTACTCCTTTCCTATCCCATCGTCATCATGAGACCTATCTGTGTCAGTGCGAAGTATGCCAATGTAGGCCACAGCCACTTCCTTTCTATTCCTAGACCTTTCCTGTCCCATCGTCGTCATAAGACCTATCTGTGTCGCTGCGAAGTATGCTAATGAAGGCTAGGGCCACTTTCTTTCCACTCCTAGTTTTTACCTGTCCCATCGTCGTCATAAGACCTATCTGTGTCGGTGCAAAGTATGCCAATGTAGGCCACGACCACTTCCTTTCCACTCCTAGTCCTACATAGTTAATTGGCATATTGGCATACGTTTGAGTAAAAATTAATAAATCCATTCATGTATCATGGTGTTTTTTTTTTGTTTTTGTTTTTCAGGATTTAAGGGCTGTTTTTATTACCATCACAAGTCGTAGAAAGAAATTATTATAATAATCTACGTGTTTGCTGCCTTCCTTGTATGTGGTAGCCGTTTCTCAACTTCCCTCTCCGGAATCAAGTTTGGATTCCCTGTTGTCCATTTCAGCCATGGTAGGTACAGAACCTAACATCGGCAGTTGATAAGGTAGATATTTGAGAGATGCTGTTGAAATTTAGATACTCTTCAGTGCAGTTTAAAATTGTAGGTAGTTATTTTATTAGGTAATGCTTGCTTTACTCTTGTGTAAGTCATTTATAATACTTTCATTATTCAGTAATTTTTTAATTTCTGTTTGTGCATAGTAGAATATAATAATATTATTATTATATGCCTAATGTAGTGTAATTTTATTAGCTAGTATATTGCTTATGTTATTGTCGTATGATTCTTTGTAGTAGCCTAGACAGTATTTCTTTCCTTTGATTTTTTAATGTATAGAATACAATATTATATTTTTGTTTAATTTTTCAATTTTCCAAAAGAAAGAAGTAAAGAATGGCTATGGAAAGCATGTATAGGGACTGTTGTTGTGAGTAGCCATTAAGGAGTACAAGCAAACATTTGGAGAGTGTGAGGAAGATAATTAAGATTCTCCCAGAGGACAGAAATGAAGGTAGGTCTTCCTCAAACAATATAGAGGATATGGTAGGTATGCAAGATCAATGGGAATGAAGGGGGAAATTGTAGAAGTCAGGTGGGCTAATGTTTTATGGGGAAGCAAATTGAGGACCAAGGGGTCTATTCAAGGGCTGAATTCGAGACAGGTATCAGTGAGATATCACTATGAGTCACTGCCGGTAGAACAGCAGAGGCAATGTGGGGAACAGGGAAGTGTTGCAGAGGAGGAAGAAATCAAAAAGAGTAGAGGATAGTAAAAAGGAGGTGGAACAGGATCATGGGAAGGAGAAAAGGGATGAGAAAGTACCTTTCTCAGCTTTCAGGAAAAATGAGAATGAACAGGTGGTAACATATGATAATAATGACATTTACAATAAGATACAAAAGTTGAAAAATAGAAAAGCAGCTGGAATTGATAAGATTTCTGGGAATATACTAAAGAGAATGGGTTGGGATATAATACCATATCTGAAGTACTTATTTGATTATTGTTTGGTCAGAGGAGCTATACCAGATGAATGGAGAGTTGCTATAGTAGCCCCTGTGTATAAAGGAAAGGGTGATAGACATAAAGCTGAAAATTACAGGCCAGTAAGTTTGACATGCATTGTATGTAAGCTTTGGGAAGGCATTCTTTCTGATTATATTAGACATGTTTGTAAAATTAATAACTGGTTCGATAGAAGGCAGTTCGGTTTTAGGAAAGGTTATTCCACTGAAGCTCAACTCTTAGGATTCCAGCAAGATATAGCAGATATCTTGGATTCAGGAGGTCAAATGGACTCTATCGCGATTGACCTGTCTAAAGCATTTGATAGGATGGATCATGGGAGAATACTGGCAAAAATGAGTGCAATTGGACTAGACAAAAGAGTGACTGAATGGGTTGCTATATTTCTAGAAAATAGATCTCAGAGAATTAGAGTAGGTGAAGCTTTATCTGACCCTGTACTAATTAAGAGGGGAATTCCTCAAGGCAGTATTAGCGGACCTTTATGTTTTCTTATATATATGAATTATATAAATAAAGGAGTGGAATCAGAGGTAAGGCTTTTTGTGGATGATGTTATTCTCTATAGAGTGATAAATAAGTTACAAGATTGTGAGCAACTGCAACGTGACCTCGAAAATGTTGTGAGATGGACAGCAGGCATTGGTATGTTGATAAACAGGGTTAAAAGTCAGGTGGTGAGTTTCACAAATAGGAAAAGTCCTCTCAGTTTTAATTACTGCGTTGATGGGGTGAACGTTCCTTTTGGGGATCATTGTAAGTATCTAGGTGTTAATATAAGGAAAGATCTTCATTGGGGTAATCATATAAATGGGATTGTAAATAAAGGGTACAGATGCCTGCACATAGTTATGAGGGTGTTTAGGGGTTGTAGTAAGGATGTAAAGGAGAGTGCATATAAGTCTCTGGTAAGACCCCAACTCATTTTAAACAATTTTAAAAGATGTTCACCGGATAAGTTTTGGTGATAAAATGTTTAGACTGAAGAAGATTTTAGACAAACAGTGTTAACTTAAGACATAATTTTATTGTAGTGTGACTTTTAAAATATTATAAGATTGTCAATGAGTTTTATAAGAGTAATTTTGAACCAAAGAATTGTTTTATCATCTTACACAATCTTAGATTAATGATAGTTTGGCTGATGATGCTCATGAAAAGGAGCGAAACATGTACCATGTAAACATCATAATAAATATGTAAGTTTGTAACATATTTTTATTGTATTGAAAAGGTGGCAGTTGGCAAAACTAAAGGAATTGTATCATAAGTGGTATGTTCCGAGATGTCAGCGGAGAGATGGTGTGGAATGACATTAGTAGACGAATAAGTTTGAGTGGCGTTTATATAAGTAGGAAAGATCACAATATGAAGATAAAGTTGGAATTCAAGAGGACAAACGGGGCAAATATTCATTTATAAGAAGGGGAGTTAGGGATTGGAATAACTTACCAAGGGAGATGTTCAATGAATTTCCAATTTCTTTGAAATCATTTAGGAAAAGGCTAGGAAAACAACAGATAGGGAATCTGCCTCCTGTTGATTGATTGATTGATTGATTGATTGATTGATTGATTGATTGATTGATTGATTGATTGATTGATTGATTGATTGATTGATTGATTGATTGATTGATTGATTGAGATGGATGAGTTTGAGGTTCTGGTCATTGGTGTTCCATTGTTAGGCATTTGGGGGGGGGGAGGGGGTGAAGTGTGTGGAGGAAAGGTAACCAGGGTAGAGTGTTATCCAAGAATTGGGTTGATGAAAGTAGAATGGGAGGGTAAGGAGAAAGTAGTAGTTTAACACATTGGTTCCAAAAATGTAAGGCAAACAGGTATAAGTATCAACATAGTTGGGGATATGCAGAATCTGGTTATTGTAGCATGGGGGAGCTGCAGGAGACAAGTAAGGATAATATTAAAATGTTAATGTTAAACAATTGAATTATTGTAAAGAAATATAAAAATAAGTAATGAATGAAGTATGAAAAAGAGCAGGTACCAAGCAGAAGAAAGGAAGAGGATCTTTAGTCAACAGATGAAAGCATCCTGGATCCTCCGCAAACAAAATCATAAATAAAGCTTCGTGTGTTCCGAAAGGGACCATTCTCGCACCATAATAATAATTAATTAATCTTACTATAAAAATGTATGTATGTATGTATGTATGTATGTATGTATGTATGTATGTAAATGACACATCTCCTCCTAAACCACTAGAGCAATTTCAATCAAATTTTGAACACTTATTATTTGCTATCCAGAGACGAGCACTGTGGGGGTAAGCCACCTCTAACCCCCTTAGGAGTGGGGGGTTAGGGGGGTCAGTT
Organism: Anabrus simplex; assembly: GCF_040414725.1. Taxonomy (NCBI): domain Eukaryota; kingdom Metazoa; phylum Arthropoda; class Insecta; order Orthoptera; family Tettigoniidae; genus Anabrus; species Anabrus simplex. The sequence goes on from NC_090265.1 coordinate 558,808,528, forward strand.
AAAAAAATAATCGAAAATAGTGTCGAATCCGTAGTTTTTGGGGTCGCTGAGGTGAGTAGTGACACTCCCGATTTTTTAAAAGTCAAATTTCTGCTCCCATTTGGGTGGGGGGCGAGGGGGGACTGATGATGGATGTATGTGTGTAAATGACACATCTCCTCCTAAACCACTTGAGCAATTTCAATCAAATTTTGAACACATATTATTTGATATCTGAAGACGAGCACTGTGGGGGTAAGCCACCACTAGCCCCCTTAGGGGTGGGGGTTAGGGGGTTCAGGTAAAAAAATCGAAAATAGTGTCGAATCCATAGTAGTGACACTCCCGATTTTTTAAAAATTTCTGCTCCCATTTGGGTGGGGGGAAATAGTGTCGAATACATAGTTTTCGGGGTCGTCGAGGTGATTTATACACTCTGGATTTTTAGTATCAGGAGACAACTGACGTGGGGATAAGATAGCCCAGGAAACCTTAGGAGCGGGGGGGGCCAAGGGGTGAGATATACAAATTAACGAAAATAGTGTCGAATCCATACTTTTCGGGGTCGCTGAGATGAATAGTGACACTCCAGGTTTTTTAAAGTCCAAGTTCAGCCCCCTTTGGGGAGTGAGGGGGGAGTGATATATAGAAATAAACGAAAATAGTGTCGAATACATAGTTTTCGGGGTCGCCGAGGTGAATTGTACACTTCGGATTTTTAGTATCAGGAGATAAACCATATGGGGGTAAGACAGCCCAGGAAACCTTAGGAGGGGGGGGCAAGGGGGTCAGATATAAAAATTAACGAAAATAGTGCTGAATCCATACTTTTTGGGGTCGCTGGGATGAATAGTGACACTCCGGGCTTTTAAAAGTCCATGTTCAGCCCCCTTCGGGGGGTGAGGGGGAGTATATATAAAAATAAACGAAAATAGTGTCGAATACATAGTTTTTGGGGTCGTCGAGGTGAATTGTACACTTCGGATTTTTAGTATTAGGAGATAAACCATGTGGGGGTAAGACAGCACAGGAACCCTTAGGGGCGGGAGGGGGGGTGAGGGTGTCAGATATACAAATTAACGAAAATAGTGTCGAATCCATACTTTTCGGGGTCGCTGGGATGAATAGTGACACTCCGGAATTTTAGTATCAGGAGACAAACCACGTGGGGGTAATACACCCCAGGAAACATTAGGGGCAGGGGGGCAAGGGGGCTCAGATACAAAAATCATCAAAAGTAGTGTTGAAGTAGTGTGAAGTCGCTGAGATGAATATTCACGCTCCGGAATTTTTTTAAGTCCAAGTTCAGCCCCCTTCGTAGTAGGGGGCGATGAGATAGTGATATATGAAAATAATCGAAAATGTCGAATCCATAGTTGTCGGGGTCGCTGAGATGAATAGTGAGACTCCGGATCTTTCATAAGTTCATCCCCCTTTTAGGTGGGGGGAAGGGTGGAGTGATATATAAAATTAATCGAAAATAGTGTCGAATATATAGTTTTCGGGGTTGCCGAGGTTAATTGTACGCTTCGGATTTTTAGTATCAGGAGACAAACCACGTGGGGGTAGGACACCCCACGAGCGCTTAGGGGCTGCAGGGCGAGACATATATAGCATCGAAAGTAATGTCGAATCAATACTTTTCGGGCTCGCTGAAATGAATAGCAACACTCCGGAATTTTTTAATGCCCAAGTTCAGCCCTCTTCGTTGGGGGGGCATGGGGGAGTGATATATAGAAATAATAGAAAATACTGTCGAATACGTAATCTTCGGGGTCGCTGAGATGAATAGTGACACTCTGGAATTTTTTAAAGTCCATTTTTAGCCCCCATTGTAGTGGGGGAGATGGGAGAATGATATATAAAAATAATCGAAAATAGTGTCGAATCCATAGTTGTCAGGGTCACTGAGATGAATGGTGAGACCCCGGATATTTTACAAGTCCAAGTTCATCCCCCTTTCTGGTGGGGGGGTGAGGGGGATTCAGATTTAAAAATAATCTAAAATAGTGTCAAAGCCATAGTTTTCGGGGTCGCTGAGATGAATAGTAACACTCCTGATTTTTTAAACTCAAAGTTTAACCCCCTTTAGGGGGAAGGGGAGTGAGATATAATAATAATAATAATCGAATATACTGCCTAATCCATAGTTTTCCTGGTCGCTGAGATGAATAGTAACATTCCAGATTTTTAAAGTCCATCTTCAAAAATGCTCCCCTTTGGCATAGAGGGTGAGAAAGGGTGAAAAAATAAATGGTCAAGAATGCCCAAGGTAATAGACGTGTGTATGTTCCGGAATGACTTTCAAGTATGACTTACTACCTCGAAAACATACTGTGGGAGTAAGACACCCCTAGAACCACTTCGGAAGCGGGTGAAATATATAATCCATACTAATAAATAGAAGTCAGTTTGGCGCGATCTATATATTCTGTACTATACATAAATATAAATTAAGGCATAAAAATGAAAACAGACGTGAATTAATGAGACCATTCTAGACATCCTAGAAACTTAAAACTTGGTACCAAACAACCTGATGACTTCAGGATTCCTAGAAAAATCTAAAATTCTCAAAATTCTCTGAGAGGGACACGTTGGGAGTTTCAAATCTGCATAAGAACACAGTCGGTGATATTTATCCTGAACGATAACCTATAGGTTTCATGGGCTTAAAAGTTTCCTGAAAGTCCTAATTTTTAACCCTCTCCCCCATATCAAGATGACAACACAATCTCCCAGACGAGTTAGAAAATAGAAATTTGGCAAAATTATAGCTTTTTGCCTGTAACCGATGGAAATTTGACGAGATGTTTAAAAAATTAATTTTTTTACCCCCAAAAAATATCGAAATATGGAGACAGTTTTAATGATGGTGCAGACCTTCTTTTCAAGGTATTTGGTGGCTAAACGGTAAGTCGTATCACAAAACGGATGGCACAATCTCAGTTCAATTTGGAGTGATCTACAACTTTGGTCCTATGACTTTTTGTCGTATCTCTATCCCTTATGTTAAACTTGGCTCTATTTCTGGATTTACCTAAATTTTGCACTTTGTACATGTATAATTGATGGTTTGAGTCACTTATAGGAAAGATGGGATCATCAAATTCTACATGAATATTGGCCCACCCAGCCAAATTCTATGTTTGAAGCTGTTGCATAAGTATCTGAAAAGTAATTCACTGTGTGAAAACCTTACACAAATTTCACCCTATTCAACGATTCTAAAATAATCTTGCCTTTAAATAGATGAGATACGAGGAAATATCATAGGGCCAGTCATTTAGATAGCTAAATGAGGCCAGAGTCGTCTTTTTATACAATCCATTTTTCAATATGAATGCACCGTTTAGCAGCAGTTATTCTGTAAATGAAGGTGAACATGCATATACTTCCGTATGTCGATCTACATTTATTAATTTAAGTCGATTTGTAGCGATCTAGAAAGGGGTGTGTCTTACATTGTAATTAATACTTTACAAATCAATAGTGACTCTCAGCAGGAGGGCGTCTGCTGTTGTAATCAGTACTCCCCACATCGACTTTAACTAGCAATAGGAATGGGGTAGTTCTCCAGCGCCTGTGTACCACTATAATGCATAATTCCCTTCTTGATTTGACTAGCAGAAGGCAAGGGAGCATGCATTTTTTTAAAACTCTTTTACCTGATTCTCGTTATCATTAGGTATAGGTGCTCCCGATTATAAACAAATTTACCCATCAAAATGTGACTGACGTTACGCATAGTGAATTGCGGCAGACAAGTGGACCTTTCGTTATCATCACAACTCTGCAACTCGCACTTCACATTGGAAACAACTTCTGCGGACCTCCCTATGCTTTTTCTCGGATAACGCCAAGAGATGTGCAATTAAATTTTTTTTATTCACTTCATGTACAGGAATTTACTTCGATATCCGTATACATTGTAGAATACCATAGCGAAGCACGGGTACATTTGCTAGTAGATATATATTTACCACATATTGTAATAGGAGTTGAGTCATGGCTAAGAAGTGATGTTATGGATGTTGAAATTTTCTCACAGGACTGGAGTTTTTATTGTAGCAACAGGATAGGAATGGTTGGAGGGGGGGAGTATTCATACTGGGGAGAGAAGAATTTGTAAGCTACAAAAAAGTTACGGATGAGAAACATGATATTCTAGCTGTAAGGCTCATCTGTAAAGATAATATGCAACTTGATGTTTTTGGTGTGTACAGAGCTGGGAAGAGTGGCACTGATGCTGATGTTGAATTATTTGAGTAGATAATCAGCTATGTGGGAAACAAATGTGATGTAGCAGGTGATCTCTATTTACAAAAGTCAATTGGGAAGGTTCTGCAAATGATAGAAAACTGGAGCAACAAATGGTAAATACCCTTGTAAGTTAATCTGGGAAGGACAGCTGAACAAGAAAGTGAAAGGACCATCTACAGGGAAGAATATTCTAGACATAATGCTTGTGAAATGAGATGAGCTGTTTAGTGAAACTGAAGTGATAGGTGGTAGTTAAAAATAAATATGATAGAAAGGAAGGTTGTAAAAGTAGGATGCTAGGCAGTACCATCATTGATTGATAAGACAGGCATGAGGGAGTTTAAAAAAAGTAATTACGATTGGTGGAAGATGGTAAATGAAAATTTAAACAGTCTGTGGGATGGGTTTAAAGCTATTGTTGAGGAATGTTTAAACAGGTATGTACCTTTAAAGGTGGTAATGAATGGTCAGGACCCACTACTGGTATATTATAATGCAGAAATAGAGAATAAGAAGGAAGTAAAGGTTGGAGAGAAATACAGTAAGGAATGGTGGAAGTGAGGAGAAATTGAAGGAACTTACTAGGAAATTGAATCTGGCAAAGAAGTCGGCCAAGGATAAATTACAATCATATGAATTTTAATGAAAAAAAATGAAGGTATGTATGGGAACTTTAAGGGCTATTTTCTCGAAATGAGTTTAAACTAGATTTATTTTAATCTAGTTTTAAGCCTGAGTTTAAATTACCATTTTTCCTAAATTGGTTTAAACTTTGTGTCAAATTTAAACCTAGTTCAAAATTAAACCTTCTGTATTGTTGGATCAAACTATTTTTATGAAACCTTCTTGACATGATATTAATGTATCTGTGGTTTTCCTAGTAAAAAGGTTAATTTTGACTACCAGTATTGCACTGTTTACCTAAATACTAAATTTACTAAAATTTGAATGTATTATTAGCATTAGAAAATGGAAGAATTCATGGAAGTTTTTTGTTAAATAGGGATAGGTTACAAAGACCCATTCCAAAAAGGGTTTATCATTTTGGAAAATGGGATGAAACAGAGTTTTTTTGATAGATTTAGAATTCATAAGTGAACAGCAAGCATTGTCTTGCTTCAAATAAGGGATGTCATTAAAACACCAACTGCACAAAATAATGTTGTTTTGCCAGAAACAACGATTCTGGTTATGGTACTTTAATATTTTATGCTGCAGGCATTTTTCTCATTAACTTTGGGAACCACAGTGGTATTCATGTGTCAGCAACAAACAAAATAGTTAGAAAGTTTTCTACAGCCGTAGGACATTTATCACAGTTTTATATCAACATGCCTGCTACACATCAAGTAACTGCTTTCGATAAGCATCTGTTTTATGTGATTGTTCTCTTTCCTAACCATGTTTAGTGCAATTTACTGCTCTCATATTCAAATATAATACTGTTATAGTTTCTTTATTTAGAATAAATTACATTACAGGTAAATTTCCGCCATGACACCAAGAAGATGACATCATTTTAGGACCGAGGGAGTTGGCCATGTGTTTAGGGGTGCACAGCTGTGAGCTTACATTCAGGAGATAGTGAACCTGAAGTTGACTTTCTGTAGTTTCCTATTTTCACACCAGGCAAATGCTGGGGGTGTACCTTAATTAAGGCCATGGCTGCTTCCTTCCCATTCCTAGCCATTTCCTATCCCATCATCGTCGGTGTGATTTAAAGCCAGTTGTAAAAAACAACAACATAATTTAAGCCTTAAATTGCTTTCTCCAACCAAACTAACACTATGTGATTGTAATACTTAGATATACATAAACAGTCTTCTTGTAATATTACATAAAATACTCTTGGTGGCATGAATACTGTAATTGTAGTACATGAAAATGTATTCTTACATAAACTGTGGAATATGTCTGAAGTTCATGCCCTGTTTGGTGGCTGTGATCGTTAAAGCATTGATTCGAGCCCTGTTAGTCGAAAATATTTTTACTATTAGAACGTTGGGTGGCAGGGTAGGAGAGGTGGTGGTATATAATTTCTAATGAAAAAATACTGGATTCAATTGTGAACCTCTCTGCCGTGTTTATGGAGTGAGGGCATATGACGCTGTTCGTAGTTTGTCCGTCGGATGGAGACGCTAATCCTTGAGCAGAATCATTGGGGCTGTTCGACAGTAGTAGGTTATGTCAACAGCGGGCTTTACCTTTCCCCTTCCTGCTATCATATATCACGTCATTCATGTTATCTCATTAACTCCTCTGATGTGGTTAGGGCATCCAGTCGTAAAGAGTCCAGCTCCAAGAGCAAGTCCACCAGCAAAACTATTGACATCCAGATCACATGTACATCCTGCTTGGAACACGTATCTTTTTATGCTGGTGACAGCTCTTTACTGTGTTTATTAAGCATCAAGATCGGGGAACTTACGGTATCTATCAAGAACATTTGTTTTTCCCGCGAGGAAATTCCTTATGTTTAGATGCAATTAACTATGCGGAAAAAATATCTTAGAAACATTCTTCTCATTTGCAGCACCAAAATTTAATGAAATATTTAAATGTCCTGACTGTGATCATGCTCAGTTAACTAATCTGATACTTTCCAAGTTCTTCCAACCTATTCTTGACTATTGCACTCAGAAAATGTCAAATATACTGTGATGCTGTGAAGGAGTCATGTGGTAAATCACTCAGTGGAAAAATACTGAAATTACAAAAACTACATTGCTTTAGAATTTTTGGAATTCTTATGAAATACTGCATGACTTATAAAATATATTTGTTTTGTCATGTTTAGGGTAACTGTTCTTAAGAAAATAAAACCTATACTAAGTTAATACATCTTTATAGAATCAGAAAAATAATAAAATATTCCATGCTTGCTAGTAAATTAGTAATACAATAAATTATAGTTAATAATGTTTTATGTTAACTATTGTCATCATACCAATACTCAAAATAATCTGTATTATATAAAAGTCATATACCACTCACTGATCACAAGATCTCCAAATCCAAACGAGCTGAAATTTTGAACATGCACTAAAAGGGATTTTTAAAAATTCAGCTTCTGTCCTAGATTTAGATCCTTTGCCCAATAACATAGGCTGATATAGATGAAAATCGAATTTGTTGTACAAGGACGAGACAAATTGTAAGTCTTAATGGCACGAGGAACAAATCTCGGTAAGTCCCTGTGGGACTGAAAACTACATTTTAAGGCCCTAGTACCATCCGGTTTCGAGATATTGTCATCAAACTGCCACCACTCTCAGGCGATGTGCTGGAGAGCACATGTTGACAGACTCACGAAAAAGGCCAGCATTACAACTTCCGCTTGGGCAGATTGCATAAGCATCGTCGCCATAAGACCTATCTGTGTCGGTGTGACGTAAAGCCCCTAGCAAAAAAAAAAAAAAGATTGCATAAGACGTGCAGAAAGTGCAGGATAATGTTCGCAGTACTCGCTGTCACTTCTCTCATTTCACGTAAAGCAATATGATCAGGCGTGCTTCTGTGTTCTATCAAACAGCTTTATACTGTTCATTGAATTAACTTTAATTCGTCGTACACATCTTTTTTCTAATATATATATCTGTCTTCTGTCTTTTATTTTTAATATTTTCCACCTTTTCAGATTCATTTTGGTCTCAAAGGTACAGTTGTTCTACCAAGCATTTCTAGAGCTCCTGTTACTCATAGCTGACTCTACCTAGTATTTCCTTTGTCTTTGACATATCTATCTTCTATACGTAGACAGCACAGACGAGCTTCTGTGTGCAGGTGTCTCATTTACAGCAGAATGATCAGGCATGCTTCTGCTTTCTATCATACAGCTTTATACTGCTTCATACAGCTCATTGAAGTAAATTTTATTTGTCATACACATCTTCTTCCTGTTTACCTACAGCTCCTATATATAGTAGTTCCTGTTTCTAAGTACCTCATCGTGTTGTACCTATGAAGGGAGACGGTCCTATTTTTTATTCCTTGTCTTACTTAATGTACGGCACTGACTCGTTGGCGTCTTGGTGCAGATTAGTGTCGTATAGCACATTTTGTAACAACTGGAAATGGTTGTTTCAAGGGTTTACTATGATGCCATGTGGAAACATGTATAGAACCATGGTTGAGTGTCAGGTTTACATGTCCCTTCCCATCTCATATGCCACCCACTGTGAAACTGTGGCTGCTGGTGAAATATACTCTTACTGTCTGATGGTGTATGGGGAAGGGAATGTGATAATACAGCCTGAAGAGCCTGTTGAGAGAAAGACTATATTACGTTTTAAATGCTCTAGTCCCATGATGTCATCACATTTTGAGCCAATCATACCTCAATATGTCCCTCCTCATCAACAATCACCCACTATCGCCAACCCTGGCTTATAGTGACTAAAATCAAATAGTGAATATTTAAGATAAACTTAAATATTATAACCAAGTGGTCTGCCTGTTCAATACAATATATAATTTATTATATTTAGTATATGTTTCGTCCCCTAAGGGACATCATCAGCTATAATAAATTAACATTAATATATCAGAATACAAAATAGATATTATTAAAATTGGAAAGACACATTAAAATATTGATGTATTTCAAAAGTTCCATTGTCCAATGAAAACCAAAGAGGGAACAAGCACCGTGCTGGACACATTAATACCATTAAGTTAAAAAACATAGGGAGTCTGTAAAAAAAAATTACCGAAAGGAAACCTGATGATAGGGACTAGGGAGGCTGTTGGAAAATACACGAAGAAAGGACGTGAAGTCAAAAGTTGCTAGGAGATACAATGAAAATAAACTAACGATCCCATGGAAAACAATATCTGTATCGGTATTCAAGTATGACTGCAGTACAGATTACAGTAATGACATGGTTGTTGTTGTTATTGGCTAGAAAGTCAATTGCAAGTGGTTTTATGCAAAAAATGGAAATAAGAGAGCCCCATTCTGTGTTGTAGGAATGGAAAGGTACATCTCCCTCCTATTTCAGAGCCTCCTGATCCTCTACACAACCTTCTTACTAACGATCATCCTGAGTCAGCATTTTTTGAGGAACATTAGGAAGTATAATGGATGTTTTCAAATGATGCCCTTTGGAAGTAAGGAGGTACATGAGAGAAATTTCATACCAACTTCTAAAGTTCAAGGTTAAGTTTACCACAGACTAGGAAGTTTGTTACCTTCATCACAAGAAAAATCTCATTTTTACAAATATATATTTTTGGAAATGATGAAAAAGAGTTGGAAATGCAATCCAATATCTTCCTTGTTATGAAGCCTTGGTTAATTTTACAATTTCAACAGCTTATGTGTAATCACACTCCTTCGTCATCATCATTATCTAAAGGCTTTGCCTTGTCACTGCAACCATTGATCTCTTCTCTCTGCGATCCTTTTCATCTCTCCATAACCTTGGCATCCCATCATCTCAACTACCTCTTCAATGATCTTCTTCTGTGGTTTCCCTCTGCCTTTCTTTCCCATCACCTTGCCTTCGAACAAGTTCTTTATGAAGTCATTATGCCGGAGAATGTGACCGAAAACTGACGCTTTTCTCCTTTCTATCGTTGTTATTAAATGTCTCTGGGTGTTCATTTCTCTGAACACTACTTCATTAGTTTTCTTCTCAATTCAGCTAGTTCTTGTCATCTTCCTCCATAGCCACATTTCCACTGCCTCTAGTCGTTTCACGTCCTCCTTCAAGAGAGTCCATCCTTCACAGCCATATAGCAGCACACTCCAAATGAACGTTTTGATAAACAATTTCTTTTGTTCAGTATTTAAGGATTTTTTAGTTAAGAGCTGCTTCTTCTCCTCATAAATTACACAGGGAAATTCTTCTTTTTATGTCCACAGTGCATCTGTTGTCATCGGTAATAACTGATCCTAAGTAGCCTTCGAACAAGTTCTTTATGAAGTAATTATGCCGGAGAATGTGACCGAAAACTGGCGCTTTTCTCCTTTTAATCGTTGTTATTAACCTCTTAACATACCAATTATTTACAAAATTGTGATCTTTTTTTACCTAATTTTTCTGTTGTTAAAATGGGCTATTTATTGAAAACTAATGACAGTGGTAACAATGAAAATATATTTTTAGAACTTAACAATGAAATATAAGCCACCGAAAAGTTCTTGTTTTAAAATCCTGAGTATACTCGTTATATTTTTTACGGGTTCTAAAATAAATAACTCAGCACTAAACAGATGGCAAGTAATACAACATGACACTCAATACTGTTCATATGTTTGTGGCTGTGTGAAATGCCCGAAAACAAGAATCAACAACAATGCTACATCGGGTGGGAAAGCCGCAAAAACTAACTGCCTGAGTCACCGACATCCACTACGGTTGAGTCAGAGACATCTGTTTGCAAAAGTAGGACCCTGAAGTAATAAATTCATAAATATTTGGCGGAAATATTGAGAAACAAAAAGAAACGAGTATATTCGGGCTTTTAAATTAGGTACCGATCAATGGGCGACATTCCCGAGTATACTCGGGCTTTCATGTTAAGAGGTTAAATGTCTCTGGGTGTTCATTTCTCTAAACTCTGCTTCATTAGTTTTCTTCTCAATCCAGCTAGTTCTTGTCATCTTCCTCCATAGCCACATTTCCACTGCCTCTATTAGTCGTTTCACGTCCTCCTTCAAGAGAATCCATCCTTCACAGCCATATAGCAGCACACTCCAAATGAACGTTTTGATAAACAATTTCTTTTGTTCAGTATTTAAGGATTTTTTAGTTAAGAGCTGCTTCTTCTCCTCAAAGGCTTTTTTACACAGGGAAATTTTTCTTTTTATTTCCACAGTGCATCTGTTGTCATCGGTAATAACTGATCCTAAGTAGCAGAACTTGTGCACCTGTTTTATTAAAATATTTTCAATTCTGAGCTGTGCCTCTGACTTCATTTTAGATTTGCTTACAACCATAACATTAGTTTTATTTACATTAATGTTAAGTTGGAAATCTTTTAAGATGGATGTTAATTTGTTGAGCATGATCTGCATGTTCTTCTCATTGTCAGCCAGAAGTGCAATATCGTCGGCAAATCTAATAGAGTGTACAGCTGTTCCATTTATTTTAATGCCAGGTGTTTTTGATTAAAAATTTTTCATGGCTTCTTCAATGTACAGATTAAATAGAAATGGTGATAAGGAACACCCCTGTCTTACTCCTTTCCTGATCCTCACCTTGCATACTTTATCATTACTTTCAATGTTTATTCTTTGATTGATGTAGAGATTAAGTATTGCTTTTCTGTCTTTCCAGTCCAAATGAATGTCCTTCATAATTTTGAACAGTCTTTTCCACTGAACATTGTCAAAAGCTTTTTCCAGGTCTACAAAAGCTATATATGTATTTCTGTTAAGCTCTAGTCTTCTCTCCAAGATGGTTTTAAGTGCTATAATAGCTTCTCTTGTTCCTACTCCTTTTCTGAACCCAAAGTGATCATCATCTAGATTCTGCTCAATTTTCATTTTGATTCTGTTTTTTAATATGCATGTGAATATTTTTGCTGCATGTGAAACAAGACTTAGTATTCTGTAATTGGAGCATTCTGTTGAATCTCCTTTTTTGTGCAGAAGTACTGCTTTGCTTTCTACAAAATCCGCTGGCATATCTCCGTTTTCATAGCAGTACCTGGTGATTTTGAAGAGTTCATCCTTCATCCTTTTTCCAGAGTTTTTTCCACAGTTCAGCAGGCAGTTTGTCTGGTCCAGGAGCCTTTTTCTTTTTCAGCTGTTGCAGTGCTGTTTCGAATTCACTTCTCACGATGGGAGGACCTAGTTCATCTTGTGAAACCTGGTCTTGTTTTATGATGTACTCATCTACATTGTCAATTTCTTCTCCATTATATAGATCCTCCAAATACTCTTTCCATCTCATTACCTCCTCATCTTCTATTAACAGACTTCCTTCCGTATCTTTTATTACACTGGATTTCATTTTAGCCTTCAATTGTGTTCTTTTTACTTGATTGTATGCTCTGTCAACATTTCCGATTTTCATATCATGTTCTATGCTTGTCCGTCCATCCTTGGCACTTCTGTGTAACTAAGTTTTTTAGTTTCTTATAGTTTATCATTCCTTCTGGAGTATTTTTCTGGTGTTCTTTGTTTCTTTCCTGAATGAGATTTAGTATTTCTTCGGTCATCCAGTTCTTCCTGGGTTCAAGCGTCTTTATTCCTAGCACGTCATTCCTTATATATGAGATTTTAAAGTGGCATTGTGGAATGCCTCAGAAGGTCAAGAGATTGAAGTTGTGATTCATGCAGACTGACAACCAACAGCTGAAGTCATTAAAAACTATTTAAAATAATAGTCGGGTTAAATCCAGCCTGCCAATACACTTTCTGTTAATGAACCTTATTTATTCATCATACATGTTTTGAGAACAATAATATGATAATGTAATTATAAAAAAGCTCAGTTTTAAATTAGACTTTGACAGTTGAAATGAGTTTGTATGGTTGCTGATGAAGAGAGTATTTATTGTTATTTATTTGCTGAGTAGAATTCCATCAGTATGTCCTGCTTTTTATTCTGTAGATCTTGGAGCAGCTTGTAACTTTCCATAGTCAGTAGTAGTAGAGTTATCAGTAGATCCTCTATTTGGAGCATTTCTCTCACAAGCTCGTATACCAGCCTGGATTTGGTTGTCTGCGATACACTGAGGGGTCTTTTGAGAAATCTGGCTTTTGTCTTTCCTCTCTCTTCCAATTGCTTGTAGTTAAGAAATTTCCATATTAGCTCAAGTCCATATGTCAGAATGGGTAGTACCTTCATTTGAAAAAGTGTCCTTGCTGTTCCAAACAATATGAGATTGATATGTCTAATGTCGTTTATGGCTTTTATGGTGACAGCTGTTTTTGATCTTATATGTAGTCTAAAGCTTCTTCCTGTAAACTGTAGGGTAAAGGCAAGGTATTTGGAATTATTGACAGTTTTCAGTTCCTTGCTGTTGGAGGTCACTTGGTCTGAACCTGCTGGCCTACCACTGTTTCAAAAAGTTATCATTACTGTCTTTCCCTCATTGATTGTAACTTCATTTTTCTGGGCCCAGTCACTTAATATGTCTACTGCCTTTTGCAAGTCATTTATCTGCTCTGAAGCAATTGCCATATCATCTGCATGTATGTATAATTTAGCCTATGTTGTTTCTTGGATTACCCCCTGCGGGTGGGGGACGCACATGTAGAATACACCGCGGTATCCCCTGCCTGTCTTAAGAGGCGACTAAAAGGGGCCCAAGGGGCTCTCAACTTGGGAGTGTGGATTGGCGACCACGGGGCCCTTAGCCGAGTCTTGGCATTGCTTCCACTTACTTGTGCCAGGCTCCTCACTTTCGTCTGTTCTGTCCGACCTCCCTTGGTCAACTCTTGTTCATTTTCGACCCCGACGGTATTAGAGCATTCGAGACCTAGGGAGTCTTTCATTTTCACGCCCTTCGTGGTCGTTGCCTTTCTTCGTCCGTTACTTCATCTTTCAAAGTGACGGATCCCTCCTTTCTTCTTCTTTTTCTCTCTCTTTACCCCCTGTGGGTGGGGGACGCAGCCGAATAATACGCCCATGGTATCCTCTGCCTGTCGTGAGAGGTGACTAAAAGGGGCGACCAAGGGATGATTGAATTAGAACCATGAAACTACTTTTGATTCGTACCATCACGCGGGGAACACCATGGGTTGCTTGTACTTCCGAGTAGTACCACTATATTAGGTACGAAATGGGTTTGTGATTAGTAGCAGCAAAGAGTAGATTCTCCTGTGGGTTTCCAGTACCCGTGCGTCGTACCCATGTGAGCAACACTGTGGGTCTGGGCGTTGCCTGTGAGTTGTAATATGAGCGGCACCATGGATCTGTGTTGCCTGTGATTAGTACTAACTATGTGAGGAACACCACGGGAATACCGGCACCCGTGACTAGTACACCTATGTTAGGAACCTCATCGGTTTGCGTTGGCTATGAGTGGCGCCATTGTGTGAGAAACACCATAGGTCTGCGTTACCTGTACGAAGTACAATACTTGTGAGTAGTACTATCTTGTGTGGAACACCGTGGGTCTTTGCTACTTATGATTAGTACCCCAACACGACAGATACCATGGTTCTACTTTACTCGTGACCTGTACCATTCTGAGGGGCCTTAGACCTGGATTTTGGACCCCTTTAGACATCAAGCATCCTCGATTCAGGATTATACTTTATAAGTGGTCCCTTGGTCAGTAATACTATTATTTATGTTCTTTTTTGAGTTGGATCCACTGTTTTTTTTTTTTTTTGTTTGTTTTTTTGGGGTCATGTCCATCCATTCATTCTTCCTGACATTTTCTTATTTGGGTCAGTGGATGATTTTGAACTTTTTGTTGCCATTTCGTACCATTAGGGGTCGATGACCTCAATGTTAGGCCCCTTTAAACAACAAGCATCATCATCATCATCGTTTCTTGGATTCTGTCACCCACATCATATGTGAGCACATTAAATAGGCTGCTCAGGGGATTACCTTGAAGTACTCCATTCATTTGCATTATCCAGCTTGAATTCCCAACTTCATTGTAGACTTGTATGTAATTTTCTGCTAATAGATTCGTTATGAAGTTCATTGTTCTTGTTCTACCTGTTAGCATTTCTAACTTTTTTATAAGTATGGTTCTGTTGATTAAATCAAAAGCTTTTGAGTAATCAACAAAGACTACATAAAGTTTGCCATGCGGTTTCTCCAGTGCCATTGTTACATGTTGTAGTAGATTCTCTGCCACCATGAGTGTTGATCCTTGTTTACGAAAGCCACATTGCTCTTCTGGCAGCAGCGGGTCTATAATTACATTTATCCTGGATGTCAGTATCCCTGTTAATAGCTTCAGGGCAACCGATTCCAGTGCAATTTTCCGGTATGAGTTTGGGCCATCAGTACTCCCCTTTCACTTATAAAGTAGCTTAATTGTTGATTTCTTCCATTCACTTGGTATTTGGCCAAGTTCTAAGCATCTGTTTAATAGTGCCATCCATACTGGTAATAGTTCTTCTGTAGTTTGCTTCAGATGTTCAGTCCTGGGGTCAGGAGATCTGATATATTCATTTTGTGCATACCTAGCCTTTAAGATCTCTCTTTCTGTGATGGATTCTGTCATATCTATGTCTTCTGGGGGCTGGTTTTAGGTCTTGATTCTTTTGCACAGGTTATTTTCTTGGTATGTTCTTCCCAGATTTCCATTGATATGTTTGTTTGGAAGCTTTAAGTTTTTGGTCGTAGGGCCCTATATGGGCCTGACTCTGCTTCCGTAATGACTGTTCTTTGTGTCTCTTCTATGTACTGTATGTACCTTACTGCCTCCCTGCATCTTCATCCAGCTGCTCAGCACCAAGGTCCGCCTTTGGTTCTTCAGTGGGTCTAACACAACAGGTATTCTAACAAATAGATGCAAAACAGGACTCAAAGTATACAGTTGTGAATGAGAAAGTAACAAGATGGGTTTGACTAATTTTATTCTCAAAGAAGAACATAGAAATTGAAAGGAAATCTCCATTTAAAATCACTCAAAAACAGAAAAATACCGTATAATAACCAGAATAGTGGGTCTCCTGCCCACACAACTTGATCAGTGTCTATAGATTTGGAGACATGAGATTTCTTGGTGTCACATGATATGTAGTCTGAACAGATAAGAATTATTCTTGTAGCTCTCTCTATTAAACGTGGTAACAGATAAGCAAAGTTCGCACAATACTTTCCATGGAATTAGGGACATAAAGTACACTAGCACATGTTCGTTACCGGGTGAGTTGGCCTGCGGTTAGGGTTGCGCAGCTGTGAGCTTGCATCTGGGAGAAGATAGTGGATTGAACCCCACTGTCGGCAGCCCTGAAGATAGTTTTCCGTGGTTTCCCATTTTCACACCAGGTAAATGCTGGGGCTGTACCTCACGGCCGCTTCCTTCTCACTCCTAGGTCTTTCCTGTCCAATTGTCGCCATAATACCTGTCTGTGTCGGTGCGATGTAAAGCCAATAGCAAAAAAGGAAAAGAGCATGTTTGCTACTTGCTGTACAACCAATCTGATGGGAGAGACCCGAAATGCATTGGTCAGACCCTGCTGCCTTACTGTCGTTGGCCGCTACTTAGCTGAATACCTCGAGTGGTGCAGAAACGAGAATTGGGAACTGAGAGTCGTCTGTTTCCAGGGTTTCCACGGGCTTCTAGTGTCCAAAGTCTCTCGAAGGGCTGTGGCTGTACAAGACAGTTGTAGTGGAGAGTTCAGTCCTGTCCAGGGTGTGAATTGAGCTTTGGGTTAGTGCCGATAGTGAGCGAATGTAGTTAGTGCTGCTGCTGGATGTTTAAAGCCTGAGTTAGGAAGCAGTCTGTGAAGTGTGCTGCCCTTGGAACTGAGGGTTCCTTCTGTGTGTCTGTCGCTGTGAAGTAGTGTCTCTTGGGTCGGCTGCTGCGAGTGAACGTCATGTTTTGGTGCAGCATGGAAGAGATCACTGGGTATCCGCATGGTACAGTGAACAAAGTTCTACTGTAAGTACAGACAGCATATGTCTTACCGAGCTGTGAGACTGTCGTGCACGGACTTGGAACTTAGGACTGTGATAATGGCAGCGTAAGTAACTGTAAATGTGAGTGAAGGAAGACTCAGTATGAACTAGTACGATTAAACATCGAGAACAGTAAGAGAGGGCGCAAAGTGTATAATTGTATGTTCTGTACTGTGAGTGTAAATTGTGATTCCGGTGTGCCTGTTGGTAGTTGTGTAAGTAGCTATTTGTTGTTAGTAAATTTTGGAAGTTTAATGCTACCAGTTTTTGTGTTTATTTATCTGCCCCACTGTCACATCATCATCATCATCATCATATGCAGTTTCCAGCTGTTGGCCAAGTCTGCTTGGAACATTAGCCTCTCCATCTCCTCTTGCCTTCCCACCACTTCTTCCTCATCACTCTTGCCCAGTCCTCTCCTCTTGTCTGTACAGAACCTTCCACTCCTTTTATCCACCTGTCTCTTGGTCTTTCCCTCTGTCGTTTTCCTGTTATCTCCATTTCATACATCCTCCTCGGTATCCTTTCCTCTGTCATTCTTTTCACGTGTCCATACCATCTAAGTCTAAATGCTTCTATCCTGTTCTGTAGTGGCTCTTCGTTTACTATATCTCTATCCTTCTCGTTTCTCATCTTATCCATTCTTGTCACTCCTATCCTGCTTCAAAGAAATTTCATTTCACTTGTCTGTATTCTAGTTTTGGCTCTCTGCCTCATTACCCAAGTTTCTGCCACATACATAAGAATAGGTACATACTACGTCCTGCACGTCCTGTATATCACTCTTTTGCTTCTCTGAGGGACATCCTTGCTCCAAACCAGGCTTCTAATACTTTTCAGGAATGCTCCTGCTCGTCTTCCATGCTCAATTATTTCCTTATCATTTCTTCCACTTTCCTCTCTGATATTTCCCAGGTACTTGAAACTCTCTACCTTCTTAAGCTGTTCCCCTCCAAGCATTATCCCTCTCATAGGTCTCTCCTCCTTTCTAGTTGTGATCACTATCTTGCTCTTTTTGGCATTAAATTTCATTCCATGTTTTTTCACCTCCTCTTCCCATGCATCTAACTGTCCCTGGATATCCTCTTCCTTTTCTCCCCAGACTAACAAATCATCTGTAACATCACTTTCATTTTTCCTTCCCCAATTTTCCTGGCCACTTTTGTCATTAGCTCATCCATTACTACAATAGTAACAATAGTAAATGGGATGAAAAGTCAGTTTGTGTGTTCTACCAAGAGGAAAAGCCCTCTAATTTTAATTGCTGTGTTCATGGTGTGAAAGTACCTAATGGGGATCACTGTTCATACCTAGTATACCTAGGTGTTATTATACGGGAAGATCTTCATTGGGTTCATCACATAAACTAGATTGTAAATAAAGATTACAGATCTGTTCATATGGATATGAGGGTTATTAGTGGTTGCAGTAATGATGTAAAGGAGAGAGCATATAAGTCACTTGTAAGACCACAGAGTATGGTTCCAGTGTATGGGACCCTCAACATGGTTACTTGATTCGAGAACTGGAAAAATCCAAAGAAAAACGGCACGGTTTGTTGTGGGTGATTTTTGACAAAAGAGTAGTGTTGCAAACTTTGGGCTGGAAAGAGGGATAATGAGATGAGCTTTTGACTAAGCAGTATATTCCAAGCTGTCATTGGAGAAATGGTATGGAATGACATTTGTAGATGAATAAGCTTGAGTGGAGTTTTAAAAATCAGGAGAGATAATAATAATAATAAAGTTGTAATTAAAGAGGAGAAATTGGGGAAAATATTATTTTATAGAAAGTGAAGATAGGTATTGGAATAATTTACCAGTGAATTTCTGACTCGTTTAAAATTATTTAAGAAAATACTATTTAAACAACTGATAGGGAATTTGCCACCTCGGCAACTGCCTTAAATGCAGATCAATGTTTAATGGTGATAATTTGATTAGACCATGAAAATAATGTATACCAACTTTTGGAAGGATTGGAAATTTATAGGTTCTAGCCAGATTTTTCAAGAATGTTTGTTTTTCTCAGCCTCATATGGTCCCTTAGTTATGTGAATATTTTCTACTCTTCTCAGGGTTTAGTGATCGATGGACAAAATCATCTTCAGCACATCCTTACCATTTCTACAGCAACCTTGGAGGCTCCAGTCAGAAATATTGAAATAAGGAGGTAATTTTTCTCATTGAAATAAATAATAATTAAAAATACAAAGCAGCCAATGGAGAGAGAAGGAGCGAGTGTTCTCGTATGAAATATACAAACAGTTTTATAATGTGATTGTTGCAGCTGCTGAATAGTCTTGATTAAAATTTGAGCTCTTGACCCATAATCACATAAAGTACAGTAATAATAAAAACAGATTCTTAATTCTATTTTATTTATTGTATGGCTTTTAGTGCTGGGAGGGTTCAAGGACATGTTCAGCTCACAGTGGCATATACTGAGGGCTACCAAGGCTATCATTGAAGCCCAAATCTCAATTGAGAATGATGGAAGTATAAAGCACATTATAATGTAAGCATCTGACACATTGTTCCATTTACAAAACTTGAAAGCACTGAGAAAAAACGTTGCATGTATTTCTGAGAGCAAGGCATTGGGGAGAGGGATTGCAGCCCATACTTTCGTCCCTCTCCCCTTGACTCGCCTCGCGTGGCTTACTGTTGTATATCGTACAGGAGCAGAATCCGGGGATATAGGCGTGCTAGGCTTCGGTCCGTCAGATCACCACTGCTATCAACCATGCGCTACTCACTGTATACACTTCCTCACATACTTCTGACTTAATTATATAGATAACAGAGTGCTGGTATTTAACTACCATTTACTTCTACATCCTTGAAGGAAGACAGTGCAGGGCTGCTGTTATAGGAGTAATATAGGTTTCTTTTTATTGATAGATCTGCTAAAATGAAATGCAGTCTACCGAGCTCGATAGCTGCAGTCGCTTAAGTGCAGCCAGTATCCAGTAATCGGGAGATAGTGGGTTCGAGCCCCACTGTCAGCAGCCCTGAAGATGGTTTTACGTGGTTTCCCATTTTCACACCAGGCAAATGCCGGGGCTGTACCTTAATTAAGGCCACGGCCACTTCCTTCCAATTCCTAGGCCTTTCCTATCCCATCATGTCCATAAGATATATCTGTGTCGGTGCGACGTAAAGCAAATAGCGAAAAAAAAAAAAAAAAAAAAAGGAAAAAAAAAGCATTCTTTCAGGTTTAGAGTTTTCTTTTGTTGGTTGGAATCAAACCCGTGATCATGGATTGGACACCACCACTGATCTCTCGAGGAAGCTAATTAACCAGTGAACAATGGGTATGACTGCTGTAAAATTCAGCATTTTTATTTAATAACTAGCAAGATACCCGTGCTTTGCTACGGTATTAAACTGAAATTTATAATTGAATGCTTAACGTTTTATAAATAATCCTCCGAAATTCGCGATCTGATTAGTTTTCTGAGAGAATCCGCCAAATTTCGCGATCTGACTCGTTTTCTGAGAGATTACGGCAAAGTTCCTCACATTTTTCAATCATTCTTTCCAGCATTCGATTTCGTACTTCCCATGCTAGGTCCAGGTATTCCACCCGGTGAGTTGGGTCCCTAAATCTTTGCCATCTTTTCCTATAAGCAATTTTAGTATGGATCAAATTCTGAAGGAGATTCGGCGTGGTGTCGTCTTGGGTGCCTTGGCGGTACTGAACCCGTGACTGGACTGTATTCGTAGTCATTACCAGGCCAGGACCCGTTTCCAGCGCGGTCTGCACAATTTGACGATGGTCCAGAGCATTATTATTATTATTATTATTATTATTATTATTATTATTATTATTATTACAGATGTTCTGGACCCCACAGCAAGATGCAAGACCACTACTTGGCGGTAAATTACATCTGCTGCCATTGTCATTGTGACAATGTGACCAGCAACATTGCGCGCGTAGGCAAGTGTGGGATTTCTGGCGGTACGAATGACATACTTCCGTGCATTATTGACCTTATTATAGAGGTAAATAATTTGACGGTCAATCTCATTCCTATCGTTTATTTCAAATGTGTTTAAATTTTTATTTATATGCCAGGAGAGTCTACTGTAATCTAAGAACGTTCTCCGAAGGAAATATTGCTGTTGAAAACGAACCCAGGAAAGATTAAAAATGATCGGTTTATGATCAGAATAAGTACATCGAAAATCTACAGCCTGTTTCCAGTCATTCAACAGGGTCAGGAATGGAATGAATAAAGCCCCATCTAGTGGCGACAATAGGAATTGTGCCGGCTGCCGAAGCACTCTTCTGGGGCAATGATCCATGAATGACAAATGAAATGAAATATTGGACAGTGTTGCTGGAATGAATGATGACAGGGAAAACCGGAGTATCCGGAGAAAAACCTGTTCCACCTCCATTTTGTCCAGCACGAATGTCACATGGATTGACCTGGATTTGAACTATGGAACCCAGCTGTGAGAGGCTAGCGCGTTGCCGTCTGAGCAATGGAGGCTCCTTATAAGTACATTATGAACAGTAAAATCAATTGGCCTCACCTCCCTTTACACTCCACCGCAGTTAATTTTATTTAACCCCCCCTCCAAAAAAAAAAATTAAAAGAAGGCGGGTTTCTTTATGATTAAAGGAGATTCCAAACACCAATGTTCACGTCTATTATCTTAATTCACTTTTTCCACTTCCTTTCACACTCCCCCCCAAGTGAATTTAACGGCATCAAATACTTGTTTCTTTAATAGTAAAGGATCTTCTAAATAACAATTATCACGACTCTAACTTCTTCAGTTTTTGATTTATGTGTCCTCATGAAAGGAATTCAATTCTTTTTCACTCCTTATTAAAAGAATTCAACACCATTTTCAGTCACTTTTACACACACACCCCTCCATCCAAGTGGTATTTCCGAAAACTAAAAATACACGTTCCTTTACTTTTAATAGAGATAAAAAATACCATTTTTCACTTCTGTAACATGTTAAGTCTTTTGAGATATAACTTACTGTAGAATTCTCATTTTTAGTTCCCCTTAAGTGGAGTTTCCAAAAACAAATCACCTATGTTTCTTTGCATTTACAGGAGATTCCAAATACCCACTTTTTACGTCATTTTACATTTTTCAGATATTCTGTAGATATAGTCTTTCAAAAAATTCACCCCAAATTGTCACTCCTGTTTAATCGTAATTAATTGGATTTTCAAAAAACAAAAAAAATATGCATTTCTCTATTTTTAAAGGAGATCTCATATACAAATTTTCAGTTCTGTAATATCTTTAGTTTCTGAGAATTATGTATCCTCATTAAAGGCATTCAACCTGTTATTCACCCTTTTACACCCCTTCTATTGGGATTTACAGAAAACAAAAAAATACGTGTTCCTGTATTTTTAAAGGAGATTCTAAATACCAATCTTTACATCTGTAAACTTTTAAAGTTTTAAGATGTAGACACACTCATTTTAAAAATTCACACCGAGCTCGATAGCTGCAGTCGCTTAAGTGCGGCCAGTATCCAGTATTCGGGAGATAGTAGGTTCGAACCCCACTGTCGGCAGCCCTGAAAATGGTTTTCCGTGGTTTCCCATTTTCACACCAGGCAAATGCTGGGGCTGTACCTTAATTAAGGCCACGGCCGCTTCCTTCCCACTCCTAGCCCTTTCCTGTCCCATCGTCGCCATAAGACCTATCTGTGTCGGTGCGACGTAAAGCAAATAGCAAAAAATTAAAAATTCACCCCCCTTTTCACACACACACACACACACACACCCCGCCATTAATTGGATTTTCCAAAAACAAATAATACGTGTTTCTTTATTTTTAAAGGAGATCCCAAACACCAATTTTCAGGTCTGTAATATCTTAAGTTTCTGAGATATAAGTATCCTCATTAAAGGGATTCAATCCATTTTCACCCCTTTTCAGCCCTCCTGTTGGGATTTTCCTAAAACAAAAAAATATGTGTTTCTTTATTTTTAAATGACATTGTAAATACCAATTTTTACATCTATAAACTTTAAAAGTTTTGTGATATAGATGCACTCATTTTAAAAATTCACCCCCTTTTCACCCTTCAATTAATTGGATTTTCCAAAAACAAAAAAATACATGTTTCTTTATTTTTAAAAGAGATCAAAAGTACCAATTTTCAGGTCTGTAATATCTTTAGTTTCTGAGATATAAGTATCCTCATTAAAGGCATTCAACCCATTTTTCACCCCTTTCCACCCTTCCTATTGGGATTTTCCAAAAACCAAAAAATACGCCTTCTTTATTTTTAATGATTCTAAATACCAATTTTTACATCTGTAAACTTTAAAAGTTTTGAGATATAGATGCACTCATTTTAAAAAGTCACCCCCCTTTTCACCCTCCTATTAATTGGATTTTCCTAAAACATAAAAATACGTGTTTCTTTATTTTTAAAAGAGATCAAAAGTACCAATTTTCAGGTCTGTAATATCTTTAGTTTCTGAGATATAAGTATCCTCATTAAAGGCATTCAACCCATTTTTCACCCCTTTCCACCCTTCCTATTGGGATTTTCCAAAAACCAAAAAATACGCCTTCTTTATTTTTAATGATTCTAAATACCAATTTTTACATCTGTAAACTTTAAAAGTTTTGAGATATAGATACACTCATTTTAAAATTTCAACCCCCTTTTCACCCCCTTAGCGAAGGAATATCCAAAAATCCTCTCTTAGTGAGCACCTACATCTTAATATGAATCTATGCCCAAAATTTCATTTCTTTATGTCCAGTAGTTTTGGCTCAGCGATGATGAATCAGTCAGTCAGTCAGTCAGTCAGTCAGGACAAGCTATTTTATATATATAGATGATAATAAGAATGGTGCATGGGATTTTTATAGGCTTGGTGGTGACCTAATGAGGATAAAATGAATGGCAAAAATGGCATAAATGCCCAGCCAGGGGAATTAACAGTATGAGGGGGTTGATTCTGAAAATTCAACCGGAGCCATCGGACCAAAGGCAAGCATTCTGTCCATTTATCCACAAAGCCGGACTTTAATTTGCTAAACCTTAGGCTACCATCTCCACTGATCAGGGGTTGAGCATCGGCACTACCAGAGGCCAGGGCAGTAGCTTGTGAAGCAGCCTTGAGAACACAGCAGGCTACTCCATTGGCTATTGGCTGGAGCTCAAAACGCTTAAGGCTTGACGTTCACTAAACCAACCATCGAAATGGGGTAACCTAAGTCTAGTGGTAGCCCACGTCTTGATCCCAGTAAACACCACTGTCAGCTCTCCTGGTGCAGGCCTTTCAATTTAACGCCAATGGGTAATGTGCGTGCTTGGTTGTGGGATGGTGATAATGAGGTAGGGAGACGGAGAGAGTGAAACTTGGTGTTGGCACATGGCCTACTTCTGCTGAATAACACCGAGGGATCTGCTCAAGGCTTAATCTCCCCATCCGATGGACAAACTACTATCAGGAGCATCATTTTCCTTCACTTCATATGGACATTGTGGAAAGGTTTGAAATTGAATGTAGACTTTTCGCACTCAGTCCACATACCCTACCATCCAACATTGTGATGGTGACACATTTTCCCACTGATGGGACTCGAACCCCCCCCCCCCCACAGTGTCATAGTGTATAGATTTGATGCCTTATCTATGACGGCCACCAGGTAGGCATTGAAACCATAATTAGCATTCATGACGTTACCCATCAAATTGAAGATTTCAATGTTTTGGTTTTGTCGAGTATGTTTAGTACAGGACAAGGAGATGTTAAGACATGGAAACAGAATCATTTCTGTAAATGTGTGTTATTATTGTCCATGTCCGACTCGTTGGCTGAACGGTCAGCGTACTGGCCTTCGGTTCAGAGAGTCCCGGGTTCGATTCCCGGCCGGGACGGGGATTTTAACCTTAATTGGTTAATTCGAATGGCGCGGGGGCTGGGTGTATGTGTTGTCTTCATCATCATTTCATCTTCATCACGATGTGCAGGTCACCTACAGGTGTCAAATAGAAAGACCTGCACGTGGCGAGCCGAACCTGTCCTGGGATATCCCGGCACTAAAAGCCATACGACATTTCATTTCATTATTGTCCATGAAGATAATGATTCTTTAACTCATACTTACGAGTGGTGTTATATGGATGTTCAGAATGTTTGTCAAACTGCACGTAACTCGCATTTCCCAGGGGTATATGCCAACATTGTTTCGTATAACCCATTACTTCAGTATCCCGTCTTTCAGGAGGGTACTGTTTACATACCATGCTTTATCATTGGTTGCTACCAGTTAATCTAGCAATTGTTTTACATGACTGCTGTTATTGTGACTATAGCCACAGGATCTCTAGCTTCATATGGAATATGACCCCACAGAGTTTTGACTTATTATACATCCCTCATACATTGGTATTCAAACTGCAGCTGCCATGGTAAGACTTCAGTGATGAAGATGCTGAGAATAATAATGTAATTGGTTTTACATCCTACTAATTACTTTACAGTTTTTGGAGATGCTGAGGTGCTGGTATTTTCTCCTACAGGAGATCTTTAATCTACAGGCAAAATCTATCAGCACAAGCTGATGTACTATAGCATCTTCAAACCATTGGACTGAACCTTTATCGAACCCACCAAAGTGGACTCGCAAAGCCAGCACTCTGCCATCTAAGCCACTCAGCCTAGTAGAAGACACTGATCTGTCACACCTCACCAGTTAATTTAGCAGAGCTATTTGAATGCTATTATGAAATATAGCTTAGTAACATGTTTCCTAGAATCTCACCAAGGTGGCTGCAGTTTGAATCCCAGTCAATATATGTGAGATTTTCAAAACAAGTCATGTGGTTGCTGTTTGGATACTGCTTCAAAGTATCTCATGTTAATAGAAGGCTAAAGATTTACAATTTTACATTTTAGTGAAATTGAAGAATTTGAACAAAATTTTAATTTATTTGGAAATTGTGCAACAAATTCTTCTTGCTTTGAAAACTGATTTGAGTTCATACACAAGCTTCAGCATTTTTTTATTTTTAAGTAGAAAAGATAATATGTAGATAAAGTTGGCATTCAAAAGGACAAATGGGGGCAAATACTTGTTATAGGAAGAGAAATCAGAATTCAAATAGTTCATTGTGGGAGATGTTTGATTGATTTCCAATTACTTTGAAATCATTTTAGAATCAGTGTTGATTGATAGTTGATTAATTGATTGATTGATTGATTGATTGATTGATTGATTGATTGATTGATTGATTGATTGATTGATTGATTGATTGATTGATTGATTGATTGAAAAACCTGACACTAAATAATGATGGTAATATGTATTTCTGCAGGAGTTATTTTATACATAGGTAAAATTTGTTAACATGAGCTGTTGTACTTGAGCATCTTCAAATACATTACCATCCAATAACAGAAGATGTAAAGAAAAAAAAAAACATGCACACTCTCTCTCTCTCTCTCTCTCTCTCTCTCTCTCTCTCTCTCTCTCTTCCTTGCTCCTTTCACTTCCTTATGAATAGATGTAGTACAGTCAAAGAAATAAATATCTAGGGCCACACAGAATGGTTGCTAGCAGAAAACATTGGACACACTGCGGAAGTTGGTTTCAATACTCCCGTGATGTCGAGCGTACATTGAGAGAGAGATGGAGGAGGTTATTGAGGGTGGCAAGCTACGATGTTGTTATCATGTATCATTGAAATAAGGAAAGCAATCTCAAATTCTTATTCTTGACAGAAAGCCTGTAATGCTATTTTTGTAGAATGATATAGAAATCACTTTGATACAATGGTAATTAAAAACATACTTACAAGGCAGAGAAGCAGTAGGGACCCTGTTGTCCTTGTTAAGTCAGATCTATTGGGGCAGGAGCCAGTCTGGGATAACAAAAATCCAGATTAATCAGAGAATATGGGGAAATTCAAAGAAACACAACATACATACATACTGTATGCGTAATGAGACTCTCAGTCTCAGGGGATCAGGATCAGGTGCATAGAGAATATAATGGAAATGAGAAAATGAAATAAAATTTAAAAATGACTATTTATTCGTAATAGACAACCCTGTCCAGCAAAAAAAAATTAGATGATAATGGAAATGATCATTTGTACTTTATCATTAGAACTAAAAAATCATTGATATCTGATCCAAAATATCTCAAACATCTCTGAATCTAAACTGTAATCATTTATACCTGGACTGCAATCATTATTTAATTTAATTCAGTTTAATTACTTTGATTTTGTTTTACATAATCAGGAATTCAAACACCTGAACCAGAATTGGAGTCATTTATAGTTACTCAAACTTAAATTCAGTTTCGTTACACATTATTCATAAAAAAACCCTCCTAAATCCATAATGGTCATTATCCCCTTCAAATGACCGAATGGATCCTATCACTGTATCACCACTACTAGGCATTACGGGATCTAATCTAATGTTAATCAACTGCATTAATCCTAAGCATATCATTCCTATAAAGACAACTAATAAAAGAACTACTATGATGACTGCATTTCAACAGAAGAAAATATATACAAGTCTTCAGAACACTAGCCCAAGGAAAATTATAATAATAAAAAATAAAATAATTAGCATGTAGATTCAATTTATACTCAACTCTCGATTTACCGTAATCGGATCAACCACGTTGCGGCTTAACCTTGATATCAAAAACACTAAAAATGCACGAGTGTTAGGAGTTACAATAACACAGAATTACAAAGGGTCGGGATGATATTGCCGAGTCGTAATAGTAGCAGGGATGGCGCGAACTTGAAGTTATTTGTAGCTGGTGTGACACCGGCCGTGTTCACCTGCTCTACTCTACACCGCCCCACTCTTAGGCATTGTCTTGTTTTTACTCAGGGCAGTTCAGTTCGTAAACAGTGACAACCAGATGGAAGCATGTCGTTTTGATGATTCAACAGAAGTTGGATATTATTGTACAAAATATAGAATGAGGTTCTACCGTTCAACAGGTGTGTGTCCAATATAACGGTGATTATACCATGTGGGATATTTTATGCAACAAAGACAAACTTCTATCATTTGGTTTTTCATCTGATGCAAACAATGGTATGACAAACCGAAAAACTATGAGAAAATCAACGTTTGAGGAGCTTGACCAACGCATGTTGGAGTGGTTTTCTCAGCAGCGACCTCAAGGGACTCCAGTATCGGGACCAATCAGTATGACTAAAGCAAAGTTTTTCTTCGAAACTCTTGAGATGGAGGGTGATTTTGATGCGCTATCTGGATGGTTTACACGCTTTAATCAGCGACATGGCATCCATAATGTCTGTGGCTTATTAGTTTCAACGAAAAGTGCTGTTTATTTTTCCATTTATTAATTGTGCTAAGTGCTACTTTTACTGCAACTTACTGGATAAGTTAATTTAGAAAACAATACAGTAGTATCATTTATTATCATTTTAACTGTACTTTCAGTACGCCACTTCTATTTTTTTTTTTATTTATTGTGCTTTTATGGCCGCATTGGACCACTGTAGTCAATTTCTGTCCAGTCTTCTATGATGTTTTATGGTTTTTTTTCTTTTCTGTTCTTCCTGTATTTCTTCATTCTATCTGATCTTTGTTGTCATTCTTCTTCTGAAAATACCCTGTTAGTTGTTTCTCTGTTATCACATTTTGGTAGAAATCTAATGTTACTATTCTTCAATTTATTTACTTTGATTTATTCTTTAAATCCTCCAGTGTTATGTCTAAATCTTTCATGTCTTCTTTTATTTCTTTTATCCAGACAGGTTGTTGTTTTTCTTTCCAAATCTTTTCCAAAATTCTGCATATTAACCTGTTGTGAGGTGTTCTCAACAGATGACCGAAGAATGATATTCTCTTCTTGCTTATGAAATCTGTTATAGGTTCTATTTCCTGATATACTGCTGCATTTGGGATGATACGCCACTCTCCTTCTTTTTGGTACTTCTTATTAATGCATGTTCTTACTATTCTTCTTTCTATTTTTAAAATTTTGTCTATGTTATTCGTATGCTTCAGTTTAAATAATGTTTCACTTCCATAAGTTATTTCAGGTTGGACTTCAGTGTTTCAATTTTGTATTTATTGACAAACATTTCTTGTTGTATGTATTTCTGGTTACTTTTTGGGCTCTGGATAATTTATTCATTCTCTCTGTCCAAGAAATTTTTTCATTTAAATTGTATGTTATAGTTTCTCCAAGGTATTTAAATTGTTTTACAATTTCTATTTCTTTCTCACATATCAGAACACTGCTTATTAAAAGGGGATCTATTGCCATTATTCAGTTTTTCAAATGAAATTGTTAATCCTATTTTTCCAGCAATAGTTTGGAGACTTGTGATTTGATTCTGAGCTTCATTAAGCTTATTAGTTAGTAGTGCCAGATCGTCTGCAGATTCTAAGCAATTTAGGCTAATTTCATCTTTAGTGTATCCAATTTTTATATTTTTGTTATTCTCTTTATACCATTCTCTCATCAAGTATTCCAGAGTACAATTAAACAAAAGTGGTGATAGTACATCACCTTGTCTTAGTGCTGTTTTGATTGTGAATGCTTTGGATAATTCTCCTCTAAACTTCACCTTTAATTTAGTGTTTGTTAACGTTAAGCTTATCATTTAACTAATTTAGGATGTAATCCAAAGTTTCGTAATATTTTTAATACTGAAGGTCGGTGAATGCAGTCATAAGCTTTCTGAAATTCTACAAAAGTGATAATAATTTGTTTTTATCTTCTTTTGTAGATGTCCATTAATAATTTTAGTGTCATGATTTGATCTGGACAACTACACCATGGTACTCCCCTTATTCTTTTTCCAGTTGACATTTGCACCGATTGTAAATTATTCTCAAGAATATTTTATAAGTACAATCCAAGAGTGATATTCCTCTATAGTTATCAGGATTTGTTCTGTCTCCTTTTTTGTGTAAAGCGTGGATCACTGCAGTTGTCCAATCGTCCGGTAATTTTTCATCATTCCAAATTTTAACCAAGCATTGGTGAAGTGATTCTCTCATTGATTCCGCTGCATTTTTCCACAACTCTACAAATGTTTGGTCTTCCCTACAAGCTTTATAATTTTTCAGTTCTTTAATGACTTGATTAACTTCATCGAAGCTGGGTGGATCGGTATTTTTTGGTGGAGTTTTAATGGGCATGTCCATGTTTATATGAAGTAGTTCTTTTGGTTCTTGACAATTCAATCATTTATTGAATGTGTCTACTAGAATTTGTGTATTATCTTTATTATTATGTGCCATCACTCCGTTCTTATCTTTTAGCACAAGTGTTGGCGGTTCATAGTTTTGAAGTTCTTTACTAAATATTTTATAGTAATCCCTAGAATTGGTCTTTTTGTGATCTATTTCTATTTGTTGAATAATGCATTTTTGATGTTGTCTTCTAATATTTCTGATGGTTAGATTTCTTTGCTTGGTAAATTCTTCATACGATGTCTCTGTTTTCTGACTTTGATGCCTGATGTCTACTTTCAAATGCTTTATCGAATACCTCATTCCACCATTGATGCTTTTTCCTTGGAATTGGCAAGGTTATATTTTCTCAGCTATGTCTTTTAGTTTCAGGATGATCTCTTCTAATTTATCTGTTTTATAATTGTCTTGAGTTAGTTCTTTATACTGTTCATTGTTTATTAGTTTATGGGGATCATAAACTTTTCTGAATTTACATTTTTAATTTTGGTTTCTTTACTGGTGTGAATTTAATTTTGATTTTCACCATTTAGTGGTCAGACCCTATGTCTATTCCTCTAAGTACTTTAACTTTTTAGATTTCTTTATGATAATTCTTTTCCATACAAACATGATCTAATTGCCAGTCTCCTTTTATCCAATCTCGGTGTTTCCATGTCTTAAGTTTATTAGGTTTTTCTCATAAAATGTGTAGATTTTGATATATTATGGTTTCTACAAAAGTCTATCAGTCTTATGCCATTTTTATTGGTCTGTTTTTGAGCTGGCCATTTTCCTATTATGTCCCTGTATCTCTTATCTTTACCTAATTGTGCATTGAAGTGGCCTATTAAAATTTTGTATGATTTTTATTTATATTTGTTACTGTTTGATCCAGGAGGTCCCAGAATTCATCCACCTCTTTTCTGGTTTTTCTCCTGTTGTTTTTATCATTTGTAGGAGCATGGACATTAATTATTGTGTAGATTTTATTCGATGCCTTTATTGTTAGCATCGTGAGTCTTGGGGATTGTGCCAGAAAATCTATTATCGAATGAATTAATTTCAAGACTATGAATCCTGTACCAAATTGTGGACAATTCCTCATCACTCTTTCTCCAGGGATGCCTTTGTACACTCTATATCCTTGGAATTCCATGGGTTCCTGGTCTGAATTCCTCATCTCTTGTAGTCCTGCTATAAGAATCCCTTGTTTGTCTAGTTCATTAGTTAGGATTTTTAATTTTCCCACCTGTGCCAGAGAGTTGATGTTATATGTTGCTAAATAGTTTATTGTTTCAATTTTAATCTTAAGCTTAGTCGTTCGTTTGTCTTGGGTATTTCCAGATGTTCCGACTCATCTGACTCTTCTTTCAATGCAATCTTCCCTGGCTAGTACCAGGCGGTGGAAATTTTCCTAAAAGATTTCCGTCCATTCTTATCAAAGGCATAGCCTTGGATGGAGCAAGCTTCGAGTTATAACTATGGTTGTGAACCGTAGAGGTTGCCTCAAGATGTTCTCTGGCTGACATTTTACGGCATTGAGCCAACCCTCCTCCTTTCCCCAGGCTTGGGATCGGCAACAGCAACTATTGAGTTACTCAATCCTCCCAGTAGGCGGTTTAACTTCGATTTTACTTACCTGGGAAGCCTTAACCCTACATTATCCCAGTTAATCGAGAGTTGAGTGTATTAGATATTACAGAAGTTGATGCAAACACATCACAATTCATTGGTGAATAGGAATGAAAGACTTAATTAACCATTCAGGCCAGTAGACGTACATATCATGTCCATGGGACTCTACTCGTTCAGCAGGTTCGATGTACCACAAACAGCCGGTGCAGGCGAGATTTGTTTTCACCTTGTGAATCGAGAAGTTACTTACTTTCATCCCATCTCTGTTTCATAATTAGAACTAATATCAAATTGATCGATATCTGTTGTTTTTGAATCATATTGATAAGGGATAGAACATGAGATGCGCTCTATTTAGTTTCAAGTTATTTGCTTTAAAAGGCATCACATCCTTTCCTGCTGTCTCGAGAATATTTTGTGAACTATATCTTGAACTTAAAAATTCTTGCCATTTATGAAGGGTAAGCACCGAAAGCAGATACTGTGCAGATATTTTTTTGCTTCGCAGACTGACGGCTACTCAGTCGCAGAGGAATGGCTGGGCTGTCTCATTCTCTTACAGGCGCTGAGATTATTGGTTTGATAGATGACAGTAGTGGAAGTGATGTATCAGGAAGCAATATTTTCGGTAGTGATATAGACAGTGACTATGCATAGCAAGAGGTTGCTGGAGAAGTGGTAGATGATTTTGAGAATTTCCATATCTTGTTTTATGTCTGTGAACAACAAATGACCCCTCCTTAACATTACCGAAAGCTACTTCATACATTTAGATCAGTATTTCAACCGAAATCATAATCTAAATAAAATTTCAGAAAAGCCAAATATCCTTTTTGACCTTCTAATTCCTAATTTCAGTAATGTCAAACCAACAAGTCATAATTCAGTTTTTCATAATATTCACAGCACCTTTCCTCAACAGCCATCCTTTTTCCGCACATCCTTCAGCCCTGCCTTAATCCCCCCCCCCCCTCACTCTCCCCACCCCCTTCCCCACCCCTCACCCCTCTTTTCATTTGAATCTCACAACAGTTAGTCTGAAGCACACACAACAATTTAGGCCACACACCTCATGCTGTATTGAGAGGTAAGTCTCATATAACCTATGCCATCTAACTCTAACACATTCTCTCATTCAATTCATTAATTTAATTTTATCGTATTTATCTGGTTAACTTCATGGGCACCGCAATGAATTGCAAATTTTACACCAGACACAATGTATCTGTGTTAACCACATCTTCATGTGCCGTCCTAACAATGTCCAACAACATTTCAGCATGATTTAACAAGCACCAGGAGAGCATCTCATTTTATTATTTTGATTGAGGATGAAACAACATCTAACAGTTCCCCGTCAGCTAGTGGTTATTTACAGCGGTGTCCGATTGATTGCATATGGCTAACACCACTCAAATAGATTTGGTGATGAACAACGGGATCAACATTTACCAGTTCCCATTTACTATTGAAATATTAATGATCAGCAGTATTAGAACGAACAGTTCTGTGTATATAAATTAATACTTGAAATAGTCTCAATGATGAGCATACTCAAGGTTAGAACCTAGTTAATTTTCAAATGTACTCATAATTCCATCCCAGTGTTTAATGTCAATTTGTATATATTTGTTTCATTTGTTTTATGTCAATTGTGTGCATGTACATTTGTTTAGTTATTAGATGTTTTACATTAAGGCTGAAGATGGCCAGCCCCATCCGAAACTAGTCCCTAATTAATGTAATTTAGAATATTACATATTATAGTATTGAAAGGTGGACCATTACTACATTAATTTAATAATTATATTGTACTTACAATTCAATACGGATCAGAACCATTAAGTTTATAACCTAAGACAAGATAGAACTCACCAGAGACTTCTCTCAACTTAGAGCTTGTCGCATAACACCTCGTACGTCACCGCTGATCAACGCGCAAGGCCAGCCCATATGACCGCCCACATTTCTCATCGAACCAGTTCCCACAAACACCAATACGTATTTTAGGCACGGATGGTGTAAACCACAAGCGGTTGCATACGGTTTCAATACATACAGAAAATTTCCTTTATATTGATAAAAATACACATGATACACTGCTGTGCAAAACTTAAGGATGAAAGTAACTTTTACATATTGTGTTATGTAGCTCAGTGAAACTTGAACCATACATAGGAAGAATTGCTACAATATGGTACAGTAGGCAACTGAAAGGAATATGTGATGAGCCGAACAGAAAAGACACTTTTATACAGAGACAATAAATTACAAGTCACTCCGACTCATGATGGTCCCTTGGGCATCCCAAAAGGAGGGACGTGGTTCTTAAAAGGGTGTATGATCACCACAGACAGCGATGCATGCTCTGCAATGTGTTCCCATGCTGGCCACAAGATTGTTAATGAGTTCTTGTGGTAGGGCATTCCATTCCTCCACCAGCACGGTTGACAACTGCTGGATGGTTGTTGGTGCATGTGGACGTGCTGCAATATGTCTGTGCAACGTCCCACACGTGCTCAATGGGATTTAATTTGTGGGGGATGGGCAGGACAGTCCATTGAGCGAATATCCTCTTGTTCTAAGAGCTCCAACACCTGTGCTGTTCGATGCTGTCATGCCTTGTCATCCATAAAAATGAAGTTGGGACCAAATGCACCCCTGAAAAGACGCACGTGGGGAAGGAGTACACTGTCACAATAATGTTGACTGGTGAGTGTACCCCGTTCAAAGATTTGGAGGTTGGTACGCCCATGCAATACTGTGGCTCACCACACCATAAAACTTGGACCATCAAAATGATCATGTTTGAGAATGTTCATGGGTGTATTATGTGTTCCCACCTCTCGCCAGATGAGGGTACATCTAGAATCACTACTCAGACTGGATCTGCTCTCATCTGAGAAGAGCACACGACCCCACTCCTCGTTGGTCCCGACATGATGCTCTTGACACCATCACAAACAATGCCGCCGATGTGCGGGTGTCAACAGAACACAACATAATGGTCGTTAGACAAACAGACCACCCCCATGCAGTCACCATGCCATTGTGGAGCGTGAGATTGAGTGCCTTGCAATCGTGTTAAATGTGGTTGCAATTGCACCCGCAGTTTGATGTGAGTCTCTTCTTGCCTATTGCATAATGTAGCGGTCATCTGCTGCTGTAGTTGACTGTGGTTGACCCTCCTCCTCTCCTTCAGGCAGCAATGCCTCTGGTTCGGAATGCTCTCCATGCACTTGAAACAGTGCTGTGAGCAATACCAAACTCCTGGGCTACACTTGTCACACTTCGTCCTTCTTCCAGTTTCCCGATGATTCTTCCCCGTGTGGAGTCATCCAGATGTTGTCTCTGGGCCATGTTGTAATAAATAACACCACCACAGTGCATTGTAACACTTGCTGATTGACTCACATTGTCTTGTCCTGTTCCTTCAACTGTCTCGTTTTGTGGAGTCAGACCTATTTGGTGCTACAGCTGTGCTGACTTCACACCAGGTTTCTGTGCACGTGTGGGAGACCTCTGGCAACATGTTACTGCACTTTGGACCTGCATTTAAAATAAATTAGTGTTATTTAAAGAAAGGCACTTTTATCATGTCAACTCGTACTGTAATTGGCACAGAGTAAAATACGTAATTTTGTGTAACTCCTTGTCAAAGGAAGACATTGCTATTGTGGTTACATAATCTTTTGTATTTCAATACTAGTCGCTGAAGACTCCTAAATTGGAAAAAAAAAGAAATGTTCACAGTCAACATTGATATAGTGTGGTTTAGTG
Organism: Anabrus simplex; assembly: GCF_040414725.1. Classification (NCBI taxonomy): domain Eukaryota; kingdom Metazoa; phylum Arthropoda; class Insecta; order Orthoptera; family Tettigoniidae; genus Anabrus; species Anabrus simplex. The sequence continues at coordinate 558,843,939 of NC_090265.1, forward strand.
TAAGAGAAGGCCTAATGGCCTTAACTACGCCAATAAAGACATTTATCTATCTATCTATCTATCTATCTATATATGGATGCCAAACTGACTGAACAGCTCTGTCACACAATCCGTCATTTAAAAGTCGATCGGTGTTGTTTTTTGCATTAACACTTACCTTTGTCATAACTAGCCAGCCCCGTGGTGTAGGGATAGCATGTCTGCCTCTTAGCCGGAGGCCCGGGGTTCAATTCCCAGCCAGGTCAGGGGTATTTATCTGAATCTGACGGCTCGTTCGAGGTCCTCTTACTTACTTGATTACGATTGAGGAGGTATCTGACGGTGAGATAGTGGCCCCAGTCTAGAAAGCCAAGAAGAACGACGGTGAATATGTCGTGCCGATCACATGCCGCCTCATAATCTGCAAGCCTATGGGATGAGAAGTGGTTACTTGGTAGGCAAAGGCCCTTCCAGGCTGTTTCGCCATGGAGTTTGGTTTGCTTTTTGTCATAACTAATATAATGATTTTAACCAAATACTGCACAAAAGAAAACAAATCTACTTACCAACTGCTGCTGTGACCTAGAAGTTTGCTTCATAGGCTCAGAATAATGTATAGCTGAAGGAAGTGGGCTGAGATAAGAAGGTGTGATGACAAAGACAGGTATAGTCTTCTTCATAAAAATGTAATTACTAAAGGTGTAGTGGTGGGGAAGGAATAAAATAAAAAAGAAGTCCAAACATTGTGATTTCACACTATTATTGAAATAAAATTAATAATTTAGACTTATTCATGTTAGCAATCCCATTTCATTTATTTTACAAAACAGTACAGCTACATTTTGAATTATTTGTTTGTCCAACCCTTGCCCCGTTTCTCTACAGGGTCAGGTATAAGGTGAGATGAATCTGTCGTGGCAGGTTTTTTTTTTTTTGACTTGATGCACTTCCCGATGTCAACCTCATCAGAGCCATTAGATATGAATGACATGATGTATTATAGTAGGAAGGGAGAGGATGAAACCCGGTGCTGGCATATAGCCTACTCCTGTCGAATAACACCAAGGGGTCTACGCAAGTCTTAACGTCTCCGTCTGATGGACGAATCACCACCAACAGCGTCATATGCCCTCACTCCACATGAGCACTGCAGAGAGATTTGGAATTTAATCCAGGCCTTTGGCATGCAATCTAGTGATTATAAATTGTACACCACCACATCTCTTACCCTGCTGGCTAACATTCTAATTGTGATTTTTTTCGACAAGCAGAACTCGAACCGACTAAGCACGGTGTCAGACCGTTTCGACTTCAGTGCCTTAACGATCATGGCCACCAGGCAGGCTACCTTTTGAATTATTAAAATGTGCAGATACTAGAAGCTATTTCGTAAGCATTGAGGATATTTTTGAAAAGTCAATTTTATTGCAAATGCCAGAAGCACAGGTCCCTAATTATCACATTTAACAAACACAGTAGAGTGAAGTTTACTTCCTGGAAAAGTAACTCATAAGCTTGTGCTGCCTCAGTGTGGAGTGCTGCTCGTGAGCCACATATCACGCATCCTTTTCAGCATCAAAATATGGACCTGTATTATTTTGGCCTGCCGTTTGAAACAGACTTGTAGTTCATGTAACTGGGACACTGCTTCTGCATGATTCATGACTAGAGCCCTGCACAGATGCAAATATCCATGGATTTATTCGCGGATATCTGTGAAATTAGAGTGTTGGTGGTTGGGAACTGAGTGGCAGTACGGATAATTTTGATGATAATTTCTAAATAATGAATTTGATTTTCACTCAGGTATACTCTTAGTTTTGCTTGTGTTTAGGCGACTCTCGACAGTGGTATGGAAGAATGGCGATGTATATAGTGCCTTGAGACCATAAAGCAGAAAATCTGACTATAGCCTAATTAGCTCCTGCCCATTTTTCCATATTTCAAAATAGGTATGCTTTTAGCATTACCATTAATTAATAAATTACACTCCTGGCTCAGTCCAGTGGTATTAGAAGATGTTTAGATATGCCAGCCTCATGTCAGTAGATTTACTGGCATGTTGAAGAAGTCCTGCAGGACAAAATTCTGGTATCTCGGCATCTCCAAAAACCGTAAAAGTTGTTAGTGGTACGTAAAACCAGTAACTTCTTCTTCTTCTACCGCTTTTTGCCACACCTGTGGCGTTGCGGGTGTGAGCAGTGACACACACACACATATGGATTTGGCCCGTTTTATGGCTGGATGCCCTCTTATGTGGAGGGATATATTCACTATTGCATGTTTCTGTGATGGTTGGTAGTGTGGTGTGTTGTCTGAGTATGAAGAGAGTGTTGGGACAAACACAAACACCCATTCTTCGAGTCAGAAGAATTAATCAGACGGGATCAAAATCCCCGACCTGGCTGGGAATCAAACCCAGGACCTTCTGAACCGAAGGCCTTAATGCTGACCATTCAGTTGAGGAATTGGACACACAAAACCAATAACATTATTATTAATTGCACTCCTCCATATTTGTATAAACACCATATCAATGTAGACAGACAGACACCACCTTGCACATACCAAATACACAAGGATAATGAAAATCACACATTACAGCAGAAAAGCATGGTCTCTCATCCGCAAGCTCGATCCAACTTCCACACCATCAAGAAATCACTCCTCAATTAACGTAGAAACCATAGCTAATCACCTCGTTTCAACATGGCGGATTTCAGGGTTTAAGAAATTCACCAAGCAGGTTAAATGGGAACTAATGCAGAGGAAACAAGACACCCAGCGAAATAACCTGTATACAAGTCCATTTTCTTCAGAAGAGGTACAGAAAGGTTTGGACACACTCAGAAATGGTAACGCTGCAGGACTTGATGGCATATACCCTGAACTTATAAGGAACTGTGGTCCAGCAACCAAACGTTGGCTTGCTTCTTTCTTCAGTGATGTTCTATTCAAAACGGCTAAAATCTATATAATATAAGAGTTTTTTTTCTGTACATTGCTCAGAATTTGAAAAGAATGGTATTTCTGTATTGGCCATGTCCACAGTAAGAAGGAAATGCACTTTTTTCTTTTCCATAATTTCTGTCTGTCTGTCTGTCTGTCTGTCTGTCTGTCTGTCTGTATGTATGTATGTATGTATGTATGTACAAGCATCACGAGAAAACAGCTGAAGAGAATTTAATGAAAATCGGTATGTAAAGTCGGGGGATGAGCCACTACAATCTAAGCTATAAATTATTTTATTCACACGGAGTGAAATGGTAGTTTAGGGGAAGGCCTATAATTTAATTCTAAAATATTTGTATTATTAGTGGTCCTATTGATAAATAGTTATATAGAATTAAACTTCCGATCATTTATGTCTTATACATATTTACCCTACCAGCTGTGATAACAGAGAGATTCATGAATTTGTATTTTTGTTGCCAAGTCCATATCAAAGTCGAGCCACAAGAAAATGGGTTAACAGAATTTAATGAAAAATGTTATATAGAGCGGGGGAATGAGAAACTACAGTCTAAGCTATAAACAATGTTATTCACCGTGGATGAAAAGGTAGTTTAGGGGAAGGCACCTAAAATTTAATTTTTAAATACGTATGTTATTGGTCCTATCGAAAAGTTCTACATAACAAAAGTTATAGAGAATGCAATTTCTGATCATTTATGTTTTATTCAGTTTTACCGTACCGACTATGATAAGAGTGGTATTTCAGTGTTGGAAGAAAAATAAATGTGAAGGCCTACAATACTGAAAGCTCATAACATTGATCAACAATAACATTACATTGACCATTGTTTGTTGTGATGTTCTTTGTCTCTTATACTGCCACTCAACTCTGATAGATGGGATTACTGATGCGTACCGAGTATAACAGTCTGACTGAATATTGGCGGGAAACAGCTGGGGAGTTAGAAAACTTTCTTCTTTAGCAAGCCATTCCTCTGGTTCATACATTTTCTGATACTGCTGGTATGTAACAGACTGATACATCATAGTACTCCAGCTATTCGATCCCTACTTTGACGCGCTGTTTGGAATGAGCAGTGTGCACACTTAAGGCCGTGGCTTACTGATTAGTAGTAGTATTACCTGGATTAGAATTACAATTTAAGTCTATTCCAAATTATAGCACCCCAGTTCACTAAATAACTCAAAATTCAACCGTGACAAGAGCTGTTTCTTAAGAAAATCTTCTTCCTCTTCACTGTTATACACAATGTCTTGTATTGTATTGAACAGGTGGACTTATAATATTGTAATAATACTTGAGACATACGTCAACTTCAATACGGAACCAAAATGAGAATAGTTACTTGTAGCGTAGTACTGTTCGTTAAAAGTGAAAAAATGTGTGGTTTTTCATTTGATTATTTCATATGAAAGCATTGCTTTTAATCGCGCCATTTGTACTGACGGCATTGTAATGAGCTATGTTCATTTCAGTTGAGAAAAGGCAGGTGGAGAGTGAGTGTCTGCCATTATAATGAAAACTCCCCAACCTGATTGTGACTGATGTTAGGCAAGTGGGCCTACCATTACAATGAAAATTCCCTAATCCGGTCTTTGTATGAGAAAAGACGCTTGGCGACTTCTCTGTCGCATTTCTACGGTAACATTAAGAGCTATGCAATTTAATACAATCTTGCTCACAACGTGTACACTACCTAACCTAGAATTCTGTATACAATGTAGACTTCCGTAGCAACACAGGTACATCAGCTAGTTATTGCTATCTTGAAACCAGGCAAGGATCCAAAATCACCTCAGAGCTATAGACCCATAGCTCTGTTACATATAAGCTTCTAGAAAGACTGATCCTCAATAGAATATCTCCTGCAATTGAACACCTTATTCCACTTGAGCAAGCTGGTTTCTGACATGGTCGAGACTGCAGTGATCAGGTTCTCGTTTTGACTTCCTTTCTTGAAGTAGGATTTGAGAGGAAAATGAAAAATGTATCTGTGTTCCTTGATTTCACAGCTGCTTATGACTCCATTTGGAAAGAAGGTCTTCTGAAACTTATCAGGGCTATACCATTGTTTAAAAGTTTCACCTACTGGGTGAGTGGGCCATGCAGTTAAGGGCGTACGGCTGTGAGCTTGCATCCGGGAGATAGTGTGTTCGAATCCCACTGTCGGCAGCCCTGAAGATGGTTTTCCATGGTTTTCCATTTTCATGCCAGGCAAATGCTGGGGCTGTACCTTAATTAGGGCTATTGCCGCTTCCTTCCCACTCCTAGGTGTTTTCTATCCCATTGTCGCCATAAGACCTATCTGTGTCGGTGTGACGTAAAGACAGTAGCAAAAAATTTCACCCTGATAAAAAATATGCTTAGTAACAGATTTTTCCAAATTCATACAGAACATGCCCGTAGCAGATTCCATAAACCTAATAATGGCTTAACACAGGGTTCAGTCTTGTCTCCCATTCTCTTCAACTTATACATCCAGGATCTCCCAGAAACCGTATCTTGCAAGTTCATCTATGCAGATGATATCAACCTCACCAAACAAAGAACAGACTTCAATGAGGCAGAAGACATTCTATCCCAAGACCTTGACAAGATGGGTGATTATTTCAAAAAATGGTGCTGAAACCTAGTCCACTAAAGACAGAGGTAGCTACATTCCACCTAAATAACAGGCTGGCAAACTATCAACCTATAATCAGGTTCAGAAACCACACACTGCAGTGTAATATCAACCCAAAATATTTGGGTGTAACTTTAGACAGGTCCTTAAACTATTGATGCCATCTTGAGAAACTGGCTGCTATGCTTAAAAGCCGTAACAACTTGCTGGGTAGACTAGCTGGTACTTCATGGGGCGCAGATGCATGTACACTGTGAACAACTGCTCTAGCAATAGTGTATTCATCAGCTGAATATTGCTCCTCTGTATGGTTCAATAGCTCCCACACTAGTCTGGTTGATGTCCAACTGCACCACACAATGAGAATTATATCTGGTACATTGCGCTCTACTCCTATTCAATGGTTGCCATTACTGAGCAACATTCAGACGGTAAAGCGCCCTTGTTAGACTGTGGACCAGGATAGTGAAGAACAATTACCTCCCAATACATCAGGATACAGATGAAAATGCCATAGTGAGACTCAAGTCACGGAAACCTGCCTGAAAGACGACAAAGGAATTAGTTAATTCACATTTCCAGCCTGATGAAATATGGAAACACGAATGGTCTCAATCACACCCTCATGGCATTGTCAACATGAGGGATCCAACTGCAAAGTTGCCTGGGTTCAACCTTCCTCACTCCACCTGGACCACACTCAATAGGATACTCTGGGGAGTTGGAAGAAGTGCTTCTGCTCTGCATCAGTGGGGCTGAAAATACTCTCCAGCTTGTGACTGTGGTGCTGAAGTGCAAGCCATCCTGCACATTCTGAGCTTTTGCTGGTTCCATCGAGGACATTCGAGTGACCCCTGAGGCACTCTCTTGGCTTAAAGAGCTAGACATTTGTCTATAAGAGACTGAAAGACCCCCACATTAACCTTCTTAATGTGGAGTTTTTTTTTGTGTGTGCGTGCGTGCGTGCAAGGTTATATGAGCATCATAGTGAATGGCAAAGTCCTAGCTGTAGCACATTTTTGTAATTCGTTGATGCCTTGATGCCCTCATATTAAGCTACTGAAACAACAATTGAATTCACCCCATCCAGAGATAATTAAAATCTGTACATGAAATTTGTGTTGTACCAGTGTAGAGTATAGCATATTTTCTTCTGTCCCTCTATAAATACATTGCATGGTGAGGTTTCACACCAGTTATTTAATAGAATGCCATGTTAGTCAGAGAAGAAATCCCATGTACATGGAGTTATTTCAAACAGAATATTTCTGGAAAATAAGTTCAGTACTGTATTATGTTTAATTTTTTTTTTTTTTTTTTTTTTTTTTTTTTTTGGTAACTTCTTTAATGCCTGAGTTATCTTAATATTTTCTACTCTTCTCAGGGTTTAGAGATCAATCAGTGATATCTTGCTGTTTCTCTGCCAACCTGGGAGGTTCCAGTGACAAATATGCAATTTCCAAGGTAATTTTTTGTCATTAAAATACATATATGAGAATAATTAAAGGTATCTACAAAGCCAGTCGAGAGAGAGAAAGAGTGAGTGAGTGAGTGAGTGAGTGAGTGAGTGACCCACCAGCCCATCCACCCACCCACCCCTAAGTTCTCTTGCTGAATATCCAAACATCATTTTAATGTAATTGTTGTTCGACTCAATGGCTGAATAATCAGCATTGAGGCCTTCAGTTCAGAGGGTCCCGGCTTCGATTCCCGGCTGGGTCGGGGATTTTAATCGCTTCTGATTAATTCTCCTGACCCGAGGACTGGGTGTTTGTGTTTGTCCCAACACTTTCCTCTTCATATTCACACAACACACTACACTACCAACCACCACAGAAACATGCAATAGTGATTACATCCCTCCATATAGAGTGGGCGTCAGGGAGGGCATCAGCCGTAAAACCGGGCGAAATCCACATGTGCGACACAGTTCGCACCCGCGACCCCACAGGTGTGGGAAAAGTGGCGGAAAGAGAGATTTTAATATAATTGTTGCACAGATTTCAGTGTTTAAGTTGCCAAGTTCTTACAGCACATGACAAAGAGATGCTTATGTACATAGCAAAATGGGCCATCTAGACACCAAGTGGTATACCCAAACATACAGTGTTTGGCTTTCATGACCAGTACTGTATCCTGTGAGCTATGTTGGCCTTGGCATTTATGTTCTCTTGGCTAGGTGTCTTATCTACAGGTTTGCCACTATTGTGAACACAACTGTAGAATATTATAGTTGCCTGCTGTAGGGTATTCTAGTTGAATATTCAGTTTTCACTATCACATAGTACTTCAGATTAAGTTTTCAGCATTTAGGCTGCGTCAAGTACATGAAAATGAGATTTTAAATCCTTAAGACAATCTTTTCTGTAGATGTGTTATTAGGTTCTATTTAGATACGTCTTTTGTAACTAACAAGAACATGTCATATTGTGATCATTAGTGAGCGGATTTTTATGTGCTAAAAATACTGAAGATATTTACTTTTATGTGCTAAAAACCTAAAAATATTTTATACTGTACCAGGAAATGCCCGTACTTTATAGCTAGAGCATGAAATGAACGCAAGGCGTGCACGGTATATTAAATTAAATAGGTAATAAAACTCATTGTAGACCGTATTGGACATCAGATTATGAACATTAAAATAAGATTAATAGTTAACACCACCTTTCCAATACTTATCTTTCCTTATATTTAGGATAGAAACATTACAACAGGCGTTGTAAGATGGAACATGTTTCGCTTAACTGTCGTAAGCATCATCAGCCAAAATAAATCTTAGCCTAAAATTAGGTCAGGGCCTTGAACCTAGTGTCCTTAAAATATATGGCATGCTAAGAATCAACATTTACATTTAGAAAATCAAATAAACTTAAAACTAATGTGAAAAATACATAATGTTACAACATGGAGAAAAAACAACACAATTGTGTTGACATAGAGGTTAAAAACAGAAAGTACAATACAGAGCTGGTAGTGAAATAATTAAAATCATTAGGATATCATTGCTACCAGTCAGTCAATCAGAATGTTTTGGTCTTGAACTCCCAGTAAAAATGAAGACACCTGTTATTCGGTTTTAACCATTGTTTCAGATGAAGTGGATATTGGCCTCTAACTTATAAGCGGCTTCAGGCTTGATCAATCCTGTTTGAAGTGTTACTACTCCATGTCAGCTGCAATATGTGATTTCTCTTGCCCAACTCACATATCCATTCAGGATTGAGATTTTATTATTTCTTCATTCAAAAGAATATAATCATCACTTTTTGTTATGTATGAACGTTCTTATTAACTGACTGGTAGCAATGAGTTTGATTATTACACTGCCAGATCTGTGTTGTACCTTATGTTTTTAACCTCTTGCAACACGATTACATGTTTTCTTTTCACTTAGCCATGAAGAACACTCTTATATATTTTTCACTCTTCTATATTTGAACATTCTGATTGACTGACTGGTAGCAATGATATCCTAATGATTTAATTATTTCACTACCAGCTCTGTATTGTACTTTCTGTTTTTAACCTCTATGTGAACATGATTGTGTTGGGTTTTTTTTCTTAGCCATGTTGTAACATTATGGTTTTTTTTCACAGTAGTTTTAAGCTTTTTTTTTTTCTAAATGTAAATGTTGATTCTTAGGGTGCCATATATTTTAAGGACACTAGGTTCGGGACCCTGACCTAACTTTGGGCTAAGATTTATTTCGGCTGATGATTCTTACGACAGTTAAATGAAACATGTCCCATCTTACAACGCCTCTTGTAATGTTTATATCCTAAATATAAGGAAAGATAAGTATTGGAAAGGTGGTGTTAACTATTATTCTTATTATAATGTTCATATCAAATAGGACCGGGTACAGAGAGTGAGAGGGTTTTACTTCGAATTAAGTTAGTGTCTATTTTAACTGCTGATTTATTAAAGAAAGTCAAAATTGTATCACCTCAGTACAGTTGGAGATCAGTTAGGCACGATGTGCTTTCAACCTGCCGCTGGCGATGTCCCGCGTCGAACCGCTATTCCTCCCGTCCTCACCATGGAACCACGTACCAATACCTTGAGGGCTACTCTGGACGGCCTTGAAGTTCCAGATGTTCCGGAAAGTCTCAGAGTTCAAGTTGTAGGGTTTGCTCATGTGGAATAATGGAGCAAGCACATGTATAAGTCCCCTGGACTTGTAGGGTGGACAAGTAAGGAGGTGTAATTTATAATAGATTTTCACTGTTCCCATGAAGGGATTAAAGAAATGCTGATATTTCGTGTTGAATGTCGATGGAATCAGACACGAGACACTTCTATTAAGTAAGTTGCACTAGTCTCTAACTTGAGACAAAAAATTGAAGAACTCAAACAAGGTTTTTACAGCCGAATGTTAATGGAATCAAATCCACTCACTTCCTACTATCACTTGCACTTGTGAAATTAAGCATGCAAGAAACAGAGGTAATTAGTGCTCTAAATGTTTGGAGAATTGAGCATGCAAGCACTCGCCAGGTCCTCCAGAATTTCAAGATCGCTTTGATTCTATTTATAGTTATTTGGAGAGTTTATTCATTGAAATGAACCTCTCCCCTCTAGGGACACCAAGACCTTGACGTCGGTGTGGGGGCTTGTGTGTTTGTTGATCCCGAGGGCTGTGCCAGCTCAGGCTAACCCATGCTGGATTGGCCTCGGTGTAGATCCAGACTAACAAGGTGTCTCCCAAGTTGCCTGAGAGGTGTCTGTGCTCTTTATTCTTCATAACTATTTCTACCCTTCTATTCTCACCTTCATAAAATTTCATTCCTCTCCCTGTCTAGCCACCCTCTCTGCCTCGGTTAGAATAGGTTAGTATGGAGGTTTTATTTTCCCCCAATCACAAGTTTCGGGTCGTGGCAAGGTGATGAATGGCTACTGGGTGAGTAGATCTTAGCAACTCACCCCAATCACAAGTTTAAGGTCATGGCGAGGTGATGAATGGCTACTGGGAGAGTAGTTCTTAGCAACCCCCATCCAGATACTGGACGCCCTCTGGAGTGTGTAGCCTTGCCTTCGGTACGTCAGGGCTCTGCTGAAGGTCGACCTTTTATATACCGGGTACTCATGGAACTATGCATGGTTTTTTAATTTGGTTTTGATTCATCAAAGGCTGCAGGCCTTAAAACTTCGTCCTTTAATTGTTCAGTTAGGAAACATAAACGTTTGAATCGTGTTGACCTGTCTAGTAAGGAAGTTTCTGAAGAGCGCCTGCCACGATTTCTGGTTGCGAACAGAATCGATGGACAGAACTTTTTCAAGAGAACCCATTCTTGATAAGCAATGCTGTTGAAGGTCTTATTGGTGAAGTAGATGAAATGAGGCAATTGCGGGATGGTAGCGTACTCATTAAGACTAGTACGCTTGTGCAGAGTAAAAAGTTATTGGAAGCCACAATGTTCAGGCCAGTGCCAGTTAAGATTGAGAGCCACAAGTCCCTTAACTCCTGCAAAGGAGTTATCTTTCATAGGGGCTTGATTAAGGCCTCCGATGATGACCTTATCCAGAGCCTTGCTCGTAGAGGTGTGTCGGTGACAACCTCTACGACACGGGGGCCTTCAACTTTCGATCTTGAGAAACTGCCCAAACATATTAAGGTATCCATGTACACACTTACTGTTTGGCCATATTTTCCTTCTCCTATAAGGTGCTACAACTGCCAGCGGTTTGGCCGCACCTCACCACGCTGCCAGGGATCAGCAATATGCAGGGCATATGGAAAATTGGTGTATGCCGGTGTGGAGTGCACACCACCACTAGTGTGTGTTAACTGCACTGTGGAGCATGCCCCCTCGATCGAAGGAATGCCGTACATTTAAACAGGAGATTAAGACTCTAACTTTCTTATCCAGAGGCACGGAAGAAGTATAAATCAATGACTCCTCCAAAATTCTCCATCTCCGTTGCAGAGAAGACGTGATCACTGATGGAACTGCAATAGTTATCACTGTCTTTGATAAAGATAGAATAATCAGGAAGTGGTCGTGTACCTGCCACTGTAGCAGGGGAACTAGCGCACGGCTGCACAAAGTGACATCCAGGTGTGAAAATGTACCATGTGTCAGTTCCCCTGTATTAAGCACACAAAGATCGAACAGGTTTATCAATCGCTAGAACATCCTCCCCTTAGCACAGGAAAACAGAAAACCTCAAAGTGTGTTGCGGGCGTTCACCTGTTCGATCACAGTACACGACCACTTCGTGATTATTCTATCTTTATCAAAGACAGTCTGAAGTACCCAAGCGCTGGTTGCTTCGGCGGGCAAATCGGCCAGAATTTTCCGAACATGCAGTGATGTCCGATGATGTGCTGGAGTCTGTTGACAACCTCGTTTCTTCCATTACTACTGAAATTTTGGCTGCTGCAGAGGAAACCATTCCTTCTTCGTCCGGTATTCATCTCTGGAAAATAGTCCCATGGTGGATGAACAGAATTGCAGCAGCCATAAGTGATCACTGATGGGCTTTTAAACACTACTATCGCAATCCTATGATGGCCAATCATGTCACATTTAAGCGTCTGCACACGAAGGCCCGTTTTTTTATTCAAGAAAGTTACATGGGAAAAGTATGTGTCTTCCATGAGAGCATACTTTGTCATCACAAGTTTGGACAAAACTCCGCCATATTGTCGGAGTACAGAATGTGCCCTTGATCCCTGGAATCTCCATTAATGGAGATATTGTTGCAATTCGTTCAGTAATTGCAGACGACCCTGTATTTCTACCAATTAATGGCGAAGCAGAGGGACACCTTCTCTCTTTCCCCTCTAGTGCTTCACATCCTTGGAGTTGTGGAGTGCACTTGCGCTATGCAGAGACATGGCTCCTGGACTGGACAAAATCCATGATCAAATGCGTAAGCATTTGAGTGACAGATGTCTCGAAGATATCCTCACCTTATTCAACAGAATATGGAGTGAGGGAGTGTTTCCATCTCAATGGTGCGAGGGAATTGTGATACCAATTCCCAAGCCAGGTAAAGATCCAAAACTCCTGGATAGTTATAGGCCATTATGCCTTACAAATGGCTTTTGTTAGCTATTTGAAAGGATGGTTAACCAGCATCTTGTGTGAGCCATGGAAAAGGAAGGTCTCTTGTCTAACTACCAGTGTGGTTTCCGCTCTCATCGGTTTGCCACTGATCATCTGGTCAAACTGGAGAGTGCTATTCAGGAGGCCTTTCTCCAGAAGGAACACATAGTTGCCGTGTTTTTTGACCTTGAGAAAGGTAACGAGCAAGATAGAATTCTCTTCACTCTACACCAGTGGGGATTTCGGGGAAATTTGTCAACGTTTATTGAGAACCCCATGTCCCCCTGTCTCTTTCAAATCCATTTAGGGAATGCTTTCTCTCAATATTACGTTCAGGAAAATGAAGTACCTCAGGGATCTGTACTGAGTGTCACGCTGTTCGCAATCACCATCAACGGCATATAGTTGCTGCTGCTGGGCTTGCAGTCATTCCACCACTGTATGTAGACGACTTAGGTGTACATTACAGCTCCGGCAAGCTATTAACCGAGTTGATAGCTGGGCCCTGCAAAGTGTTTTTCGATTTTCAGCGGTGAAAACCTCAGTAGTACACTTCTATCGATGCTGGCTTGTGGATCCTGAACCAGAGCTCAGCTTGCAAAACAATGTCTTACCAATGGTAAACACCTGCAGATTCCTGGGGCTCCATTTTAATACAAGACTAACGTGGCAGCCCCACATCCGTCAGTTGAAGGTTGCCTGCATGAAAAGACTTAACATGCTCAAGTTTCTCAGCGGCACTTCGTGGAGGACTGACGGTGCGGTGCTGGTACGATTTTACACGGCAGTAGTCCGCTCCAGAATTGACTATGGAAGCATGGCTTATGGCTCAGCCTTTTGGACAGTATTCACCACAGTGGAGTTAGGCTCCGAAGCGGGAGTTCTACCTTCACGGACAAGGAGGCAGCAGTTACTCGTCACGTACACTGCTACATCCAAGGTATCATTGCATGTTTAGTACCGAAAACCATCAGAGGAACCAAAACTGGCGGAATGCTACACGGCCGGTTGGGTTTTGAATTGATAGCCTGTGTCGTGATTTGAATATCGATATCGGTGGTTGTCTTGAACAAACTCTTAGCAAGGTACCTCCATGGTTAGTTCTGCGGCTGGATATATGTCTAGATTTACTCCATGGACCCAAGGTGAACACGGATTCCTCCATTTATCAAAGGTATTTGCAGGACTTTCTTCACCAATATCCAGCCGCGAGACATATCTTCATGGATGCTCCTAAAATGGGAGATAATGTTATTTGCTCTTTCGTCACCGATGATATGAGCGCGAAGATCTTGCTTCCTGGTGTATGTAGCATGTATACTACTGAGCTTTACACCATCTTAGAAGTCACTTTCTTACGTGTACCGATTCATTAAGCTCTCTGCACTCTATTGAAGCCTGTTTCTCGCAACACCCACTAGTACAGCAAATTAATGACCTTCTAGCCAGGTTAAGTGGTGCTGGCACCAGAATCACCTTCGCATGGCTTCCAAGCCACGTTGGGATTGCGGATGAAGATGCACTTCTACATCCAAGACCAGTCAATGTACCTGCTAAAGATATTTGTCCTCAGCTATACCGAAGCATCCTGGCCTGGCTAGCTATCCAAACTCCCAAGAAGCTAATATCAATTCAGAATACAACTATGTGTGGTGGTCTTCTTTCCGACCTTCATGGAGAGAGACTAAGGTATTGTGCAGGCTGAGGATAGGTCATTTATGATCTATGCACTCTTATCTCCTAAAGAGGGAAGACCCCTCCCCAGTGTGTTCTTGTGGTGTCGACTTCACCGTGGCCCACATCCTCACAGAGTGTGTGGATGAAATGCTGGCAAACTAACAATATCCAATAACGGACCATTTATATTGGTGTCCTATGTTTGACATACGATCTTATCAATTACCCCTCACTTGTGGAGCATATTGACAATTAATTCTAATAAGCCCAATACAGCCTTACCAATCGAAACATCATGAATCTTTATGTGGGATCCTATCTCGAGCAGAACTTTAATATTACATCGACTTGAGATGTCTAAAGTCTCAACTGCCTGAACACCAATTAAATCACAAGAAATATATTATTGCTTTGATCGTCTCCTGGATTATGGTAGTTACAGGCTGAATCCGTTCATTCTGTATTTCACTCGATGTGTCTTCTAAAGCCCGATGTGACTTGAGATGACCCCGAACGTACTATTTCTGCTTTGAAAGAGAATCCAACAACTTTAGGTAACTACTCCCATTGATTGAATCTTCCCCTTCAAAACGACCTGAAATCCCAAGCAAAGACACACCATGACGTTTCTCAACAACAATCTGACGTAGTCCTGCGGTTTCGTTATGTTTAACTGCTAGAATTCGTGCACCTTGAGATAAAGAACATTCAACCCCGCAGTGCCTCAGTAAAGGGAAGTTCCCTTCATCCTAAATATATTTATTTCAATTGGGATGCTTCTCCGTTTTTCTAAGAACGTTCTGTATAATGATTATCACATTTAAAGTCCATTCCTTCTGACCACGAATAATATTTACACCAAGAAAATGTGAATTCTCTAGGTACTTTACCATTAAAATACTCAATGTCTAAATTAGGCATAGTCTTACATGTTTGAATTTAGACCTCACACCTCTCTTCATAAGTCCAGAAAGACTTGTAAAGTTTTTGAAGGGGCCTGCATCTGTCATTACTTAAACCCTAGTCACAGGGAGATGATGTTCGTCTCGTTGTAGACAAGAGAAAGTCAGGAATAGAACTGGTTAGTTTCATTCCTGAATTGCCATTAATGCACCAATTAACAATACGCATTTCATTGTCGCCTTCGAGCTAGGAATTTCTACACAGTTGAACAGGCATGCCTCAATGGGTCCTAGACCTTGCAGAGAGAGGGATGCGGGCGGTAATAATAAAGTTACATGCCTTGTCCTTGTCAGAACAAGTAGTGGATGATCGGTGAAGCAGACATTAAATAGAAACTATCGTACTTTTAGCACAATAACAACAGCAGATATACAAATATCGTGATGAATTCAGTTTAATCGTATTCCTATTGCCTCCGTGGCTCAAATCTTTGTCATCCCATGTGAGATTTGTACTGGACAGGTTTTCCCTGTCATCTTTCATTCCAGCAACACTCTGCATTCTCATTTATTAATATATTACTTTGGGAGTGGCGATCCGATCGTAATAATAGCATATATATGAGTCATTCAGTACATCCCTGACCCGGTCACATGTTTTTTTTCAATCGTATTTTTTAGTGCAGGCATTGCCTCAAGTGATTCCCGAAGTAGTTGTACCGTAGATTCAGGAGAAGTTCCACTACCCTTGAACACTTCATACTTTTTTTTTTCCACTTGAATCAATAGTTTAGTGAATGCTCAACATCAAATTATTTATAAGATAAGTTTTCCATAATGTGAATTCGCCGGGAGGTGCAAAAGTAAAATTCTGCTAAGAAACTCCTCAGATTATGTATTTTACCAAGAGGAATTTCCTTAGATAGTTCTTATACGCCTAAATCTGAAGAAGGTAATCCATTTTATTGGTACTTGTTGGCAAATACACATGTGGAGCAGGTGCACTATGGTTAATTCCAAACAAGTTCTAAAGTCATTTAAGAATACTAATTTGCACACATAATTGTATGACATAGGTGATGTTGTTTCACCAGTAGTGAAATATTTTTAAATTTTCCTACGTATTATTAAAGACTCAACTGTGTACTAGACTTCACCCCTGGCATTGTTTTGCAGGTTGACCATATACTCCCGGAAACCTGTAGGTTGTATGCCATTTGTTACAGAAGCACAGTACTCTCGCTCCCAAAGCAGATAGGGGTAGAGGGAAATGAAGGTGTTGCCGTAGCAGGTTGCAACAAATTAGAACCAAATACAACACCGGGAGATGGAGCGGCAGGCCCTTCGCGTTGCAAGTAATACAAGTTATTGAAGACTTCCCTACGGGCTTTGCGGTGGTTATAATTCATCTCTGTACACACCGTTACGAAGTGAGTAGACACTTTGTTGTTTTATGTCGCACTTATACAGATACATATTATGGCGACAATTAAAGCACAACCTCGGCACTTGGCTAGTGTGAAAATCATATGCAAGGCTGCCGATAGTGGGGCGGATCTACTGATCGTTGAAATTGTATAAAACTAGAACGTGGGACATACATAATATCATCCCATTGGGGGCAGTGGCGCAAAATTAAGTAGAAAACAATGTGAACAATTCACACACAGTAAGACAAACCACAAAATAGTTTTCCATGGTTTCCCATTTTCACAGCAGGCAAATGCTGGGGCTGTACGTTAATGAAGTCTACGGCTGCTTCCTTCCCGTTCCATCGTCGCCGTAAGTGGCACACGCTAACTTACATTACGGTCTCATGTACCTATATTAATGGAAAATCATCATACATTTTCTAGTCCTAGGAGGCCGCAGAAGATTTCATAGTAAGTGAGTAATACTTAATGCCAACAGTAAGTTATATAATAGTTCACGCTGATACCATTATTTTACTATCCTTAAAGTTTAACTTACACCAGCCCACAAACATACTACAATTTGAATTGAGATTATGTATTATCTGGAATGTAGCTTAGTAAAAGAAGGTCACACTCCACGGGTTGTATGCCCGTACAGTAACGTGACTGTAGAAATTATTAAGACTACATACCATTACTCTCACACATATCTTTCATGCACGTTGTAGTGTAGGAGGCAGACCCGAAAGTACAGAAATTTCTCGTCAGTTTTAGGAAACTAAAGTAGGTTAATTATTAATGTGCTTTCTGTTCTGTGTTTCAGATTGAAGAGTGCAGGAGATACAACTTCATCTGTATCTGGGATGCTTGAACGTGATTAATAAGTCAATGAAAGTCCTTTGAATTTAATTTTTGTACATATACAGAGGAAATGCAAAAATATGTAAATATTAAAACTCTACACTGCAATGGGAACCAATGTGTAATATTATTTTTTACATAATGTAATAACAGTATGAAGAAGAATTTTCTTAATAAGTCGGACAAACCAGTGCAGGTGAGTTGTTTTAGTTGAATACACTAATAGAACGAATGAGTCAGGAATACACAATAAAACAAGTAAGAAGGTTAGAAGTATTTATTACAGATGATGAGCAGAAATAGGCAAGGAACAGTTATAGAAACAAAATTCAACCAACACATATATCTCTTACATCATACAGTATATAACAAGTTACACCCCTCCCTTCAGGCCTCAAGGGGACGGTGCAGTTTGTAAACGAAATGAAAATGAAATGGAAAGCAGCAATATAAATAAAGATCTCTTGTTGTACAATCTTGGAAGTTCCAGAAGATCATATATTAAGTTTGAAACTTTTGTTTTTTCAATAAACGAACAGTTAAGGCAACCTTTCAAAAGTCCAGCTTTAACAATTTTTCCAAACCCACTTTGTGCCTAGCATACTATCTAGAAATCCAGTAATACACCCAGACAGACATGTCCATAATAAATATGCATTCCTTCTGTTCCTAATAGCCATACATACATTTTTTTTTTTTTTTCCTATATTGAAAACCATCTTTATTACCTATACAGTGGATCACAATCATAAGAATCTAACGAAAGGGAAATGTACGACATGCTGCCCTGGACTTCAAAGCGTGGGTCGCCAGTAATGATCTTGGCTCAAAGTTTCACATCACTTCTACTTGTTCCGGGTGTTTGACCACCTCTCTCCATGGATCAGTGGCAAGAGTATCAACCCCAAGATAGCAGGCAGAAGTAGATTCACATCTGAAAGACAAAAGAATCCATGTTATACAATCTCTGAGCAATAACTTATTGCTGGTGAATTACTTTCATTTTCTAGTCAGTCAATAACAGTGAACTCTTGTCCTCATCCCAAGATGGTGTAGCTCTTTTCAGGCACACTCCCAATGGAGGTGAGCTGCAAGTACTGTTTTAACCACATACCAGCTCTCCTGCCATTACGGGAATCAAACCCAAGCCACAGAGGATGGCAATTAACAGTGCCCAACCGTTACAGTATGAAGGCAAATAAGCCAATCAATAAACCCCTTTTATACAAGAATGTCAGCATGTAAAAGATCTCTTGTGACCTGACAAAATTGAAGTCAACCACGGAGATGCAAGAGATTCGAGTTAGCCCTGCCACCTAGAAAGCCTAGGGTACGTATTTATGGCATTGAAGAAAGAAAAAAAAAACCTAAATACTAATAATATTAGGCTCTTAATGTGCTAGCTATCCACTCAAGGCTTTATGGTATAGCACTACAAAAGTCTCGGATCACCTGTTTAGGCTCTAAGATTACACTCAATGATGTAGCAGATCAGATGGCTTCAAATTGAAATACCGGTGCATAGTAGAAAAGGCCATACTATCATCTCTATCCAACCTCCCTTAGTCACCTGTTCCTGGTCTTTTTCCTGATATATCAATACCTTCATTTCAGAGGCTCAGATGCATGTCTAGGGAATGGTATGCCACATTTATCCTCAATCATAAAACAGGAACCACAGTAATAGATTGTTCACTTAAGCACAACCACATTCCTTCATGTTGATAGCATCTGACATTTAAATGCCCATTGTGGAGGGTAAATGCATGGGATTGTTTGGAAGCACTGTACCTACAACATTTACAATCTAATCTTATATCCAAACCAATTTTGTGAACAGATTTAGTTTCTTGTAGAAACTTCAGTCTATACCAGAATAATGAGAATGTAAACTTCTCACATAAGTAGTGGTTGTAATAGGACATCCAGATTTGGAAATCAGGATACTGAAAAGTCTTCATTGAGACCAGTGAAATAGAGGGGAGCAACATCAGTAATGCCAAGTAACTGCATAGACAGTTAAGCACAGGAATATCAGATTTCTTATTTCAAAAAGGCCATTGGTCACTAATGCATTCATCTTGTGTGATTCTCATATGTGTAAGTATTAACAACTAGGGAACTGTCATACTTTGTGCTACTGTCAGTTTAAGATCTAAACCAGAGGTGCTCACGCTGGGTATTTTGTTCTGCAAGCACACGAGGAAGCAATTAGCGTATGCCATTCAGACACTGTGACATGGTTACATCACAGGCCGTGAAGGTTGAGCGAAACTCTCCCAGACACACTGGGGCATTACTGCAATGATCAAGTGTGAAATGAAGGCAGAAATCCAAGTCATTTTAATTTATGTATTTTGACAGGATACAATTAAGATAAGTCAACAACTCCAATTATTTCTTTACAGTACATAATGAATGACAATTTTCAATATTATATTTTAAGAGGTGCTTCAGAAACATTTTTGATATAATATGAAATCAAGGTGGATAAGTTGTGGCTTTGGTTTAAATTATGTAATTAAAACCCATCAACAATCCAAGCAGGCTTAATGGAAATAACATCAATTAAGTTATTTATTTGAAGGCATACTGTATATCTAGCTACAGAGTATTGTTAATTCTATTTTCAGAAAACAGGAAATGTCACATAACACTTAACACTGTGCAAAATCATGCAGTAAACACATTGAACTATGTAAATATAGTAAGTTTTGCTAAATGAATTTGTTCCCTAATAGAAATACTATCATTCCCATCCAAGGAATTTTAAATCATTGCTTGTACGCTTAAACCCTATATCTTTGTAAATTGTAACAGCAGTCATGGTGTGTCAATTTTATTTGAATGTATAAATTGAAGAAAAAACTTTTTATATTGAGTGCAGTATATATCAAACCAGAATATGTTGAAATAGTTTGGTTTCTTGTGATTAAATTTTTTTTCATTTTTAAAACATTGTAAACCCGTACCCAAATGAATACTTTGCTGAGTAGTGGATAAGTTTGCAGTCACAAACTAATGACACTATTTCACTTTGCTGCCAAGTGTATTGGCTCTCTTGCTTTACCGTGATGTATGCATTCTACGTAAGCTGCCTGCATTTACGCTAGGCCAGTTTGAACAAGCTTCCAGCTGAATACCTTCAGTCTAAATGTACTAATAAAATATGTATGTAGTGCATCAGGATCTAAGTTACTGACTCACTACTCTATTCACTATACATCATGTCACCATGTTTTAAGCAAACAATATACACAGAAATTTACTTTCTTTCATTTTCAAGTTAGTGTAGATGCTGAAGTGAAAACTACTGCATCTACACTGATCCCTGTTAATAATCTTACTTTCTACTATGCCAAACTTTTTTCTTTTTCAAATTCAACAAATCACCTCCACTCATAGCCAACTACAGTTACAAGCCGGAGTCATATAAGTTTGGCAACGTCCAGTGGAGGCCAAGGTGAAAGCGCGGGATCTATCCGTGTAAGTTGATGTCTAGTGAACTTCATCTCGTGTTTTGTTTACTTTTTAGCGAATATGTTTGAGTACCTATATATAACAAGATAAGTGATAGAATAAGCATATGTAGAGCCTGTTATCGAAATAACGTGAAGGCTAACCAGAGCTGAATAGCTTGTATTGTATGGCTTGATAATATGCCAAATGTAACCCATTCACTGAAAATTCACCAAGATATGAATGTCACTGTATATGTTATCAGGTGTTGGTAGAAGAAATGACATGTTTAGCAAATGGTAAGATATCAAAGTGGTCTCAACTAAATTAATATTTATTAAATTATATAGGAACCACTTCTTGAAGTGTTAGTGTTAAACGTGTACAAATAAATCTATTAAAATGCTTCACAGTCTCAGAGTATAGTGAGGTAAACAGTGAAAGCTCACTCTTTGTCTTGCCTCATATGTTTAAGGGAACAATTCAAACTTTGCATTTTAAGTGCCTCAGACGGTTGAGGCCCTGGGCTTCTGACCCCAACGCTACCTCAGTGCTGTAGTATTTGAAGGTGTTCAAATACGTTAGCCTCGTGTTGGTAGATTTACTGCCACGCAAAAGAACTCCTGAGGGTCTAAATTCCGGCACCTTGGAGTCTCCAAAAACCGTAAAATAGTTATTTGCACTAAAAGGACAAAAAAAGGGTTAGGCCCTACTCAGAAAGTTTTGTTTTTAACTGTGAAGAAACTTTCAAAGTGATGACGTAGAAAGAAGGTTTAGTATAGCTTATTGGTAGTGACTACAATGTTACTGCACCTGAAGTCCTAGAAAGTGAGATGAAAATTACAATTAAGGGTGTTCTAGAGTTGCGGTGGTGGCAGGCAATGGTATGGAAAAGTGAGGTTTGGCTATAGCCAATTAGAAATGTCTTGATTTCATCCATATGGGAATAATAAACAAGTTAGCTCACATTTATCATGTGAATTTTTTGGTGAGCAGTTTGAGATGTCAGGGGCAATATGCGGTACATTTCTGGGTATACAACAAGGACAATGTCAAGGATAAGCTGTGACACTTGTTTATGTCTCCTGCAGACTAATGAAAGAGGTGACATCACATTGTATTGCATGTGTGTCTGCAGAACAGTGGTATACAAAGACCATCTGGGTTGTGAAATTATAAAGAAGTTCTGTTTTTTCTATCCTGAGGTGCTTTACCAAGAAATGACAATCAACAGTTCTGGTTTGAACGCCTTTATTGTGGGCGTGACAATAATGGTACGATAGATTGTTTATTGTCTTCATTTTACAATGTTGTGTTGAATAAGTGCTAAAAGCAGATTAAGAACACGACTTATGTCAGCAGTGAGGATGAAAACACTAAGCGGAGACAGCTGTCAACACTCGTGTTTTGTTTTTTATTTGTGTAAAATGTATGTTCCTTAGCACCATTTTACGAAGAGTGTGCATCTATCACAATCATCATACGGGCGAAGTTGTTCCAAATCGGACACGCCCCCCGCTAGATACAGCGTTGCCAAGCATACCTTCTGGCTTTAACTGTAGATGGCTCTGCCTCCACTTCATCCCCTTTAATAACACCTGAGGACAAAAAACTTCAATGTGCACATTTTTCACAGATTTGAAAGAGTATTGGACATTTTATAAGAAGCTGAAATCAATGAGGGAACAGCTAACACTAGAACTGCTGGAGCAGTCAAAATAACCACTACACATTTTCCACTACAGTTTTTATTGTACGATATTTGAACTGCAGTGACTTTTCCTGATTAATGGTCACGAAAATCCATATTAAATACAATTTTCACATCAATGAATGGGCCGTTAGTAACAGGTATACCTACTACCGCCGGAGCAGTCATTTTACTGCTGTATTTAATTATCATAATCAAATCATAACACATATCTCTCGTTCAGATAATCATCTACTTTAATTATCCTATCAACAATGGAACTCGCCGAGCTCAATAGCTGCAGTCGCTTAAGTGCGGTCAGTATCCAGCATTCGGGACATAGTAGGTTCGAACCCCACTGTCGGCAGCCCTGAAAGTGGTTTGCGTGGTTTCCCATTTTCACACCAGGCAAATGCTGGGGCTGTAACTTCATTAAGGCCACAGCCGCTTCCTTCGCACTCCTAGCCCTTTCCTGTTCCATCGTCGCCATAAGACCTATCTGTGTCGGTGCGACCTAAAGCAAATTTAAAAAAAAAATACTCGGTATACAGCAGTAATCCCATCTATCAGACATGACTGCCAACAAGACACAAAGCACATCAACAATGATTAATGTAATGTTATTGTTCATTGTTATGAGCTTTCTGTATTGTAGGCCTTCACATTGTTTTCTTTTGACTCTGTTATATATAAGGGCATCTTACATCATTTATAGCGTAGACTGTAGTTCTTTATTCCTCGACTTTAATGAAAATCATTATGTAAATTCTGTTTACCCATTTTCTCACGACTTGGCGCTGATATGGAAACAGATGCGCGCCCCTAATCGCACGGCCAACTCGCCCGGTCGTACTGAGTATAACAGGCTGCTTTAATATTGGCGGGTAGTAGCTGGGGAGTTAGATAACTCTGTTCTTCTTAAGCGTGCCATTCCTCTGGTTCATAAATTTTCTGATACGACAGGTACATAACAAAATGGTTCATTATACTATTCAAGCTATTCAATCCCTACCCTGAGGCACTGATTGGAATGCGCAGTGTGTATATTTAACAGAACAATGACAGAGGAGTGTTCACAGCTGTCTGCGGCCTGTTCATTCCAGCACTGGAACTTTGGACTGTTAGATCGGCATCATAGTACTGATATAGATGTTGATTCCCATAGGAAACATGAAATATTTGTCCCGAATGAGTAAATTTATAATACCAATATAAATGGTCCGTTATTGGACATCATAAATTTTCCAGCTAACTCATTCCTGGTTGCCAGCATTTCTCCACCATGTGTTAAGTTGGTACTTAGCACACCCACCAAGACACATGGCTAGTTCATACCGTGCAGGCCACTGCGTAGACTATTTGGAGCCACTGGCAGTGCCAATGCACTATGACAGACTTTGTCCCATTACCAAAAATTGTTGCCTGCTTGGCCATCAGATGATATAGATGTTAGGTGGAAAATTTATAATGTCCAATAACTGACCATTTATACCGGTATCATAATACTGTTTGTTAAAAGTGAGAAAATATGTGGGGTTTTTTTCATTTCAGCGAGTATTTTATATGATAACATTGCTTTCAATCCCTACATTCCTACTGACGTTTTTGTAATGGCCTAAGTTAACTGTAGTTACAAAAAGCACAAAGGCAGTCTTTCTCAGAATCCCGTAGCGAAGCATGGGTACATCAGCTAGTATTAAATAAAAATGTGAAACAAGAAGGTAGTCAATTAACATTGTCAAGCTAAAACTAGAATACAAAGTCATTTGAAATATGGACAACACTAAAACATGTGATAAAATATATTAAAAATCAATGTCAGTCTAAAACTATACTTCTGAAGCTCAAACTCGATATTCATCTTTCTATGATGTTTATTTTTAAGTATCAATCATCTGTACAAAATATGATTTTGTGTGAGTTGTGAAATCCATATTCGGTGCGTCGTAAATAATGGATGAGAATGGAGAGCTTGTCATTAAAATAAGACATTAGCTGGAATTGCTGTTAAAAATATCCAAAATGTGAAATGTAGATGACTTAGTTACATTGGACGTAAGGCCCTTCGTAAATAATATTTGATAGCTGAATTTAACATAACTGAAAGAAATTTTAAACTCCTGGAAAACTTGAAAGGTCGTCCATTTTTACTGGACTAGAACTGTTCAATGTATGCCTAGATGTACATGTCCTCCCGTAAGGGCCTATAGCAGTGTTAGCTTGTCTGTTGGTCCTGCTTCTAGTGTTATATCTATGTGGCAGAGTCAGTGTGAAACATAGAGGGGGGATAGGTGGAGCTTTATGCATCAGAGCTGTGAAAGGAGGGGAGCCACTCTGATTGGCCAGAGTGTGTCTGACGTTTGGAGAGCTAGAGGGAGTCTTTAAACCTATAGAAGTGAATATACGAGGGGACTTATCTTTACTTGTTCTGACCATATTTAACAAATCTGGTGTCAATCCATGAAATTAGCTTTTTACGTCCATGACATTAAGATTCTTATCTTTGTTATAAATCCATGAAAATATATAAACTTTTTAGTTCATTTAAGAGTTCACCTTTTCTCATGTTCTTAATCATTAAGTCCTTCTCTAACAAAGTGAACCGGTGTCCTGTCTCCCTCATATGTATTCTCATTGCTGAGTATTTATTATGCTTCTCCACGTTGAAATACTCCATATATCTTGTAAAAAAGCTCCTTCCAGTCTGTCCGATATATGAAAATCTGCTTTGTCAGCATGTCAATCTGTACACTCCAGATCTCGTATATCGGTTATTGCTATGATTGACTTTACTATGATTAAAAAACAAGGTCTAGTATGTATTAGCTGTTTGAAAAGTTAAATTGCAATTATGTTCCTTAAATACGTTTGCAATCTGGTGGATACCTGTTTTTTTAAATTTTTTTATTATACATTGAGTTGAGCCTCTATGAACTGTGTGGTAACAACCAACGTCATTTCAGTGTCTAGGTCTTGTTCTTGTTCTGGCTTTGACTTCTGCCAGTATCTCCTGAGCCCAGCAACGAGTGCCTGTTTATACTCTTCAGAGGTCCTTTCCGTCTTCTGGAAGTTGATGCCATTTGGAAACCTTGATACTTGTTCACCAATCTTCTGAACGCATTCCTGTCATGAATTTCTTGGTCTGAAATATCAATCTGCCTCAGATCTTTTTCGCATTCCTGGAACCATCTCAGCCTTGTTGCCTTAGATTGAATAAAATTCCATCTTCTTTTTGTTAGTGGATACCTGGGTTATTATAAGTGCAAGTGGCATAATTAGTTTTTTAAATTTTGTCTGGCACTAGATTTGTGGACATCCCTGTTCTTAATTTTATTAATTAGTTAATTCACCATTTCAACCTTAAATCCATTAAGTCTTGCGAGATATGTAAAAAAAAACAGATCAGATGTAAGGCTTTTCAGGCGTTTGCTCTATTAACCAGTGTTTCGTCTTGGGTCTGACACTAGACTCAGAGTGGGATGTGTCAGACCCTACCCACTGACGCTGGGGTGTATGCAGGTGAACTTATCAGAAGCCTATATAAAAGGCACAGTCTGATAACTGCTTACGGGAGATAAAACTCCATAATGGAAACTCCAAGATGAAACGCTGGTTAATAGAGCAAACGCCTGAAAAGCCTTACATCTGATCTGTTTTTTGACATGCTCTATTGGTGGAAAAATATCTAATTTCCTCCTTGGGAACTTAAGATATGGAAATTCTATGTAGTTCAATTCAGTTTTTGAGTTTTTAGGGGACATAGGAAATTTTAAGGGCTCTATAGATTAAACTATAGAAGGACACATGTTTATGTGAAACAGGATGAGCTATTTATGGTTACTAATGATCGTGGAGGTTTTCTATAGATTTGGAATTCGAAGGCATTATTCATACACGTGTTATATCCAAAAAGTTTAGTGAACAATTAGTCTGGTCTTCCTCAGTGAATTTCAATTGAATTAAACTACATAAGAGATCTTGCAAGACTTAACGTTGAAATGGTCAATTGACTAATTAATAAAATTAAGAATAGGATGCCCACAAATCTAATGCCAGACAAAATTTAAAAAACAAATTATGCCACTTGCACTTATATTAACTCAGCTATCCACCAGATCGCAAATTTATTTAAAAAACATAATTCTGATTTACCTTTTCGAACAACTAACACAAACCAGACCTTATTTTCTAATCATAATAGTCAATCATAGCAATAACCGATATACAGGATCTGGAGTGTACAGACCAACATGCTCACAATGCAGATTTTCATATGTCGGACAGACCTGAAGGAGCTTTTTTTTTTTTTTTTTTTTTTTTTTTTTAACAAGATATAAGGAGCATTTCAACGTCGAGAAGCATAATAAATACTCAGCAATGAACATACATATGAGGGAGACAGGACACCAGTTCACTTCGACAGACGTAAAAAGCTCATTTCATGAATTGACACCTGATCTGTTGAATCTGGTTAGAACAATTAAAGGCAAGTCCCCTCGTATATTCACTTCTATAGGTTAAGGGACTCCCTTCAGGTCTCAGAACGTCAGACCCACTCCGGAAAATCAAGAGTGGCTCCCCTCCTTTAACAGCTCTGACGCATAAAGTTCCACCTACCCCCTCTGCCGCATAGATATAACACTAGAAGCATGTTCCATTCAACTATCAAATACGCTCTACCACAAGGGCCTTATGTCCAATGTAACTACGTCATTATCTACATTTCACTTTATAGATATTTTTAGCAGCAATTCCAGCTAATGTCTTATTTTAATTACAAACTCTCCATTCTCACCCATTATTATTTACGGCGCACTGAATACATATTTCACGGCTCACACAAAATCATATTTTGTACAAATGATCATTTTTATTCAGTTTGGACACAAATTTTAACTATGGGCAAGATCTTTGGTGACTATATTGGAATTACATGATTATTTTCAAGTACCACACGTTATAGAAAGATGAAGATAGAGTTTTAGACTTACGATTTTAATCTATTTTATCAGATGTTTTAATTTAGTGTTGTTCACATTTCAAATGACTTTGTATTCTAGTTTTAGCTTTACAACGTTAATTGTCTACTTTCTTGTTTTACATTTTTATTTAATATTTAAGTTTAGCATTTTAAGTTTGACTAAAGGCTGAAGATGCTCTTTAGAAATCACAAAACATGTACCATTAATCTATCTAGCCATTTGTAAATGTAACCACAGAACAGTGGGTTATATTGAACAGGTGACACAGTAAAAATACCTTTGTTATTTCTTATACATAGCACTTAGTCAAGCAGCTCATCTGCTTTCTCTCGAGTGATCCCAGTCCAAACTTCGCAACATTTTTGTAACTACTGTTTTGTCGGATTTCACCCAGAAGAAATTGAGCTGCTTTTCTTCGGATTTCTTCCAGTTCTTGAATCAAGAAATCCTTGTGAGGGTCCCATACACTGGAACCATACTCTAGTTGGGGGTCTTACATCTTTACATCTTCACTACAACCCCTAAACACCCTCATAACCATGAGCAGAGCTCTGCACCCTTTATTTACAATCCCATTTATGTGATTACCCCAATGAACATCTTTCCTTATGTTAACACCTAGGTACTTACAATAATCCCCAAAGGGAACTTTCACCCCATCAATGTAGTAATTAAAACCAAGAGGATCTTTTCTATTATTTTGTGAAACTCACATCGCTTAACCCCATTTATCATACATACCATTGTCTACCGTCCATCCCACAACATTATCGAGGTTATTTCGCAGTTGCCCACAATCTTGCAACTTCTTATTCTGTACAGAATAATATCCACAAAAAGCCTATCTCTGATTCCATTTCTTTACTCATTTATATATAAAAGGAAAAGCTCTGAATAAATTAAAAAACTACAAAGCGCCAGGAGAAGATCAGACCTTTGCGGAAATCTGGAAATATGCAGGAAACTCAGCAAAAGTTGCCCTCCATCAACAACTTGTCTCTATCTGGATTAAAGAAGAACTACCAGAACACTGGACAACAGCCCTCATTCATCCTCTGCACAAAAAAGGGGACAAAACCGACCCTAATAACTACAGGGGAATCTCTCTCCTAGACATAACATACAAAATATTTTCAATAATCATCCTTAATAGGATAAGTTTACAACTTGAGAAAGAACTAGGAGAATATCAAGGAGGTTTCAGACCCTGGAGGAGCTGTCCTGATCAGATCATGAGTCTTAAGTTGATAATGGACTATAACAGGAGAAGAAACAGAGATATGGTGATAACATTTGTAGATTTCAAGAAAGCTTATGATTGCATCCATAGAGAATCTCTGTTTAAAATTTTAAGACACCTTGGACTACACCCCAAATTAATAAACATGATAAAATTGACTCTCACCAATACGAAGTCAAAAGTGAAGTTTAGGGGGGAAACATCAGAGACATTTGAAATTAAAACTGGACTACGGCAGGGAGATGGGCTCTCACCACTATTATTTAACTGTGCTCTAGAAATGGTAATGAGGGAATGGTTTAGAAAATGTCCCCCCAAAATAAAGATTGGCCGAAAAATCAAAACAAATTGCCTGGGTTTTGCTGACGATTTAGCATTACTAGCAGTGGACATAAAAGAAGCAAAAACCCAGATATCAGAACTTCAAAACATTGCAAATAAAATTGGCCTCAAAATATCATTTGAAAAAACAGAAATTATGCCCCAAAAACCAACACAGCTAAAAGAAGTCACCATAAATGGTAATAAAATCAAAATAGTAACTCAGTTTAAATATCTTGGAGAAGTAATAACACATAACTTAAATGAAAAAATCTCAATCCAAGTAAGAACAAATAGATTAGCTAAAGCACAAAAATTAACATGGGATATCTACAAAAAGAAATGTCTATCAATAAATACAAAAATAAAACACTACAACACAGTTATAAAACCGGAAGCTACATATGCAGCAGAAACACTCTTTTACCTGAATAAACAATCAAAGACTGACAGACTTCAGAAAATTGAAAGGAGGATTGGAAGAACCTGTATCAACAAAAAATATCAGAAAGATGGACAGTGGCGGTTAATACCTAACAAAGTCGTGTACAAAGAGCTAGAACCCATTACAGATACTATGCGTAAGAGGAGACTGGGATTCTTTGGACATATCATGAGGATGCAGGACTCGAGACTTCTGAAACAACTAGTACAACACAATCTCGTCTCAAAAAATACCACAACAGGATGTAAATGGATCAGAGAAGTAAGAGAGGATCTGAAGGAAATAGGCCTTACAACAGAAGACACCAAAAATAAGATAAAATTAAATACAAAACTCAAGAATACAAACCTCCGCTTTACCCTTACACAAAACAAACCAACAACACGCACATTTTCAACTGAGGAAAGGGCACGAAGATCGGA
This sequence comes from Anabrus simplex, assembly GCF_040414725.1. Taxonomy (NCBI): domain Eukaryota; kingdom Metazoa; phylum Arthropoda; class Insecta; order Orthoptera; family Tettigoniidae; genus Anabrus; species Anabrus simplex. Next base: position 558,873,988 of record NC_090265.1, read on the forward strand.
GCGTCTGAAGAAGTACTGGGAGGACCGCAAAGCCCGAACAATCCCTTCAAAGAGACCTGAACGACGGACTGACTAAAGTGATCCTATGTGGTCATAAAAGAAGAAGAAGAAGAAGAAGAAAAGGAAAAGCTTCAATAATACTGCATCGAGGAATTCCCCTCTTATTACAGGGTCAGACAAAGCTTTGTTTACTCTAATTCTCCAAGTTTTTTTTATATATATATAAATAAAAGAATTTTGTCTTACATTACTCGGAATTTTAAAATAATGGTATTTCTGTATCGGTCATGTCCACAGTAACAAGGACATTCGCTTTTTATTTTTCTGTAATTTCTGTCTGTACATACACATCACTAGAAAACAGCTGAAGATAATTTAATGAAATTTGGTATGTGAAAGTCTGGGAGTGAGTCACTACCATCTAGGCTATAAATCATTTTATTTACGCTGAGTGAAATGGTAGTTTAGGGGAAGGCCTAAAATTTACTTCTCAAATATTTGTTATTAGTGATCCTATCAATAAATACTGCATAATGAAAGTTATATAGCATTATGTCATACATTTTTACCATACCGTCAATGATAACAGAGATGTGCTTGAATTTGTATTTTTGTTGTTAAGCCCATATGTACGCCGAGCCACGAGAAAAATGGGTAAAGAATTTAATGAAAATTGGTACCGTATATAGAGTCAGGGAATAAGAAACTACAGTCTAAGCTGTAAACAATTTTGTTCACCCTGGATGAAATGGTAGTTTAAGGGAAGGCGCCTAAAATGTAATTCTTACCAGCTATTCGGCTCACTAGATGCAGATCTTTTCATTTGACACCCGTAGGCAATCTGTGCGTCATGATGAGGATGAAATGATGAAATGGTCAGATCTGACCATTGATGAAGGGAGTGGTTGAATTCCTGAAACATAATCGGTTGAATAAATTATTTTCCTTCATTAATAAGTGTATTGACAAGGCTAATTCCAATATAACTATTTTAAATATTTCTGTACTACATTCAAACTAGTCAATACGGATCAAACAATCATATTAACCTATCATGGTTACGTTTATCAAGGCCTACAGTATCGAAAGCTCATCAAACTGATCAACAATAACATTATGTTGACTTATTTGTTATGATGTTCGTCTCTTATGCTGCCACTCATCTCCGATACATGGGATTACTGTTGCTTGCCAAGTATAACAGCCTGCCTGAATATTGGCAGGAAATAGCAGGAGAGTTAGGTAACTTTCTTCTCTAGCATACCATTCCTCTGGTTCATACATTTTCTGATACTGCTGGTACGTAACACATAGTATTCCAGCTATTCGCTCCCTACTCTGACATGCTGATTGGATTGATCCGTGTGCACAATTAACCGATTAATGAAATAAAATGGCGTATGGCTTTCAGTGCCGGAAGTGTCCGAGGACATGTTCAGCTCACCAGATGCAGGTCTTGTGATTTGACACCCGGAGGCGATCTGCGCGTCCCGATGAGGATGAAATGACGAAGACGACACCTACAACCAGCCCCTACCCAAGAAAATTAACCAATGATGGTTAAAATTCCCAAGCCTACCGGGAATCAAACCACGGACCCCTGTGATCAAAGGCCAGCGCGCTAACCATTTATCCATGGAGCCACACTTATGACATGGTCTACAATTACAATTTCAGCACTACAATTCACTAAAAAACTCAAAATTCAACCCTGATATGAGCCGTTTCTTAAGAAAACTATTTCCTATTCACTTTTATTAAATTCTGCACTAATTTTTTCCGAATTAGCAGCCAAGAGGGGGTTTCTCCTCTGGCTTGGAGGCAAAATTCACCTCCATGTCAGATTTTCCCTTACCAGTGTAGTGAATTGAGATTTTCCAACTCATCGGTTACTCCTAGGAAACAGAGAGCAAAGGGCATAGTTTTTGCCCTGGGACTCTCCACTCTTCGCCCCCCTCCCCGCCTAAAATAAAAGTGTGTTCACGACTGTCTGCGGCCTAGTCATTCTAGCTCTGGATCTTTGGACTGTTAGATCGGGAGTGTACTACTGTTTGTTAAAAGTGAGAAAATGTGTGGTTTTTAATTTGAGTATTTCATATGATGGCATTGCTATGTTGATTTCAGTTGGGAAAACCACTAAGGCAGTCTTTCTGAAGATGTAAAAAGGCAGGTGGAAAGTGAGAGTGCCAGAAAATTCCGTAACTTCATTGTTACTGATGGTAGGCAAGAGGGCCTACCATTACAATGAAAATTCCCTAACCCAGTCTTCACACAAAAAAACAACATTGGGTGATTTAGTTGTGTTTCTAGGGTAATGTTAAGAACTATGCAATGTATATGAATGTTACAACGTGTATACACCTAACCTAGAATACTGTATACACTGTAGAATTCCATAGCAAAGCATGGGTACATCAGCTATTTTTCTAGAAATATATCCACGCATTCAGTCACTTTAGTCTAGTCCAGTTGCACTCATTTCTTCCAGTAGTCTCCCATGATCCACTCTGTCAAATGCCTTGGACAGGTCAATAGCAATACAATCCACTCGACCTCCTGAATCCCCCTCTCCAAACTCCGAAGTTGCACGAAATACATGCTTCAAACTTTTTTCGGCTGGGTTGCCCTCATCTTTAATTGCAACCCACTCGATCCCAATAAAGCATATACAGGCAGACGCCTAGTTGGAAGTCGCCTCCCCAACGACATGTATTCCTGCCTCATTACAGGTGTGCAAACCGCACTTTCTGAAAACGACATTCTCACCGAACTTCGCAATGCCGGCGTCCTAGTCCATGATGTTTTCAGGCTCCCGGATCGCTCCATTTCCTTACCATCAACGCAGATTCTGACATACCTACGCAGTGAAGATGAAACAGCATGCCTCCAAGCCAGCGGTGCGACCATCAACAGCAGACTCTACAAAGTGGTGCCTACTCCTGCGTACATCCTAGAGCAGATCTGCGAAAACCCTTCTACTATTCCCACCATCAACGAACATCAACCCCAAATAACCCAGCAGCCCCAGCCCCCCCCCCCATTTTCTCCACAACTACTACCACCACCATCACCACTTCGGCTTATACTCCTTCCCTTATTCCCGCCATTACTACCACGACTAGCCACCCTTCGCCTATAATATCATCATCCATCACTTCTTTGAATTCCACACAACATAGTCCCCAGCAACTCCCTGCCAACCCCATGGATTCAACCATCGCAGTACGGCCATCGCCACTATCAGCCTCACAAGAAGACACAGCCACAGCTACACTATCATCGCCTCAGCAGCCTCCACCATCGTATCACGCACTGTCGAGCTGTGTTCTCCACGGCATCAAACCTTCCATCTCAGAAAGGGACATCCTACGGGAACTCCAAGCAGCAGGCATCCCCGCCCGCCGCGCATCTCGAATCCACAACGCCAATGGCCCCACGTACATGGTATGGCTACAACTTCCCACCGCAGATGTTCAACACCTGATTAGCACTGGTGCCCGCACCTGCAGACAGCACTATAGAGTTTAGCATTCTCACTCTCCACCCCCTACCGTGCTCTCACCTCCCAACAATTTCCACCTTCGCTCCCGGCCAGCCCCTTCATCTGTCCCCCCCCCCACAAGCCGCTTGTTCACCCGCTCCCCAAACTAGCTTCATCCTACCACCCCTCCCGATACTAGACCTTCTAACCACCTCCATCTCCAATATCACAGCAACCCTCCACTTTCTAACATTGCAACCCTATCCTGGAACTCTTTTCTAACCTACACATAGAACCCACAATTTGTACTTGCACTGTATATGTAATCATATATATATATATATATCCATAACGACATCTCAAAAAAAGCACAGAACAAACTACACCCTTAGCCAAGAGGCCACATCTTCACATCTCCTTAATAATATCTTCTTTACCCATCTCCTATCTCCATCAAATCCCCACAACTCGTCACTTCTCCTGGCCAGAGAGAGGGCATACCCTCTAGGTGGCCCACCCCTTCCCTTCAAGAAAGGAATAAAAACATCCTCCTAGGTCCTAGCTATCTGCTATATCTTCCTGGAATCCTACAAGTTGAGCTCCAGTGGAATAACCTTTCCTAAACCCGGAACTTCTATCGAACCAGTTATTAATTTTGCAAACATGTCTAATATAATCTACCTACATATTTTATTTATATATAATTAAGAGTTTTGTATGTACATTGCTCAGAATTTAAAAAGGATGGTTTCTGTATTAGTCATGTCCACAATGACAAGGAAGTGCACTTTTTAATTTTCCGTAAATTCTGTCTGTGTGTACACGCATCACTAGAAAACTGCTGATGAGAATTTGCATACCAATTTTCATTAAAGTCGAGGAATAACTTGCTATAATGTCGGACAAAAATAATAGTATTCACGCTGAGTGAAATAGTAGGTTAGTGGAAGGCCTAAAATGTAATTCTCAAATACTTATGTTATTAGTGGTCATATCAATAAATACTATATACCAAAGTTATATAGTATTAAATTTATTATCATTTAGGTCTTATACATTGTTATCATACCAGCTACGATCAGAGATATTCATGAATTTGGATTTTTATTGCTTAAGTCCATATCAGCGCCGAGTCACGAGAAAATGGGTAAACAGAATTTAATGAAAATCGGTATGTTAAGTCAGATTAAGGAACTACAGTCTATGCTATAAATAATTTTAGAAGAAACCCTAATATAACAGAGTCGAGAGAAAACTAAACGTGAAAGCCTACAATACAGAAAGCTCAAAATTGATCAACAATAAAATTATATTGACCATTGTTTGTTGTGATGTGCTTTGTCTTCTGTTGCCAATCACCTCCAATAGATAGGATTACTGCTGCGTACAAAGTATTTTTTAAAATTAAAATGCTTAACGTCGCACCAAAATAGATAGGTCTTACGGTGACGATGGGATAGAAAAGGGCTAGGAGTATAAAGGAAGCAGCCTTGGCCTTAAGGTACAGCCCCAGCATTTGCGTGGTGTGAAAATGAGAAACCACAGAAAATTTTCTTCGGGGCTGCCAACAGTGGAGTTTGACTCGAGAATCTCCCGAACGCAAGCTAATTCTCTCAGTAGCCGTTTTCAATAATGAAATTGTGTAAAAATCAGATCCAGTCTTCCACGTCAAACATTCACCTGAAATACTGTAAGCCTAACCATTGCACAGAACACAACTCTAAGAATCTCTTCCAAGAAAAATTATGCCCCACAGTATCCCCTGCCTGTCAAAAGAGGCAACTAAAAGGGGCCCCAGGGGCTCTCGATTTGGGAGTGTTGTTTGACGACCACAGGGCCCTTAGCTGAGTCCTGGCATTGCTTCCACTGACTTGTGCCAGGCTCCTCAAATTCATCTATCCCATCCAACCTCCCTTGGTCAACTCTTGTTCTTTTACGACCGACAGTATTTAGTTCCCGAGGCCTAGGGAGCCCTTCATTTCCACACACTTAATGGCCCTTGTCTTTCTCTGGCTGACTTCATTTTTAATAATGTTATTTGCTTTACGTCACGCTAACTACTTTTATGGTTTTAGGAGATGCCGAGGTGCCAGAATTTAGTCCCACAGAAGTTCTTTTGTGTGGCAGTAAATCTATCAACATAAGGCTGACGAATTTGAGCACCTTCAAATACCACTGGACTGAGCGAGGATCGAACATGCCAAGTTGGAGTCAGAAGGCCAGCGCCTCTACAGTCTCAGCCACACAGCCCAGCTCTTCATTTTTTGAATTGTATGATCCCTTCCATCATTTCCCTCTGATTAGTGTTATATATAGGGTGGTTACCTACTTTTACTTCGTCTTAGGAACAGTAAGCACCACCACTTTAAATTGCAGGCTGTTCTGCATTAATTTATTTTCTAGGGCTGTAACAAATCTGTTACAACTACGTATTGTTGAACATTACATTTGTTATTCACATCATTTCCACCCAATTTTTATGACTAATAAATTATACTTTTCTAATGTTACAAATGTACCACACAGCTACTCGCATGGTGTGTAGGAAAGCCCAGGTGTGGTTTCAGATCCAACAGCAAAGTAATGAAGATTGGGTCAAGGAAGAAATCACCATCAAATAGAAGGTAGATGTAAAAATTTACTTCCTCCAGCAGACTGTGGACACAGTAACTTCCGAGGATGCTAAGATTGGACTTTAAATACTCCACTGTACACCTCAGAGACTAGGACCAGGACCAGAACAAAGAAGTATAACAGCACAATAACAAGATCAGAATGAACTACTTGCATAGAGTTATCAACAAGACTAGGCAGTTTTTTTTTTTTTTTTTAAATACTCCTTGTTATTTACCTATCACACAGACAGCTTTTGTGGCAATAATCAAGACTAGGACTGGAGCCTCCATGGCTCAGGCGGCAGTGTGCTAGCCTCTCACCACTGGGTTCCGTGGTTCAAATCCCAGTCACTGCATGCGAGATTTATACTGGACAAAGTAGAGGCAGAACACGTTTTTCTCCGTGTACTGCAATTTATCCTATCATCCTTCATTCCAGAACACTCTCCAATATCATTTTATTTCATTAATCATTCATTAACCATTGCCCCAGAGGAGTGCAACAGGCTTTGGCAGCCAGTACAATTCCCATCCTCGCTGCTATAAGGGGGCTTCATTCCATTCCTGAACCGGTCAAATGACTGGAAACAGGCTGTGGATTTTCAATCAAGCCTAGGAGAAAAAGGAGAGAGAGAAAAGTGAAAATGGAATAAATCTGCAAGACAACAGCTCCAGCCCTTCTGTTGATGAGCAGTTCACTTATTACACAATAAGAAAGTCTTCTGGTTTTAGAGACATGGTTAACAACCTGCATGTCTGGGTGTGTGTGATGAGGTAGGAAACCTGGTGTCTGCACATAGCCTATTCTTGTTTAATAATACACAGGGGTCTGCTCAAGGCTTAACTTTCCCATCACAGCATCATCCTTCCCCCCCAGTGCATATCAAGACTGTGAAGAGGCCTGGAATTGGACCCAGACACACTATCTAGTGATTACAAATTGTACACCAGGACATCTACTCTGCTGGCTAACATTCCAATATTAAAATTGTTTTCCACCAACGGGACTAACCAACAACGTTGCCAGACAAAGACTTGATGCCCTAATGATCGTGGGCACCAAGCCGCCATACTGGGATGATTAAAGAGACCCTGCACTTTACAGCCAAGTTATGTTAGTGAACTGCATACTAGTTGTTGATATGCCTCTTACTCCTCCAAAAATTAACATAAATGTCTACATTTTATTGCACCAATGCCAGTGGAAATTTGAAGGTTTGCTAATGTAATGTTAAATACTTTCTTCTATGGCCAATTATACCCACAGTCACTTCTAGAAATTACAATTTCCTCTCAACTTATGTGAATCATTTGCAAACGAGAAAGAAGGGTGTTTCAATTGCTCTAAAGCTCTTGCAAAATGCAAGGTATTTATTTACTGAAATGACACTTCCAAAGGGATTTCAATACATATAAAGCAAGGAACCAACATAGATCTACTGTATTTCTTTAGTGGAAAACACCCTACTCTTAAGTGCAGAGAATTAAAACATGGGATAACCACTTCAGTGGTATGGAGAGAGTAAACCAATGAACATTCATATAAGCTTTCTCTCTTTTAACCTTAGGTCTCTTTATGGACATCAAGACATTGAAATCAGTGAGGTGGGGTCTTACATGCTTGTTGATCCCACAGGCTGTGCTACCTCAGGGTTACCCACACTGGACTGGTCTGTATAAAGGCAGATTAACAAGGTTTCTCCTGACTTCCCTCAAAGGTTTCTTCATTCCTTTTCCTTTATCCCCTCAAATTGAATTTCCCTTACTGTCTAGGCAGCCTCTCTGCCTCTGGTGGTGTGTTTTCCCTGAGCATGTGCGATTGTTAACAGAGGATGATTGCAAAGTTCTACTTCATCTTCAACGACCATCACCACCACCATTTAACCTCGATCTTAGATATATCTATTGTCTGTGATGCACCTTCTCTACTAAATGGTTGGGTTTATTCCTGCTGTTATATGACCATTAGATGCAATTTAAGGCTCCACTTTTTTGTGCAATAATTTGATAATGAGCAAATTAAAGCATTAAAATCAGGACAGATATTTGATGTATGCACATACATACTCACCATATGTAGTGTAATATAAGTAAACATATCTGTCAGATTTTTTCCCTAATAAACACAGAGAATAACTTTCAAGTTGTATCCAATACACATCTACAAAAACAGTTAACTAATTTGTGTTTGACCACTAACGTAACATGTTTAAGACTAGCATTTGACTTACTTTTGCTTTCCTGATGTCCCTCTTGGATCATAACACATCAACAAAGAATCACCATATGGTTCTGCTGACAGCCAATCTCTTCCCTTCTTCCAGTGCCTTTATCTCCCTCTCTTCCTTTTCCCTTCCTCACAGTATGAAGACTAACATTAGTACCTGAAAAAAATAGCGGTCAACAATGAACATTCCGCACTCTGGGGGAAGTATTGTGTTATGTTCGACGAATAATGACAACGTTTAAAAAAATGTCTACTTTAGTACTGTATTTGAATAGAATAGAACATCTCTTTATTCCCCACCATAGTATACACCATTGGTTTACAGGCAATAAAGACAGAGCGAAACAAAAAAAAAAAAAATTCTACTATATCTCTCTCTTAAAACTACATACCCTAATTTAGTGGCACCCGGCACAGGCGGAATACCAGACACTATGCACGGCACCACCCTTCACTAAATCTACTGAGCTGCCTCTAACATGCGCGGATCTCCTAGCCGCATGTTAGGGCACCCCCTACATCAACTCTTAAAGTGCTAACTATTTATTCAACTAGCTACAACTAATAAACAGAAAAACTGGCTGGTCGCAGTATTGCCCTGGTAAGGAAATAGCCCGTCTAGCCCGTGATACCATTGCCAGCCACACCCCGAGCATCAGATGTCTACCCCCACCTACACCTAGTTGGCAATGTGCTTCCCTCCCATTCTTTGCGTGGCGAATCACGAGGCAGAAACCAGTCCAAAATGCGACCCATCTCGTTCTTATCTACTGTCCCGCCTGCTGAATCCGTGTCGCCTTCTTAAACATTGCCTGCACCCATCTTTGACTCCTGTTCCACCACGTGCGGACATGCTTATTTTTTTCACCCTGGGATGGGTCAGTCCCACCCCACCCTTCCACCTCTTCTACCTCCCACTCCCTGTCCAATATCTTTCAATCTCTCTTACTTACACCCTCCTTCATCTACCTTATTTGTAACTTATCCTCTGCATTAAACACACTGCTTAATCATTTTCTTCCACTATGTCCTAGAGTTAATACACTGAAGAAAATGGAAATTGCAACACCCAGAAGGAGAGGTGCTACATTGCTGCAATTGAACATGCAAGACGAGTGTTCAGTTGTGCTTCGATGATTACACTTTCAGGTCCCTCCGACCGCAAGTTTGGGCAACAATCAATACAGGATGTGCCCACCACGAGCTGCAATACTGATGAATTCGTCAAGGCATGGAGTCACTAAGGCCTGGATCGCTTCCTGAGGAATTGTGGCCCATGCTTGCTGCACTGCACAGGTCAGTTGTTCCAGAGTTGTGGGTGGCTGAGGACGGTTGGCCAGTTGTCAACCCATCATGTCCCACACATGCTCAACATGACTGAGGTCCGGGGATCTGGCGGGCCATTCTAAGGTTGTGATGTCATGGAGAGCTTCTCTGGAGATGCGTGCATTGTGAACCCAGGCATTGTCCTGCTGAAACATCCCATTGGCAATGTTCGCCATCATAGGGACAACCACTGGATTGAGTACCCTATCAACGTACTGTCGAGCAGTCATAGTGCCCTCAACAAGCACTAATTGTGATTTCACAATCAAGCCAATAGCTCCCCAGACCATAATGCTTGGTGTTGGCCCTGTGTGCCTCTTGACAATAAGATCTGGGTGGCCCCTCTCCCCGGTACGTCGGTGCGCACAATTCCGGCGATCACTGCAGGCAAGACAGAAGCGCGATTCATCACTAAAGATGACCCTATGCCATTCGTCGACCCACGATCTTTCTCGACACCAGGCCAGCCTTACACGTCGCTGTTGTGGGATCAATGGAACACCTTCTGCAGGGACACGGGGCTCGTACGCCAGCTGCACGCAGGTGATTATGAACTGTTTATTGTGTAACGTGGGGTGCCACAGCTGCTCGAATTTGCGCTGCTGTTCCATGGGGTTCCATCCGGGCCATCCAAATGATGCGGCGATCCTCTCTCACAGTTGTCTGTCGCGCTGGGCCTGTGCCAGGTCTACGAGTGTGGGTACCTTCATTTGACCACTGCTGCCATACACGATGTACCGTAGATGCCTGTCGGCCAACACGTGCTGCGACAGTCCTTAGCGATAATCCAGCCTCACACAGCCCAATTATCCGAGCCCTCTCAAACGGCGACAGTTGTTGATAGCGTGCCCTTCTCTGTCATTGAGGCATGTTTGATGGGGATCACTTCACTGCACAGACTGCAAGTCAACTACGCTACACCAGAGTCCATATACTGGAGTTGATTCCTCTGCGACCAATCACGTGGAGAGACCTGTAGCAACAATCCAATGGGTCTGAAACTTTAATCGTTTACATACCTACATGTCATCGTTCCACATCTTGAAAATCAACACAAACGACTAATGCCTTCATGGTGTTGCGATTTCCATTTTCTTAAGTGTATTTAAACACTTAACACTGAACTTGCCAACAATTCAACAGTTTCCTTATTTCTCACAGTTCTTCCATCTTATTTATGTCTCTTAGTCTAAAAACCACTCACTAATTGCACATTTCTTTACATTACCAACTCAATTATTATACCGTATCTCTTTACAGGTCCTCTCTCAACTTACTTTCACCTATCTAATTTCTTTATAACAAGTTTTTCCTACCTCTCACTTATCTAGCAATTACCTACTCATCTCTTGATATAATCTTTTACCAATATTTACAGGCTGCTTCTTATTGTGTCTAGATTATCTATAATATAACATTTATCAACTCACCCTCATCCCTATCTAGCTATTACCAACTCTTTTCTTAATACCAATATCTACAATCTCTTCTTATTGCCACTACATTAACTGTAACATAACACATTCGACAACATCTTATTCACCCCTATTCGTCTCTTAATCCAATCTTCTACCAATATCTACAATTTTCTTTTTATAATACATTCTTTTCCAGTATATACAGATCTCTTATTATATTTACATTATATATAATCGAACAGTTTCGTCTATATCTTACTTCCCATTTCTCTGAAACACCATTCTACCTGTTATTCCCTTAATTTATTTAAAAATCTCGCTCTAACCACATTTAAATATTTTGATATATTTGTTCCTCTTTCCCACTCTCTGCACAGCCATGATATCTTTAACCCTTTCCTACTTTTTCTATCTCTTTCTTATTCAACACTTTCTTTTTAATCTCCCCTAACTCACTACACTGGTTAAATATATGCAGGTCCGACCATCCCTCCCCACATAAAATACATCTATCCTTATTTTCTCGACCTACCCATCCCTGTTTTTCGTAACTCCCATTATCCACCAGTATAAACCCCTTTTACCCCTTCTGCCCTCAAATTCGGTTCTCGGGTTCGTTGTTTCGACCAATTTTAGTACTGATAGTGAGTCTCTATCCCTACATTCCATTATTAAACTCTGTCTTTCTATATCTGTCACTCTCCCTTTTACCCTTTTCCATACCCATTCTTTCCTCTCCCCATCCGCACACCCTAGATATCCTAACCCTACATTTTGTAATTTAGTTTTACACTTACTCACCCAGTACCCTTCATTCTCCATACTTTTCTGGAACCTATACGCCTCTTGTATTAAATCTCCTCCCCTTCTTCCAGTCTCATCCAATACTTCATCACCCTCTTAGCTATTGTAATGTCTATCGATTCTTTACATACTAATCTAGTCCCCACATTTGCAGTACAGTCTGGAACCCCCATCATAATCTTAATAAATTTCGCCACCACTTGGTTTAGTTCCTTCCTACCCTCCTCCAATCCAAAAACTTCTACCCCATATAGCATTTTTCCTTTAACCAGTGATTGGAACACCATTCTCTGAATTTTATACTTTATATCCAGGAATTTATTTTCTAACACCCCCCACTGCTGCAAGTGTTCTCCTCCCCTTAAATTTGGCCCTTCTGCCCTGATCCTTCCAAGATCCATTACTACTAATTATTACACCTAAATGCTCAATTTTTTTTCCTGGTCTGACTTCTTCCTGCTCTACCATCCAAAAAATTTTTCCTTGCTTTTCTTTCCCTACATACCATTATCTGCATCTTCCGTACATTTACTCTAAGTGCCCATCTTCTAGTATGTTCCAGAACCTCTTCTAACACTCTTTGCAATCCACTTGCTGTTAGTGCCAAGATCAATAAATCGTCTGCAAATAGCAGGCCCAGTGTCTCCCGCTTCCCTATCCAAGGACACTGCCATTTCTCTCCTCCATGTCTGTCTAATATATTATTTATAAACAGTGAAAATAATATCGGTGACAGACCTTGTCTCACACCCCTCTTCAACTCTATACACTTACTCCCCAACCCCTGTAATTTTATCATCACCATTACTTTCTCATATATTCCTTCTATTGTCATCCTCATTTTCTTCGAAAACCCAATATCCCTTAATCTAGTAAATAACGCCTCCCTATTCACTGCATCAAAGGCTTTCTCTGAATCTATTGCTGCTACATATCATCTCATCCCTGCTATCTTCACATACTTCGTAATTAAGGTATCCAAAATCCACACATTATCCACCGTGTTTCTCTTTTCTAAACCCATTTTGATACTCCGATATCCTTCCATACTTCTCTGCCCAATTTTTAATCCTGTTGGCTAGAATTCCTGTATATACCTTTGACAACGAGTCAAAAGAGTGTTATTACTCTGTAATTATTAGGATCACTTTGACTCCCTTTATTACATATTGGACATAATACACCTTTTCTCCACTCGCTAGGAAATTTTGCCGTTTCCCATATCTTGTTAAATTTTTTAACAATCACCTTTAACATCAGTTCATTTTCCCCTACTTCCTTCCATACCCTGTTTGTAATACCATTCACCCCACCCCTCTGCATTAGTTCTTGCTTTACTTAACACCCTAATTACTTCCTGTCTTGTTATCTCCTCATCTAGTATCTGTACTCCAGCTTGTAATTCTCTTCCATATAAGTCTTGCCCATTTCCCCATGCCAGTCTCACCTCCCACCCAAAAGTCCTCTAAAATATCCTACCCACTCGTTTCCCCCCTATATTTGTTCCCTTCCCCGTAGGCCTAGTTCTCTATCTTATTTATAGTTTCCCAAATCCTCTCAAATCTTTTCTCCTTGCAATATCCGTTTACTCTTTCAGCTTCCGCCTCTTTCCAGCATTCTCTTTATCATTCAGTAACTTCTTATCTCTTCTTAATTTGCAATATTCCTCCCTTTTTTCTTGTTTCCCTCCCTTAAACTCTGCTATAGCTGTCATTACAACCTCTCGTTTCCTCTTACAGTCTTCATCAAACCACCCCATGACTGTTTTTGTCTCTCTCTTCTCTTCACTTTCTCTCCCACCTTCCATACTGGGAGTTCTATAATTTTTAAAACTGTATCCACATCTCCTTCCAGCGTCCTTTCAATTTCTACCCTTATACTATCTCCCCTTTCTTTTAACTCTAATCTCAATTTCTTACTTGTATCATTCCAGATATACTTCCATCCCTCCTTATACCTCACCCTTTTTCCTACCCCTCTCCTCTCTTCACCATCATCTCTTAGTTTTATCTTAATGGGCATGTGTTCTGTTGTCCCACATTCTGCCACCTCAAAACTTATTTACTTAATGCTGTTTCCGTACTTACTCCTGTATCTACTACACTCCCTTCAATGTGATGTATGTCATTTCCCCCTTACTGTCTCCCTTCATCCATCTGTTTAAAATAGGTATATAATTTTTCTATAGCACATAATTAACAACCTTACTCCATAACTATTTATACCTTTGTCTTTACTAGTTCTATACCCTCTCACTTCGGTATCACCCCCCCCCCCCCATAATCTGGTACCCTATTACTCACTCTTGCATTCCAGTACCCCATTAATATCATTCCATCTTCCATATACAGGCCTTTAATTTTGTTTATTTCTTCAATCAGTTCTTCAAAAAACAATTTGCATAAACTGAATCCTTAGGATGATTATATAATACAGCCAGACAAATTGCCTCCTTCGCGTCACTTCCCATTTTAACTCTAAACCACACTACCCCTTCTACCTCATTCTGTATCCTCTCTACCCTCCCCACTATCTCATTTTTTATTACAACTTATCCCACCAGGGTTTCTTCCCATCTTCCCCATTGTTTTCCTTATCACGTTGACTACTCTATACCCATCCCATTCAATTTCTACCCCTTTCCCTAACCAAGTCTCCACTAGGGCAATGATATCAAACTCCTTTACTAATTTCTCAATTTCTTTGTTCCCTAGCTTCCCCATCAACCCCTCAATATTCCACAACCCTATCATATCTAGTTATTTATTCCCTCCCCCTCTCTGCTTCTGTGCTTCTCCACTTCCACCCCTACTCCTTGTCACTCTTCCTTGCCAGTCTTCTCCATCTCTCTCCTCTTCCTTTCCTTCCTTCCCCTCCTCCTCTTTCCCTTCCTCTGTACCTACAGATTTTTTTCCTTCCCCATAAATCTTTCAAATTTAATCATCTTTCCTTATTTAGCACCTGTCTCCTCTCCATTTTACTTTCCGTGTTCCTTTTACTTGGCGAGGATGAATCATTACCCTGTCTCCTATTACCTTCATTCACCCCTTTCACTTCACTCAGCACCACTCGTCACATATTACTTGCTTCATCCACCTCTGCATTGTGCTGGCTCTTCAAGGTCTCTGCATTCCCGACCATCTGGTTGCTGGCACTGCTGTTCAGCAGTTCTCAACTTCCTGCACCTGATATGATGTGGACTTCGCTCACTTCCGTAATAACACTCTCCTCTATTATCATCACTGCCACTTCTCGTGCCCTTCGTCGCTTCTCCCTCTGCCATCAAGGTCTCCTTCTGCTGCTCTTGATGTTCCTCATCACATTTCTTTAGCCGGCCCACCCCCCTTTTAAATTGCTCAAATTCCTTATCACAATGTCAGCCAACAATGTAGATAATGTCACTCTGATGGACCTCCTTCCCTTAACTTTCCCCACACGGTGCACATCGTCTATATCAACTTCACTAAAGTTGATCATCCTATTCTGAACCACTTCCACGACCTCATACACTAGTTCCACTTTAGTCTCTTTTCCCTCTTCTTGCACACCATATATGAAAATATTCTTGCTCACCCCTCTCTACTAATCTCTTTGTTTCTCTCAGGTCACACTCCAAACTTCTTACCTTCTGTTTCAACAGATCCAACATCTGTATTACACCCCTCCTCTTCTAATATCTTCTTCACATCTTCCTTAATACTCAACTTTAGGTCCATAAACTCCTTGGATAACTCTCGAAAAATTTCTCTTATTTGCTCCGTCTGACAAGCCTCTCTTTATCATCTCTCTTATCACTTCGAACTCTTCCCATCCAATGGAACCCACTGGACCTGGACCAGGATTAACTTCCACTCTTCCCATTATCAACAGCACTATCACCACCGCCGCCACCAGTAGAGTGGCCACCATCCCGTTTTTATCACCCTTCAGCTCCATTCTTGTCTCCTTTCTACTTCCCTTTTCACAGTTCCAGCTACCAGTCGCTATCCTGTATTGTGTCAACGTGGTGCCCATTGCTTCGCGCTCCACTCAGCACATCCGCACTCCTTGCTGATCCATATTTTACATCCAGTACCTGGACTTGCCACAAGGAAGTAATTTTTTTATTCTGTACTTGACAGCATAACCTATCAAACTACTAACACCTGGCATTCTAAAAAATAAAAAAAAAGCTGAACACCACTGAAGAACAAACATACTGTATAGCAAACGTTCAACCAGTACTGTAAACTACAACGATAACATCTATGCCATGTGCTTTCCTATTTACTCACCAGAAACACTTAAAATTCCTTTGAAGTTTGAATGTGATGTAGCACCCACAAGCACTGTTGTTATCACCTTATTCCAGATCTCATTGCTAAGATTTTCCTCCTACAAAAAAAAAGAAAAGAAAAGTACCTAGAGTGAGAGTATAGGCAAATGTTTGAGACACTTCGAGTTGTTACAGTTACCTGTTCTTCCTAACTTTATCCTGCATAATGACACTCCATAGGCTTCCATCAAGTAGATACCACTGTGGATGAAGGCCCCTTGGCAAGATCCATTGCAAAGTAAGTCCAAGCATACTACCTGCAAGAAATGTGTCAAGGTAAATTTAAAATTTATACTAGTAGTCCATGTTCCAGTCCTAAGGAGATAACCTAATCAAAATTTACAATATTTTTTAAATTGTATTAATACAAAGGTATCTTCTAACAGTATTTACTTATCCATAATTTAAAAAATATACTAAACACACTGACATGCCAAAGACACCAATTTAAGCCAGGTCGACCATACATACCAACGACTGATTTGCAAGAGGAGGTAGAGGAATTCTATTAACAAATAGGAGAGCTGATGAGAACCTTGAAGGATCATGACAAATATATTTATGAGACCTATATGCAACATTATGTCAACAGCAACTGCCTATAATTGCTCATTTTTTGCAAGAAGAACTAGATTATGAACTCTGATACAAATAAAATGCATAACATGAACTCTTTTCAGTCATTCAAAGTCTTGAAGTACCACAGATTCATAAACCTACAGCACAAATAATGATAGTGTATATGTAAATCACATCATTAAACTCGGCATGTTAGTAACTACTCCTGGTGCCAATCCAAATGGCTTCCTAAAATTTTCGTAGAAACTGCCCCCGGCACAATTTTTCCCCATCTTCTATTGACCTTCGATGTTCAAATTTCTGTAGACTACAATCTAGGCCTATATAATTATTGTTGTTTGTCATCTGGGCCTACTGATGGCCATTGGGCTCGTATCTTCTAGTCATTTGCTCCTTCTCTTTCCTCTTCTTCCAGTATTCCTTCATTTTCTGGCTGTGAGCCACCTTTCTTCCTCCGTTCACATAGATCTGCTGGTTTGTGTTTTTCCTACTCATGACATTGGAAAAATTTCCCTCTGGATAGCTTGCAGAAACTGTCGGCGGACACGTATGGACCTATACGGGATCTCCAGTTGTTCCGCATATGACTTGACCAAAGATCTACTTGTTCCTGGATGTCTCCTCTCTGCCTCCCACAGTAAAGATCCTGTTGGTAAGTCTGCAGGGGTTCATGAAAATTAGGTGCCCAGGTGCCTCCCACTTCTCGTATGAGTTCCCAGTGTTCTTCTCAGGATCTTCCTTTCTTTGACCTCTAGTTTCCTGAGAGGGCCTCTCCTGGTCATCACAAGACACTCAGAGGCATAGAGAACAGATTGTTTTACTACCATGTTACTGTATAATGCCTGAGTTTGAGGTTCTTGGAGAGGTACTCTGATGTGTACTCCTTTGCAGGAGTGATGGGCCCTCTCAAATTTGGCACACCTGGTGTCTATGGCTAGGTTCTCACTCTGGTTTGCAGAGATCCACTCTCCTAGGTACTTGGACCGCAAGCACCTTTCTGATGGTGGTGTCTTCTTGGTGGTATTGTGGAAGGGGCTTCCTTGATATTGGTCATGAATTTGGTTTTCCCGATGTTCAAGCTAGCCCTAGCCGCTACAATATGAAGGCTCTGCAGCTGGTGGATAGCCTCCTCTATACTGTTAGTATGGTGAGGTCATTGGCAAAGGCTAGGCATGAGACTAAAGTTCTTTCTTATACCCTAGTTTCAGTCCTGCTCCTGGTGTAATATTGCCATTCATTTCCTTATGATCTTCACCAGGATGCAATTGAAGATTACCATATTGAAATTACTCCCTAAGCTACACTGTCACCAGCAGGGGCATAACATTAAGGCCTGGGTCTTTAAGGGGCCCGCAAAGTCCTTGCGAAAAAATGAAAAAAGGTCAGCCTGCACAGAAATGAGACTGTAGAATCAGCAGGTGGTGGGTTTTTCTTTTTTTTTTTTAAATTACAATTAGTACGTAAAGCAATTGCCATTTCATTGCAACCAGCAGCAGTTTATTGTATTGAGTAACACAGCACAGCTGCTGTCAACAAATGCGACACACTTCAGAAAAGACCTGCACCAAATTATTCAAAAAGAATTACAGCCATGAAAATTGATACCAAAATATATACTAGTTAAAAATGATACTTTCTTGATGTGTAGTGCAAATAAAATGATTGTATTATATGCACAAATATTGCAGAACATTCTTACACATTATTCGATAACACTCTATAATGCCAGTAAGAAGTTGCAAGAATCAGTCAACTCAGTTTCAAATGAGCTCTCTTTGCAGAAGTTAATGATATGCTTATTAGTTTTATCATTTGATAATTCTCAAACTATTTGCTAAACAAGTATGCTGTACAGTAAAGGGTGTGCACTGTCAGTTTGCATTTAGGAGATAGTAGGTTCAAACCCCACTGTCGGCAGCCCTGAAGATGTTTTCTGTGGTTTCCTGTTTTCACACCAGGCAATGGTGTAAAGCAATGGTCGCTTCCTTCCCAGTCCTCAGCCTTCCATCAAGATCTGTGTCGGTGTGATGTAAAGTAAATTGTAAATATATATATTCTTAACAGTGTATTTAATTTTGTTGGTATATTTTTCCATGTTTTAATTTAATAAATGATTGTAATAGAGACTTTGGTATTGGTTACAGAGTATAGTTCTGTAGTTACTGAAAAATGGAACTAAAGTAGACTACGAACATGTAAGTGGTGTACGGTTGGCAGTTCAGCAGCTTACCCATCAATACTCAGATGCTGTCAAATAAAACCAATTAAACATTTTTTAAAAATCTAACAACGAATAAACTCTTGTTTATGTAACTTCACAATATACTGCATTACTGATACCAAATACAGTAGAGACAATACGCGACACTTCCGGATTTAGCCTTGTTAAAATGGGAGACAAGTCGCAAGTGGCGCTCCTAGTGGCAAGACCTGAAAATTCGCGCTAAATTCAAATATCAATGGAAATGTATATACGAAAATGGATAAATAAATTACGTCTAGAAAGAAAGTGTTACTAAGATACTACCTTCAAAGTTGCTAAAGCAATTCTGGATAAATGAATGAAGAATTATTTAACAGGTTATTTAAAGACTGAAATTAGACATATAATCACGATGTGAATGGACTGCTGTGAAAGGGCTTGATCTTTCATTTATGCATTACTTTTTTTAGCTTTAGAATTCCTGCCTGAACGTTCATGGCTACATTTTTCATTTTACTCATTTAAAAGCATTGTATCATATTACAACACTTGTCAAAAAAAAAAAATATCGGCACATTCCTTACAACGATTGAATGGATTTACATTGAAGGGATGGACAATTTTTCTTTCAACTTGAAGCCTACTAACAGAAAGAAAATCTATAAATTTAGCCTCAAAAACATTCAAACTTTCCCTATAAGCAATACTTGCCATAATGCCATTACATTAGGGTAAAGCAAATTTGCATCACATTGTTTCAACAAAATATGTACATTTCTTAAATCACTCATATTTTCTTCAGTGCTTGACAACGCATTACGACATTCCAAATGGGGTAACTTGGAACACAACCAGCCACACTCATACGCATATGTATTTTCCTGAATTAAATCAAACCCACAGATCACACCTACAACACAGGTATTGAAGGTTAACTGCTGCACTATATAATAAAATATGCGTATTATATTTTAAGCCGGTTAAAATATGGGTCGAGCTGGTCAGAAGATTATGAAGTACCGTTACTATAAAAATCTCTTTGTCACTGGAAGAATATATGTGCAAACACAATATTACTTACATTTTCTTGTCACGAGGGAAACTGAAGAAAGATCACGCATTCTTCTCTACTTAATAGTAACTGCAGCCAAACACAGCACATACCTTTCCCCTCATGTTGAGAGGACATATCGAGGAATGGCACGCTACTATTCAACTATCTCAACGCATAAATAACACCAAAAACTTCACACACAAATACACGTGCTCTTATGACAGAATCAGTAGTTCTCAGGTCAATCCACTAGAGAGAGCTCTAATAGCTATCCCTCAATATTTCGCTGAGTACCGCGTATTGTCTTAACTGTATTTGCTGATACCTCCTGTAATTAAATTTATATTAAGTTATTCATAGCTTTTACGTTTTACTCAACGGGGCCCGAATTTTTATTTTGGAAGGCAGGCCCATATCATTTGTTACGCCCCTGGTCACCAGAAACTACATTCAAACTTCAAATCAAGTAATATAGCATAGACACTTCTATCGTGCTAGGTCCATGCTTTCAGCGCGATCACACGTCATCCAAAGGAACAATGAATTATTTTTTTAAGCGGTCAAAAAATGTGAAACAGTAAATTATTCTACTTTATTTCATTACGGATATGCAAGTTTAACCATGTCAATCCGATGTATACTTATTCCTAGTTTTCTTTAAACGTGCGTATATTTTTATGTGAACTTCATTACGGTACCATGCACTCAAAATGCGGAAACCACACCATCTGTAGTTAAATCTAATACTACACCGGACTAGTCGTACGACTCCTCAAATAGGATTTGTTAAAATATAAAACTAATTCACACAATATGGTTTGTTACATCTGGCCAATTTACCTCCAGTTGGAGGGTTTTTATCAATGTTTCGCTTATCTTGCTCGCAAAGTAATCTACAGTACCGGTACGATATGTATTATAATTAAGTACGGTAGGCCTACGAACCACTTATCCACATTGCCAACGATATCACAATATATATAAAAACAGATAGGTGATATTTTTATGATTATTATTATAAGACTAATTTACTTCCTTCAGGAATCGATCGCCTACTTCAGCTCATTATTGACGCGAAATGTAACAAAGTTGAGATTGCATGAGTGAGAGCGTACACATGACTATAATCAGTTTATCAATGGTAAAGTTACGATTTCCAACTTTAAAATTGGCCTTAAATGAAACTAGCGTGAAATTGTCGAAATATGTAAAGCGAGATCCCAAGCTTTTTTTTTTTTTTTTTACACTCGCCTACAAAAAGCCTATTTAAAAAATTATGGCAAGAGTTCTCACACATGGTCGTAGAAAGTTACTGAAATTGTTTCCTTCGCACGTTCTCAAACTATAGCCCCCCAATCCACAGCAACCCAACGAAGAGCCTAAAGAAGTAGAAATGCAGAGGCGGTCGGATGCTGGAATAGTGAACATTTCAACTTCCACGACCTGGAAGGCAGAGACCTCAAGAGCTATATATGTTTGACTACTTCAGCCATTCTCTTAAAAATGTATAAGGAATGCATGGTATACCGGCTTTGTATACAGGTTGTCTTAAAAGTTCTCTCTTACCAGGAGCTGCCCAAGTTCCGGACTTCCAGCAGAGGGTGAAGAGTAGAGAGTGAAATGGGACCTCGGCAAACTATAAACTACCCTAGGTATGGCCGAGATGGAGAAGCAGATCCCCGTACACAAAGATCATGTGCCCCTACAGTTCCTTCCACATTATACCAACTTATGACGTAATAACCAATCGCATTTCATAAGATCTACATCGCATGAGGACAAATTACCACTGCCCCGTAAATAATTTTCGTAAATTGTTCTTATTAAAGGAAATGGTTAATTGAAATCACGTGCTAAATTAAATGGCAGCATTACGAGTTTTACAAAGTCTACACTATTCCTTCTAATAAACAATTTCTTCCCACTTTTCCCGCATTAGTAGATGAACAGTGTTCTATATAACATGCATCACCTAGGGGTCATTGCTGTCTATCCTAATTCGCTCCCCTAGATTTCGAAATGCACTTCTCCTAAGAAGTAGTCATTCAAACTTTTTGAATAACTTATAATCAGCACAAATTTTATTTTTACAAATAACTTTCACATTCATACAAATTTCCTACTTACCCTATCCTCCAAAAATGTCGAAACACCTTCTTTTGAATGCCGTATCAATATTACATCTCGATTCCGCCACCTATACCAAGCTCACTTATTGCTTATTTCCTCACCTACAACTTATCACTTTCCATTACCGGTACTCGGACATGGGCTTGACTCCAACAACGCCCAACATTCACGTGCTAATTACTTCGTGATAATTAATGACAAAAGTATTCCATACACAGTCTTCCCTGGGTTCATCTCATCCCGTTTCACAACCCCATTAAACGCTATTCCCTTTCCGTTTCGAATCTATAACAAATTATCAACAATGATTGCGTGAATTCTGCACCAGCAAACAAATCCTTTAATCCCTTTCAGAATTGAATATCTTCTTTTTAAATTATTATTTTCATCATTTACTAAGCAATATCTATTTCATTATTACAAATTCCTAGTAACATTATATAGGCTACCATTAACTATCTTGCTTGCATCTCTTACAGCAATGGAGTACTTTTACTTACATTTCATGATTCTTCGGGTCGAATAACACAACGGTAGAAACATGACATCCATCAGCCATCTGCAGTCAACGGACGAAATATTAGTACTGTACTAGATGTAGATCGTGTATTCAGCCGTTGCTTACGTCATACTTCGACGTTATACGATTCAGCCAACCACCCAGATTTGAGCACAGACGAGCGCACTACAGTACTGCCAAAGCAATCACCCAATAATATTTGTCACAGTCTCATTCTATACATATCTTCATTGACTCTTGTTCAATTTACTAAACGACTAGAATATCCAGAGCCTACATGGCTCAGTTGGCAGCGCGCCGGCCTCTCACCGCTGCGTGAGCATTCCGTGGTTCAAATCCCGGCCACTCCATGTGAGACTTGTGCTGGACAAAGCGGAGGAGGGACAGGTTTTTCTCCGGGTGCTCCGGTTTTCCCTGGCATCTTTCATTCCAGCAACACTCTTCAATATCATTTCATTACATATGTCAGAGGAGTGCGACAGGCTTCGGCAGCCGGCACAATTCCCGTCCTCGCCGCTAGGTGGGGGCTTCATTAATTCCATTCCTGACCTGGTAGAATGACTGGAAACAGGCTGTGGATTTTCACTAGAATATCCCGAAAGACATTTGGAAGAATGACTGATTCTCTCTGGGATATTTTAGTGGTGTGCCGTCACTTACATCACATCTCAATATGATACAGCATCAGGAAGTACAATACTTCAAGCAAATGACATTATGAGGACAACCAAACTGAACTTGTTTTTATGTCCTTGGAAAGATTTGACTCCGGGATTTTCTACAAGGAGGTTGAATGATGTGTTCTTCGATAGGTCAAATTTAGTTACTGATATCCTTGTGACATCTTCTTTACAATCCCTAATCTCTACACAAACGGGAATATTTTACATGTTCAAAATATGACTGCGCTCGGCCATACCAAGAACTACTGTTTCAATCCGGTGCTATGTCATCCAGACTGTCGCTAGGTGCAATAACGCAGTAAATCTATGATTAATCAATTCGTCCGTCAGTCAGGCCTTGGTGAAGCAGAGATTCGGTTCCTTTCGGTCTAACATCTCTAGCCCCCTAACGATCAACACACATTCTATTCTAATTTCGTCCTATTATTTCCGTATTTGTAGCACTCCCAAATTTTTCTCTATAACTACATCTTGTTCTGTCGGTAACCTGTGGTGTGACGTGATGTACTCTGTCAACTGACATGCCCGCTGCTCGCCACACCATAATAAAAAAATAAAACAACAGTGCCGCTTCGCCCAAGTATTTTCAGTACCGTATTCTTTCTTTCTTAATCTGTTTATTGTCCAGGGTTGGCTTTTCCCTCGGACTTAGCGAGGGATCCCACCTCTACCGCCTCAAGGGCAGTGTCCTGGAGCTTCAGACATCGGATCGGGGGATACAACTGGGGAGAATGATCAGTACCTCGCCCAGGCGGCCTCACCTGCTATACTGAACAGGGGCCTCGGTGGGGGATGGGAAGATTGGAAGGGATATACAAGGAAGAGGGAAGGAAGCGGCCGTGACCTTAAGTTAGGTACCATCCCGGCATTTGCCTAGAGGAGAAGTGGGAAACCACGGAAAACCACTTCCAGGATGGCTGAGGTGGGAATCGAACCCACCTCTACTCAGTTGACCTCCCGAGGCTGAGTGGACCCCGTTCCAGCTCTCGTACCACTTTTCAAATTTCGTGGCAGAACTGGGAATCGAACCCGGGCCTCCAGAGAGGCGGACATCGTATTATTAATGTTATTGTTTTTACGTCCCACTCACTACTTCGACGGTTCGCTGAGATGCCGAGGTGCCAGAATTTCGTCCCGCAAGATTTATTTTACGTGCCAGTAAATCTACTGACACGAAGCTGACGTATTTGAGCAGGGCATAAAAATCATACCACCGCAAGCAAGAAAAGAAATTCGCTGACTTCAGATAATAATAAATTAGATAGGCAGTCTACATCGGACCGCGAATGAAGACATACTCAATGGAGTTAGTGAAAGGAGCCCGATTTGGCGAAATGTAACCCGGAGAAGAGAAGGATACTATCTCGACATTTGCCTAGAGTTGAAATGGAAAACCATTCTGGATGGCCGATGGGGGATTCGAACCCACCTGTATCCCAATACAAAGCTTGCAACCGTAACTCGCCATGCTGTAACACACTGAAATAATCACTTCTTTGGAAGGTACTGTTCTTTCTTTCTTAATCTGTTTACCCTCCAGGGTTGTTTTTTTCCCTCAGACACAGCGAGGAAACCCACCTCTACCGCCTCAAGGGTAGTGTCCTGGAGCGTGAGACTGTGGGTCGGGGAATGAAACTCGGGAGAATGACCAGTACCTCGCACAGGCGGTCTCACCTGCTATGCTGAAATGGGGCCTTGTCGGGGGATGGGAAGAGGCCGTAGCCTTAAGTTAGGTACCATCCCGACATTTACCTGGAGGAGAAGTGGGAAACCACGGAAAACCACTTCGAGGATGGCTGAGGAGGGAATCGAAACACCCTCTACTCAGTTGACTTCCCGAGGCTGAGTGGACCCCGTTCCAGCCCTCGTACCACTTTTCAAATTTCGTGGCAGAGCCGGCAATCGAACCCGGTCCTCCGGGGGTGGCAGCTAATCACACTAACCACTAAACCACAGAGGCGGACAGGTGCTGTTACGATATATTAAGACACCCACCCAGGATTTAGTCAGTTACTTTTTGACAGAAGTGTAGATTGCTACGGTAGACCAATGCATGAATATGATAAACAAATCACAGTAGATGCAGAAATGAAAATATCAGCACAGGATATGGTGCATCAAACCCATTTATGGATTGATGTCTCAAACAACAATACCTACCGTGACAGCAGAGTTTTCTCGCAATCGCACTTGAAAATTGAGGAGATGGCTGCGAGGCACTCCCCCTCTATCCCATCCCCGGTAGACCTGATTAGGGCTTTTTTTTCGTTTCCTTCATCATTGAGGTCCTCTTATTATTATTTTTTTTTTGCTAGGGGCTTTACGTCGCACCGACACAGATAGGTCTTATGGCGACGATGGGATAAGAAAGTCCTAGGAGTTGGAAGGAAGCAGCCGTGGCCTTAATTAAGGTACAGCCCCAGCATTTGCCTGGTGTGAAAATGGTAAACCACGGAAAACCATCTTTAGGGCTGCCGATAGTGGGATTCGAACCTATTATCTCCCGGATGCAAGCTCACAGCCGCGAACACTACGCGCACGGCCAACTCGCCCGGTGAGGTCCTCTTATTCCCTACTACCTGTGCACAATTAATCAGAAGCGCTTGTAGAATGCGTAACGTTCAGTGGCCAGCGAGAAAACTGGAAACAACAAAAAAATGATTATATATACGGTATGGAACTTTGTCTTGTCCATAGTCCGACAGCTATGCACTCCGACCGACCAACCGAGCAAAGGAGGCGTGGTCACTACTCTACCGTGGCTCTGCGCCTCTGTATTCGGGAGACGGAGGGACTGGTCTCCACCATCGGCTGTCCTGAGAATGGTTTTCCATTCTTCTGCACTTCTGCTCCAGGGTCTCTGAACATTGGAGCGTGGGTTGGCGACCACGAGGCCCTTAGCTGAGTCCTGCTATTGCTTCCACTTACTTGTGCCAGGCTCCTCACTTTTTCTATCCTACCTGACCTCTCTTGGTCAACTCTTGTTCTTTTCCGACTCCGACGCTATTAGGTTACCGAGGGCCGATGCCTTCATTTTTCGAAGTGTCGCATCCCTTCCATTTTTCTCTCTGATTAGTGTTATATAGAGGATGGTTGCCTAGTTGTACTTCCTCTTAAAACTATAGTCACCAACACCACCCTACATTGCCGTGTATGATTAAAAGAGTCCACCTCTGTGGACCTTTGCATTCACTGTATTTTTATTTCTTATGAAATTTAACTCCTAAAGTAACAAACTTTTTTTTTTTTTTTGCTAGGGGCTTTACGTCGCACCGACACAGATAGGTCTTATGGCAAACAAACATCTTAAGCATCTTAGTGTGATTACCTGACATCCCCGGAGGCCCGGATTCGATCCCCGGCTTTGACACGAAATTTGAAACGTGGTACGAGGGCTGGAACCGGGTCACCTCAGCCTCGGGAGGTGCCTAACGTAAGGTCACGACCGCTTCCTTACTCTTACTTGTCTATCCCTTCCAATCTTCCAATCACCTTACAAGGTCCCTGTCCACCATAGCAGGTAAGGCCGCCTGGGCAAGGTACTGGTCATCCTCCCCAGTTGTATCCCAGTTGTCTCACGCTCCAGGACACTGCCCTTGAGGCGGAAGAGGTGGGATCCCTCGCTGAGACCGAGGGAAAAACCAACCCTGGAGGGTAACCAGATTAAGAAAGAAAGAATTATTAAAATATAAATTACAATCAGAGAGTCATGTTCATTAAAAGATATATTTCGTTATTTCCAATGAAATAAAATTATTATATTTTTGTTCAAAACTCTCTTCGAGGAGAGAAACCTCTGAGGGTGAACCCGGGGTTTAGGAAAGAGAACCTATTCCCCGGGTCCACCGCCCAGAGATTTTTTCACACACTCATCCATACAGTCATCCATACAGGCCAATGAAAGAAGGTTATACAACGGCGATTTCCATGAAAGATATGTGGCCGCTATATCAAACACGGAAATCTAGGGGATTCGAACCTTGGAAGTTCTCTCCTCTCGTATGTATAACCAACACCTAAGCCGCTCGGCCAAAGCGGCTAGGCAGTCAGAGAAGGGGAAATGCTGACACTTCGACTTCACGTATGCAACCGCTGTAACTTCCTAGTAGCGCTACAAGAGGGCAGAATATGTCAATTCTAAAGTGAGCATAAATGAATATCAGTTACGACACAGTTTCAAACATAAAGAATGCATAAAATGTACAGAATACATAGAAAACTTTGCATCCACTGTATTTTTATTTCTTATGAAATTTAACTCCTAAAGTAACAAACATCTGAAGCATCTTCAGTGCTGCCGACGGTGATATTCGAAATCATAGCTACGCGACCCTACCGCCACGGCCAATTCACTCGGCATTATTATTATTATTATTATTATTATTATTATTATTATTATTATTATTATTATTATTATTATTATTATTATTATTATTATTATTCGTTCGTTCGTAATCTGTTTACCCTCCAGGGTAGGTTTTCCCTCGGAATTAGCGAGGGATCCCACCTCTACCGCCTCAAGGGCAGTGTCCTGGAGACTCTGGGTCGGGGGATACAACTGGGGAGGATGACCAGTACCTCGCCCAGGGGCCTTTCGGGGGGTGGGGAGATTGGAAGGGATAAATAAGGAAGAGGGAAGGAAGCGGCCGTGGCCTTGAATTAGGGACCATCCCGGCAATTGCCTGGAGGAGAAGGGGAAACCACGGAAAACCACTTCCAGGATGGCTGAGGTGGGATTTTTTTCTTTTTTGCTAGTTGCTTTACGTCGCACTGACACAGATAGGTCTTACGGCGACGATAGGACAGCAAAGGGCTAGGAGTGTGAAGGAAGCGGCCGCGGCCTTAATTAAGGTACAGCCCCAGCATTTGCCTGGTGTGAAAATGGGAAACCACGGAAAACCATCTTCAGGGTTGCCGACAGTAGGGTTCGAACCTACTGTCTCCCGAATACTGGATACTGGCCGCACTTAAGCGACTGCAGCTATCGAGCTCGGTGAGGTGGGAATCGAACGCGCCTCTACTGTCAGTTGACCTCCCGAGGCTGAGTGGACCCTGTTCCAGTCCTCGTACCACTTTCCAAATTTCGTGGCAGAGCCGGGCATCGAAAACCCTGGCCTCCGGGGGTGGCAGCTAATCACACTAACCACTACACCACAGAGGCGGACATTATTATTATTATTATTATTATTATTATTATTATTATTATTATTATTATCAGGTCCGCCTCTGTGGTGTAGTGGTTAGTGTGATTAGCTGCCACCCCCCGGAGGTCCGGGTTCGATTCCCGGCTCTGCCACTAAATTTGGAAAGTGGTATGAGGGATGGAACGGGGTCCACTCAGCCTCGGGAGGTCAACTGAGTAGAGGTGGGTTCGATTCCCACCTCAGCGATCCTGGAAGTGTTTTCCCACTTCTCCTCTAGGCCAATGCCAGGATGGTACCTAACTTAAGGCCACGACCGCTTCCTTACTCTTACTTGTCTATCCCTTCCAATCTTCCCATCCCCTTACAAGGCCCCTGTCCACCATAGCAGGTAAGGCCGCCTGGGCAAGGTACTGGTTATCCTCCCCAGTTACATTCCAGTTGTCTCACGCTCCAGGACAATTCACCGGGCGAGTTGGCCGTGCGCGTAGAGGCGCGCGGTTGTGAGCTTGCATCCGGGAGATAGTAGGTTCGAATCCCACTATCGGCAGCCCTGAAAATGGTTTTCCGTGGTTTCCCATTTTCACACCAGGCAAATGCTGGGGCTGTACCTTAATTAAGGCCACGGCCGCTTCCTTCACATTCCTAGCCCTTTCCTGTCCCATCGTCGCCATAAGACCTATCTGTGTCGGCGCGACGTAAAGCCCCTAGCAAAAAAAAAAATATATATATATAAATTACAATCAGAGAGTCATGTTAATTAAAAGATATATTTCGTTATTTCCAATGAAATAAAATTATTATTATTATATTTTTGTTCAAAACTCTCATCGAGGAGAGAAACCTCTGAGGGTGAACCCGGGGTTTAGGAAAGAGAACCTATTCCCCGGGTCCACCGCCCAGAGATTTTTTCACACACTCATCCATACAGTCATCCATACAGGCCAATGAAAGAAGGTTATACAACGGCGATTTCCATGAAAGATACGTGGCCGCTATATCAAACACGGAAATCTAGGGGATTCGAACCTTGGAAGTTCTCTCCTCTCGTTTGTATAACCAACACCTAAGCCGCTCGGCCAAAGCGGCTAGGCAGTCAGAGAAGGGGAAATGCTGACACTTCGACTTCACGTATGCAACCGCTGTAACTTCCTAGTAGCGCTGCAAGAGGGCAGAATACGTCAATTCTAAAGTGAGCATAAATGAATATCAGTTACGACACAGTTTCAAACATAAAGAATGCATAAAATGTACAGAATACATAGAAAACTTTGCATTCACTGTATTTTTATTTCTTATGAAATTTAACTCCTACAGTAACAAACATCTTAAGCATCTTCAGTGCTGCCGACTGTGATATTCGAAATCATAGCTACGCGACCCTAACCGCCACGGCCAATTCACTCGGTATTATTATTATTATTATTATTATTATTATTATTATTATTCGTTCGTTCGTTCGTTCGTTCGTAATCTGTTTACCCTCCAGGGTTGGTTTTTCCCTCGGAAATTAGCGAGGGATCCCACCTCTACCGCCTCAAGGGCAGTGTCCTGGAGATTTAGACTCTGGGTTGGGGGATACAACTAGGGAGGATGACCAGTACCTCGCCCAGGCGGCCTCACCTACTACGATGAACAGGGGCCTTTCGGGGAGATGGGGAGATTGGAAGGGATAAATAAGGAAGAGGGAAGGAAGCGGCCGTGGCCTTGAATTAGGTACCATCCCAGCATTTGCCTGGAGATTTGTGTTTCTTCCAGAATTCTGCTAGACTGCTTTTCATGTCCACAAATGGCTGGTCAATGTACTGTCGCAGCATGATGGTTGCATTGTTAGTTTGATTCATTCTGCATTTTTAGCGTGCTAGCTTATCTCTAGGAAGAACCAATATTGTCATTAGTGCTGATAGTGGCAGGACAGACAATTTGTTCTTCTAATGTAATCTGTCTCTCACAAAGTGTTGACAGCTCACTAATCAGATGTTTTTGAGACAGCTCGGTATTTGCTTCATTTCCAAATCCTGCCTCCTTAAATTTATGATCCAGTAAGGTTGCAGATGCTGGGATGTCCATCTTCTCAACTTGTCCTGATCTTCTATTGATTTATTGTAGAAGGTTGTTCTGCAATATGGTTCTCAATGTACTTTGTGGCTCTTTGTTCATCAAAGTTACTTGGATTTCTATGACTAATGGAATTACCTTTGAAATTGTTGGGTATTTTTCTGCAGAAAATTCCTTTCTCAGATGTTCCACTGGCTTTAATACAGCCACACAGTCTTCAGTGGTTGACCACTGCTAATGTACTATTAGGTAGAGATGTTAAAGCAGCTCAAAGAGATTCTTTCACTTGAAGCAACCTCTCCAGCATGTAATATATGTTACAACATCTTTCTTCAGTTTATACTGTGCGACTCCCATTTGTGCTTGAATCCCTTGTAGTTTGTCTGATGCAGTAACACTCGATTTGAAATGGGTTACCAGTGCTCTGCATACTTTGAAAATGTTGTCAAAAATTGTGTGTGTTCGTCACTGCATTCTGTACAACCAGGCGAGGAATACCAAGATTGCTCACTGCAGCTTTTATGTTTGCTCCACTGTCGGTAACAACAGCTAAAACTTGTTCTTCCAGAACTCTTCTTGCAAGGTATACAGCTGTATGATTTGTCTCAAGTTCAATTGTTTCAAAGGTTCTTGCCAGTAAAATATGTTCACTGTTGAAATAGTGGGCAGTGACAGTTACAAAAGATGTTGTGTTTAAAGAGGTCCAGATATCTGTTGTGATCAATACATATGATGTTAATTAAGTGCAGATTTCTTTGGATAGCTGCCTTGCATGTTTCGTATAGTTCTGGTAATACTGTTCCGGCCAGGTGATATCTGCTGGGCAATGTGTAACGTGGTTCAAGTGCATGAATTAGTTTAACAAATCCTTTGTTTTCAACAATAGAGAGGTTGTAAATCTTCAATCACCATTTCAGCCACCAGTGAATTGAGTCCTTTCATTTTTTCAGGGGTTAATTCACCAAATTTGAAGCTCTTTTGGAGTGTAAGCTGAAGTGAACCTTGTTTCGAAGTTAGGATTCCTTCAAGATGTTCAAGGATGATCACAGATGGAAGTGAAATAGTAGTTGATGGTTGTTGGTCACACTGAGATATTTTTTCACTGAGAAGTTCAGGAGGATTACCTGTATTTAATACATCAATACTATCAACATTATCAGATTGCTGAAAAGCAATGAAATGCTTTCGTTTAAAGCGATCCCTTAAATTTGATGCACGTTCGAGCACTTAAATTCATTTCTGCAAATTAAGCATTTTGTAGACAATTCTGAGGTTTTGCTAAAATGTTGCCAAACTGCTGATCTATGTTTCCTGTTCATATTAGAGTATATGATCTACCCGATATACCTAAGACACCACACACAGTTTAATTTAAATATCGGCACAACTTGCATTCACAATACTGTTCAATGCTCAACTGAGAGTAAACCTCCAAGAATTGGTTAATTTCATTGGTTGGGATGGGAAGAGAATTTACATGATTAATTATTGACATTGCAGTATTGTTTAAAAAATTCACTTATCAGAAACGTACCGACAGTTTGCTCTTTAGTTTTTAAGGAGTATGAAGAGACAATTGTATAAAACTATTCAGAGTAAATACCAGGAATGTCGATGATTGCCCGTGTAATGGAGGGAATAATAGTTACGGACCGTTATTGGATAATGTTTAAAACACGCACGCGATAGTTGCTCGCCTAGACCGTAATACGACTGCATTGGTTCCTATTGTTTCCGCAACATTCGACTTACGTGCTATCGTTGAGTGAGGTGGAAGCAACTACAGCAGAAGAATTCAGTATCATATAGACCAGGGCCTCTCAAACGCCCAAAATCTCATGCATGCATATTGAGGTGCAGAGTTCCTTTGCACAGTGCATCGGTCCCATTCGGCTCGGGTCGGACTAACGCTTCGTCTCTGAGCTACTCGGCTAAGCTCAGCTCAGATCTGGAGCACTACGGAGCAAGTGAGGAAGAGGGAGACATGCGGAGCGAGCAAGACAGGCGTGGGGAAAGAGAGAGACAGCGCTATTGCTCCAAATCGAGGAGTAGGAGGGTCTGCACTCTGGTCAACCAAGTGAAGTCGTCTTTTGCACCGTGCACAGTGCATGCACTCTGAGAGGCCCTGATAGAGACAGAAACACCGAATGTCGTTGAAAACAATCGAATCAAACGGTAGTTTGCGACTATCGAATAATTAGATAGTTTTCATTCGGAAAGCCCATCGCTACTATTGCGTGTTTCTGTGGTGGTTGGTAGTGTAGTGTGTTGTCTGAATATGAAGACAAAAGTGTTGGGACAAACACAAATACCCAATCCCAGAGCCAGAAGAATTAATCAAACGCGATTAATCGAACCCGGGACCATCTGAACCGAAGGCCTCAATGCTGATCATTCAACCAATGAGTCGGACACAAGCACACACTACATTGTATATATATATACAGCCATGCAGGCTGCAAAATCAGAAAGAAATTGTGGGGGGAGAAGGCTCATAGGGCGTAGCTACTTGTCTCGGCGGGGACGGGGTATTTAATTGGTTCTGTATGAGTTCCGCCGAGTAAAATCTGCACCGTGGAGATTCCCCGCCGGGAGTAGAAGTGGTTTGACAGCTGTCTTAAGCATCTAGTACCTGCACTGCACCGCAGGGGGTTATTTTCAAGTTCAAGGAATGTCTGTGAATATCTGTAGTACTGAGATTTTGAAATTAATATATAAAAAATATTACTCACTGGGAGTGAAATTTCTAGATCCTAATGGGTGGGTAGGAGATAGGGATCTGCGCTCAGATGGCCTTCATTTAAACCGCAGTGGTACGTATAAGTTAGGAAATTTGTTTGGAAGGGTAATAGGGAGGTACATTCAGGGAAACGGGATGGCCTAGGGAGCGGTGATAAGGGAACAGGGAACTGGAAATCAAGTAGGGATGACATAAAATTGTTAGTGTTGAACTGTAGAAGTATTGTAAGGAAAGGAATAGAATTAAGTAATTTAATAGATATATATTTACCAGATATTGTAATAGGAGTTGAATCATGGCTGAGAAATGATATAATGGATGCAGAAACTTTCTCACGCCACTGGAGTGTGTATCGTAGAGATAGGATAGGAAGGGTGGGAGGGGGAGTGTTCATTCTGGTGAAAGAAGAATTTGTAAGCTACGAAAAAGTTAAAGATGAGACACATGAAATTCTAGGTGTAAGGCTCATTTCTAAAGATAATAGGCAACTTGATATATTTGGAGTGTAGAGATCGGGAAAGGGTAGCACTGACGCGGATTCGGAATTATTTGATAGGATAGTCAGCTATGTGGGAAACGACATGGAAAGAAATGTGATTGTAGCGGGAGATCTGAATTTGCCAGATGTCAATTGGGAAGGAAATGCGAACGACAGGAAGCATGACCAACAAATGGCAAATAAGTTAATATGGGAAGGACAGCTGATTCAGAAAGTGATGGAACCAACCAGAGGGAAAAATATCCTGGATGTCGTGCTGATAAAACCAGATGAGCTCTATAGGGAAACTGAAGTAACAGATGGTATTAGTGATCATGAAGCTGTTTTTGTGGTAGTTAAAAATAAATGTGATAGAAAGGAAGGTCTTAAAAGTAGGACTGTTAGGCAGTACCATATGGCTGATAAAGCAGGCATGAGGCAGTTTCTAAAAAGTAATTATGACCCTGGAAAACTGTAAATAAAAATGTAAACAGATTCTGGGATGGGTTTAAAGAAATTGTTGAGGAATGCGAAAACAGGTTTGTACCATTAAGGGTGGTAAGGAATGGTAAAGACCTTGTTATAATAGAGAAATAAAGAGACTAAGAAGGAGGTGCAGACTGGAAAGAAATAGAGTTAGAAATGGCTGTGGAAGTAAGGAGAAATTGAAGGAACTTACTAGAAAATTGAATCTAAAGATAACATGATGGCAAGCATAATTGGCAGTCATACGTATTTTAGTGAAAAATGGAAGGGTATGTATAGGTATTTTAAGGCAGAAACAGGTTCCAAGAAGGACATTCCAGGAATAATTAATGAACAAGGGGAGTGTGTAAGTGAGGATCTTCAAAAGGCAGAAGTATTCAGTCAGCAGTATGTAAAGATTGTTGGTTACAAGGATAATGTCGAGATAGAGGAGGAGACTAAGGCCAAAGAAGTAATAAAATTTACGTATGATAACAATGACATTTACAATAAGATACAAAAGTTGAAAACTAGAAAAGCGGCTGGAATTGATCAGATTTCTGGGGATTTACTAAAGACAATGGGTTGGGATATAGTACCATATCTGAAGTACTTATTTGATTACTGTTTGGTCGGAGGAGCTATACCAGATGAATGGAGAGTTGCTATAGTAGCCCCTGTGTATAAAGGAAAGGGTGATAGACATAAAGCTGAAAATTACAGGCCAGTATGTTTGACATGCATTGTATGTAAGCTTTGGGAAAGCATTCTTGCTGATTATATTAGACATGTTTGTGAAATTAACAACTGGTTCGATAGAAGGCAATTCGGTTTTAGGAAAGGTTATTCCACTGAAGCTCAACTTGTAGGATTCCAGCAAGATATAGCAGACATCTTGGATTCTGGAGGTCAAATGGACTGTATCGCGATTGACCTGTCTAAAGCATTTGATAGTGTGGATCATGGTAGACTACTGGCAAAAAGGAGTGCAATTGGACTAGACAAAAGAGTGACTGAATGGGTTGCTATATTTCTAGAAAATAGATCTCAGAGAATTAGGGTTGGTGAAACTTTATCTGACCCTGTAATAATTAAGAGCAGAATTCCCCTATTATCGGACCTTTATGTTTTCTTATATATATAAATGATATGAGTAAAGGAGTGGAATCGGAGGTAAGGCTTTTTGCGGATGATGTTATTCTCTATAGAGTGATAAATAAGTTACAAGATTGTGAGCAACTGCAACGTGACCTCGAAAATGTTGCGAGATGGACAGCAGGCAATGGTATGTTGATAAATGGGGTTAAAAGTCAGGTTGTGAGTTTCACAAATAGGAAAAGTCCTCTCAGTGAAAGTTCCTTTTGGGGATCATTGTAAGTATCTAGGTGTTAATATAAGGAAAGATCTTCATTGGGGTAATCACATAAATGGGATTGTAAATAAAGTGTACAGATCTCTGCACATGGTTATGAGGGTGTTTAGGGGTTGTAGTAAGGATGTAAAGGAGAATGCATATACGTCTCTGGTAAGACCCCAACTAGAGTATGGTTCCAGTGTATGGGACGCTCACCAGGATTACCTGATTCAAGAACTGGAAAAAATCCAAAGAAAAGCAGCTCGATTTGTTCTGGGTGATTTCCGACAAAAGAGTAGCGTTACAAAAATGTTGCAATGTTTGGGTTGGGAAGAATTGAGAGAAAGAAGAAGAGCTGCTCGACTAAGTGGTATGTTCCGAGCTGTCAGCGGAGAGATGCGTGGAATGACATTAGTAGACGAATAAGTTTGAATGGCGTTAATAAAAGTAGGAAAGATCACAACATGAAGATAAAGTTGGAATTCAAGAGGACAAACTGGGGCAAATATTCATTTATAGGAAGGGGAGTTAGGGATTGGAATAACTTACCAAGGGAGATGTTCAATAAATTTCCAATTTCTTTGAAATCATTTAGGAAAAGGCTAGGAAAGCAACAGACAGGGAATCTGCCACCTGGGCGACTGCCCTAAATGCAGATCAGTATTGATTGATTGATTGATTGATTGATTGATTGATTGATTGATTGATTGATTGATTGATTGATTGATTGATTGATTGATTGATTGATTGATTGATTGATATGTGGGAAGGAAGCGGCCGTGGCCTTAATTAAGGTACAGCCCCAGCATTTGCCTGGTGTGAAAATGGGAAACCACGGAAAACCATTTTTAGGGCTGCCGACAGTGGGTTTCAGACCTACTATCTCCCGAATACTGGATACTGGCCGCACTTAAGCGACTGCAGCTATGGAGCTCGGTATTCACTCTATCATTGTAGGTTTCTTGCACATTTAGAAAACCTGCATCGTATTTACACTGACTGACAGAGCAAATGCAACACCAAGAAGGAGTGGTCAGAACTTTATGCCAATTGCAGGGTAGACTGACGTCACTGAGGTATGCTCATGATGTGAAATGCGCCGCTGTGCTGCGCACGTAGCGAACGATAAATGGGACACGGCGTTGGCGAATGGCCCACTTCGTACCGTGATTTCTCAGCCGACAGTCATTGTAGAACG
Organism: Anabrus simplex; assembly: GCF_040414725.1. Classification (NCBI taxonomy): domain Eukaryota; kingdom Metazoa; phylum Arthropoda; class Insecta; order Orthoptera; family Tettigoniidae; genus Anabrus; species Anabrus simplex. The sequence continues at coordinate 558,910,777 of NC_090265.1, forward strand.
TGTTGTCGTGTGCCACAGGACACGTGTATAGCTAAGAATGCCAGGCCGCCGTCAACGGAGGCATTTCCAGCAGACAGACGACTTTACGAGGGGTATGGTGATCGGGCTGAGAAGGGCAGGTTGGTCGCTTCGTCAAATCGCAGCCGATACCCATAGGGATGTGTCCACGGTGCAGCGCCTGTGGCGAAGATGGTTGGCGCAGGGACATGTGGCACGTGCGAGGGGTCCAGGCGCAGCCCGAGTGACGTCAGCACGCGAGGATCGGCGCATCCGCCGCCAAGCGGTGGCAGCCCCGCACGCCACGTCAACCGCCATTCTTCAGCATGTGCAAGACACCCTGGCTGTTCCAATATCGACCAGAACAATTTCCCGTCGATTGGTTGAAGGAGGCCTGCACTCCCGGCGTCCGCTCAGAAGACTACCATTGACTCCACAGCATAGACGTGCACGCCTGGCATGGTGCCGGGCTAGAGCGACTTGGATGAGGGAATGGCGGAACGTCGTGTTCTCCGATGAGTCACGCTTCTGTTCTGTCAGTGATAGTCACCGCAGACGAGTGTGGCGTCGGCGTGGAGAAAGGTCAAATCCGGCAGTAACTGTGGAGCGCCCTACCGCTAGACAACGCGGCATCATGGTTTGGGGCGCTATTGCGTATGATTCCACGTCACCTCTAGTGCGTATTCAAGGCACGTTAAATGCCCACCGCTACGTGCAGCATGTGCTGCGACCGGTGGCACTCCCGTACCTTCAGGGGCTGCCCAGTGCTCTGTTTCAGCAGGATAATGCCCGCCCACACACTGCCCGCATCTCCCAACAGGCTCTACGAGGTGTACAGATGCTTCCGTGGCCAGCGTACTCTCCGGATCTCTCACCAATCGAACACGTGTGGGATCTCATTGGACGCCGTTTGCAAACTCTGCCCCAGCCTCGTACGGACGACCAACTGTGGCAAATGGTTGACAGAGAATGGAGAACCATCCCTCAGGACACCATCCGCACTCTTATTGACTCTGTACCTCGACGTGTTTCTGCGTGCATTGCCGCTCGCAGTGGTCCTACATCCTACTGAGTCGATGCCGTGCGCACTGTGTAACCTGCATATCGGTTTGAAATAAACATCAATTATTCGTCCGTGTCGTCTCTGTTTTTTCCCCAACTTTCATCCCTTTCGAACCACTCCTTCTTGGTGTTGCATTTGCTCTGTCAGTCAGTGTATATCAGTGGGTGAAATGTGTATGACTACCTAGTTTGACTTAATTTACAAACCAAGTGTGGAAATATGGAATCAATCTTTCAGTCTTATGAAGAATATCCACAGCCAATTTGTAGCTAACTGACAGGGTCAGGAATAGAATGAATGAAGAATGAAATACCGCTAAAGGAAGAAAATACTGCCGAATGCGAGATCTGACGTGGTTTTGCGAACAAAGATTAATGGATGGCAAATGAAATGTAGCGAATTTGTTGAATAAAGAATAACCAGTGAAAACAGAAAAAGCTGTCTCACCCTACGTTTCTCCGACATGCAGCCCTTATGAAGTGATAGGGCTCAACAATGAACCACAGCTACTGCCAAAGAAAGGAAATTGTGCCCTGGCGAGGCCTGTCGCATTCCCCTGGGTATAAAAGATTAATAAATGACAAATGAAATTGTTTCAAACGGTGATGCTGATATAAATATGAAGAAATCAGAAATAATATTTTGAACGCCAGCTTTGTCCAGCATAAACGCTATCTAAACCCTGATAAGGGGTAAGTAGGAAGTGGACACTGTCACATTCTGAAACAGGAAACTTCCCTGTGGAATTCCCAAACAAGACCTCTAGTTCCTAGAATGATTAATGACCACGGCGCAAGTTTTACTCGGCGCAACTCATACGACACCATTTAATTCCCCTGTAAGTAAGCCCCTCCTCCACATAAAAAGTACATTTTAAATATTTTTCTTTGAATTCTTTGTTATACCGAATTTCAAATGGACTTGCCAGAGTGAAAAATGAAAAATAGGCTGAATGTAAGGAGTTTCCAGCACTACGTTGCTTTATTGTTGACAGTCATCCTATTATTTGTTATTTTGTGTATTATTGCTGATGTTCTTATGAAAATATGCACAGTAAAAAAAACATTACCTTCAATAATATGTGTATTGTACACTTTCCTCATTATTTTATAATCAAATAATTTCTCCCTCCCCCGGGCAATTTTAATGTGATAAAATCCTCGGTTGGGGGGGAGGACATTCCCCCTCCCCCTGCCCCTGGGGTTTCGCATCCTGAACCAAACACGAGCACACAGTATGCTTTATATTGTTCCGTCCGTGTCTACGACTCTACGATCATGTCCATGACTCCAGAATTGCAGTAATCAACTGTTAATCCCCACATTCTACGCGTTTCGGGCAAGAAGTGTTTAAACTCGTGGCAACGGCGCGTTTTATGAGAGTCCAGCAAACCTGATCTGTCACTTACTATGTTCAGCTTAAATACACATTACCGTTATTTGTTCAATGTCCCTCCCAGATTTTTGCCTCCCAAGAGGTCGTAGGCCTACAGGGAGCCAACGATTCCGAATTGTTGTATTTAAACAGTCTCAAATAGGCCTACCCCTAACGTCAGCCGGGCTCGAACCTGCTATTTTGGGAACAGAAGGATGACTAACTGCGCCAATGAGGTCTGCCTGAGATGAAAGATTTCCGCCTGTTTCAAATGTGGGTTTACTAATATGCATGTTAAATGGCTGTTCCACTACTGATGGTGGGGTTCGAGCCCATCATCTCTCGGTTAAAAGCTGTCTGCATGTGCATGCGTGCCCATAACAGCGCAATTGCGTTTATTTTACTTTGGGCAATATTTGAAATAGATGCATGCTTTACAATGTGCAACAACAACAACGACTTTTTATCTAGCTCTCGTTTTGTCCAAACTTAAATTGAAAGGAAAATTTAAATTATAAGAAACATGTCTAGTGAGTGTACACTGTACAGGATGATTAAAATACACTAATTCGAAGGTTTGAAATAAGTACCGTACGCCTCAAAGAAAAGAAAAAGAAGATCATGTTTCGAACTCAAGACTTCTTGTGCCATGTATTCTTCGTATAGCATGTGCTAAATACAGGCCTACCAACATGAACATATACATATATTTCGACTGTTATGCTTTTCAACGTTCACTCTGCATGACGATATGAATCAACTGAGCGCCTCCACGTGAGGGCACGTTTTGCTCAACACCTCGTATCATTAAAAACTGAGTCTACCTATCGTCTCATTGGTCTCCCTCTACTTCACTTACCCTCCATTATTCTCCTACGCACCGTACCTCCTCATTTTACAATAAATTAAAATCAGATAATCCATGTTATTTCATTATGAAATAAAATTATTATTATATTTTTGTTCAAAACTCTCCTTCGACGAGAGAAACCTCTGAGGGTGAACCCGGGGTTTAGGAAAGAGAACCTAATCCCCGGGTCCACCGCCCAGAGATTTTTTCACACACTCATTCATACAGTCGTCCATACAGGCCAATGAAAGAAGGTTATACAACGTGGTACGAGGGCTGGAACCGGGTCCACTCAGCCTCGGGAGGTGCCTAACGTAAGGTCACGACCGCTTCCTTACTCTTACTTGTCTATCCCTTCCAATCTTCCCATCCCCTTACAAGGCCCCTGTCCACCATAGCATGTAAGGCCGCCTGGGCAAGGTACTGGTCATCCTCCCCTGTTGTATCCCAGTTGTCTCACGCTCCAGGACACTGCCCTTGAGGCGGAAGAGGTGGGATCCCTCGCTGAGACCGAGGGGAAAACCAACCCTGGAGGGATTAAGAAAGAAAGAATAATTGTAATTTATATTTTAATCAAAGAGTCAAGTTAATTAAAAGATATATTTCATTATTTCCAATGAAATAAAATTATTATTATATTTTTGTTCAAAACTCTCTTCGAGGAGAGAAACCTCTGAGGGTGAACCCGGGGTTTAGGAAAGAGAACCTAATCCCCGGGTCCACCGCCCAGAGATTTTTTCACACACTCATTCATACAGTCATCCATACAGGCCAATGAAAGAAGGTTATACAACGGCGATTTCCATGAAAGATATGTGACCGCTATATCAAACACGGAAATCTAGGGGATTCGAACCTTGGAAGTTCTCTCCTCTCATTTGTATAACCAACACCTAAACCGCTCGGCCAAAGAGGCTGGGCAGTCAGAGAGGGGAACTGCTGACACTTCAACTTCACGTATGCAACCGGAATAACTTCCTAGTAGCGCTACAAGAGGGCAGAATATGTCAATTCTAAAGTGAGCATATTATGAAAACATCAACGAGCTAGAATAACATAGAGGGGCTGTATACCTGACATCAGCGCTCCCTGCTTGAAGCAAGTTGATAAGGGGCAGCCATGTTAACGGTTGTCAAAACAAAGCGAATTGGCGCGAGAGTCAAGGATCATGTAAGAGAGCATATGTTGAGGTGACAGGGAGATCGTGCATGCCAATTTAACTCCCTAAGTTTTAAGAAGTGAAAACAAAGATTCTCGCTTTCAAGAATGCCAGCCGTAAGCTCAGCGTATGGTTGTACTAATCGGAGTAATAAAACCAAGGATATATCGTACTTTAAGTAAGTATTACTGAATTATAGCCGAGGTTCCTTTTTGTAATTTCTGTTTGTAATTAAATCCATTTTATTGTTTACTTAGCGAAAGTATGGATAGCCACGGTAATTATTTGTCGAATTTTACTTCAGATTTCGTTTAAAGAACAAGGAATTAACCGAACAATGCGTTGTGAGGGTGAAAAGAGATAAATGGTATCGCACTCAATTCAGTTGCTTATGCTCTGTACATTTCCAGCCCTATTTAATTTTCATTCACATTTACAAATAAAGGAAACGGAGCGCCCACCACCAAGAAAACGTAACCACAAAAAAACACTTCGTTCAAACGTACACCAAGTATGATAAATACAGCATTTTACAAGACTTTATTGTAGATGTATGTTGCCTTGGTTTTTAAAACTATGCCACACTTCACAATGGACAACTTTCAAGCTTACCTTTCAGCTAGTAATCCCAGTATGATATGGTAATGGGAGAAACATGATATCTCCCCTACATTATAATAAATAATTACACTGAACGATTATTGTGGTAAAGTATTCATGGGCCGCCTCTGTGGTGCACTGGTTAGCGTGAGCAGCTGCCACCCCTGGAAGCCCGGGTTCGATTCCCAACTCCGCCACGAAATTTGAAAAGAGGCACGAGGGCTGTAACGGGATTCTATCAGCCTGGGGAGGTCAACTGAGTAGAAGTGGGTTCGACTCCCACCTCAGCCATCCTCGAAGTGATTTTCCGTGGTTTCTCACGTCTCCTCCAGGCAAATGCCGGGATGGTACCTAACTTAAGGCTACGGCCGCTTCCTTCTCCCCCCGCCCCACAAGGCCCCTGTTCAGCATAGCAGGTGCAGCCCTCCCTCACAGTTGTATCCCCCGACCCAATGTCTCACGCTCCAGAACACTGTCCTTGAGGTGGTAGAGGTAGGATCCGTCACTGAGTCCGTGGGAAAAACCAACCCGGGAGGGTAAACAGATTGAGAAAGGAACACAGTACTCATGAGGATGCAATAATTTTAAAAATATGAACAGAATGAGGTTGTAACCTATTGTAGGTCCCTATGATTTTAAGGTTTCCTGTCATAAATATTTATGTCCATCGTTTTTATTCTAATTTACGCTTAACCACAACAGCCAAGCAGGGTAACGCTCTTGTTCCGATTTCGAGGCCTATTCGTATGTCACTGTGCGATGATTTCGAACTACCCTACAATCAACTGATCGTGATGTTGGCCTCGTGCCGCAATATGATGAAGTGGCGGTATTCGCTTTCATGCTTCAAACTTTCGACAACGGTCTTTAATTCTCCCCCAGCGATTCTAAAATGCGCATATTCTACACTTTTCGTCATTTAAAGGCCATGCCCCCTTGCTTGTGTGACAACAGGAAACATGGCGGACGTTCGTTCTATTAGGTTCACCCAGGCAGCGCTTCCGCCTCTCTATGTTATTCTAGCTCGTTGGAAAACATGAAACGAATATTAGTTACGGAATAGTTTCAAACAAATAAATGCAAAATATTTTTATTTCTTATAAAATTCAAATCCTAAAGTAAGCAAGAAATTAACAATTATCCTAAGAATTACACATTCGTTACTGGAAATGCAAATAAACAAGGTACAGCCCTGCATTTGCCCGGTGTGGAATTGAAAAACAGCTTAACTATCTTCACGACTGCCGATGGTGATATTCGAACTCATAGCTACGTGACCCTAACCGCACGGCCAACTCGCTAGGCATATTATTATTATTATTATTATTATTATTATTATTATTATTATTATTATTATTATTATTATTGCCCGCCTCTGTGGTGTAGTGGTTAGTGTGTTTAGCTGCCACCCCCCTTCTGGAGGCCTGGGTTCGATCCCCAGCCCTGCCACGAAATTTGAAAAGTGGTACGAGGGCTGAAACCGGGTCCACTCAGCCTCGGGAGGTCAACTGAGAACAGGGGCTTCGATTCCCACCTCAGCCATCCTCGAAGTGGTTTTTCGTGGTTTCCCACTTCTCCTCCAGGCAAATGCCGGGATGGTACCTAACTTTTTGCAAGTGGCTTTACGTCGCACCGACGATGGGATAGGAAAAGCCTAGGAGCTGGAAGGAAGCGGCCGTGGCCTTAATTAAGGTACAGTCCCAGCATTTGCCTGGGGTGAAAATGGGAAACCACTGAAAACCATCTTCAGGGCTGCCGACAGTGGGATTCGAACCCACTATCTCCCGGATATAAGCTCACAGCCACGCGCCTCTAACCGCACAACCAACTCGCCCGGTTGTACCTAACTAGGCCACGGCTGATCCTTCCTCTTCCTTGTCTATCCCTTCCAATCTCCCCATCACTTTACAAGGCCCCTGTTCAACATAGCAGGTGAGCCCGCCTCCCCAGTTGTATCCCCGCAAGAGCGCAAGTCGCACGCTCCGGGACACTGCCTTTGAGGCGGTAGAGGCGGGATCCCTCGCCGAATATGTGGGAATGTGGGAAAGATCAACCCTGGAGGGTAAACGGATTAAGAAATAAGGGTTATTATTATATTATCATAGCCCCTCGGTACCTGAAGACATAACACGGTAAAAAAGAAAGAGTTGATAGCTTTAAGTAGGCTACTTGGGTGAAATAGTGCAATTGAAAACTAATGAAAGAGAAGCAAACAACACCAGACGGGAGAAGATGGCTGCGGCTTTTCGTAGGACATATCCTATATACAAGAAGAAAACCATCTCCAGATGAGCTAAACTATGGCACTATAATACAGTGATTAAAACGGAATGTCTGTATGCTAGTGAATGCCTCCAAATGACAGGGAAAGCGGGACTGAGAGAAGCTGAGAAATTCGAAAGAAAGATCCTTCGCAAAATAATGGGTCCAAATATTGTGGAGGGAAGAACTTTACCGTGACAATGAAAGGCTAAATGAGTCCATGAGAAAGCGAAGACTTAAATTCTATGGGCATTTATTTAGAATGGATGAGAAGAGACTAACGAGAAGGATTTTCACAATACTAGACAGCAGACCTAAAGTCAAACAAATGGTTCAGGGAGGTGAGAAAGGATCTCAAAGAGGTGGGACTAAATTCAGATGATATCTCAAACCGAACAAAGTTTAGGTCAGTGATCGACAAATTTCAGGGATTCCATGACGAACCAAAACTTAACCGTGGGTGCACGGAAGAAGAAGACAGACTGCCAGAGAAAGGATGCGAAAGTTTTGGGGACTCAGCGAGGGATCCTACCTCCACCGCCTCAAGGGCAGTGTCCTGGATATTCAGATGGTTATACAACTGGGAAGATGACCAGTACCTCGCCCAGGCGGCCTCGCCTGCTATGCAGTCAGGGGCCTTGCAGGGGGAAGGGAAGATTGGAAGGGATAGACAAGGAAGAGGGAAGGAAGCGGCCGTGGCCTTAAGTTAGGTACGATCCCGGCATTTGCCTGGAGAAGAAGTGGGAAACCACTTCAAGGATGGCTGAGGTGGGAATCGAACGCACCTCTACTCAGTTGACCTTCCGAGGCTGAGTGGACCCCGTTCCATCCCTCGAACCACTTTTCAAATTTCGTGGCAGAGCCGGGAATCGAATCCGGGCCTCCGGGGTGGCAGCTAATCACACTAACCACTACATCACAGAGGCTAGACCTTATCTCCAGGAAAAAGAGTCCCTTGACTAGTTCGTTTGTCAAGCGACACACTCAAATGTATGCCACGAAGTGAAGATGATGGTAAGTATTTAAGTAATACTCGATTTTTCCACGGCATGTGGAAATGAATATTTGGACATCACTTTAGTAGCTAGGTAGAAAGAAGAATTTGAGTAAGCAGAGAACGCGTGTTACAAAGCACATGTTGAGCACTGACACTCCGAGCTCTAGGTCCGTCCCGAATGCAACCAACACAAGCACACAGTATCTTCTTCTTCTTCTACTACTACTACTATTACTACTACTACCACCGCTTTTCCCACATGTGTGGCGTCGCGGGTGCGAACTGTGTCCTACATGTGAGTGTGGCCTGTTTTACGGCTGGATGCCCTTCCTGACGTCAACCCAATATGGAGGGTGTAATCATTATTGCGTGTTTCTGTGGTGGTTGGTAGTGTAGGGTGTTGTCTGAATAATTATGAAGATGAAAATGTTGGGACAAACACAAATACGCAGTCCCCGAGCCAGAAGAATTAATCACACGCGATTAATCGAACCCAGGACCCTCTGAACCGAAGGCCTTAATGCTGACCATTCAGTCAATGAGTCGGACACAAGCACACACTATATGGTATACATATATACAGTACATACACCCACGCAGAGTGCGAAATCAGAAAGAAATTGTGGGGGTAAAAGGATCATAGTGGTTAACTATTAGTCCTGGCGGGGACAGGGTATTTAATTCCCCTTTAGGTAAATTAGCCCCTCCCCCAGGAAAAAAGTACATTTTAAATCGTTTTCTTTGAATTCTGTTGTTATACCAAGAATGATAAACAATGGAAAGTTATTCCAGGGTTTCAGATGGACTTGCCAGAATGAAACATGAAAAATAGGCTGCATGTGAGGACTTTGCACCACAACGTTGCTACCCTCCCCCAGGCAATTCTAGTGGGATAAAATCGTCGGTTGGGGGCTCCCCCGCCTGCGATTTCGCGTCCTGTACGAAACACGAGCACACAGTATGCTTTATATTGTTCCGTCCACCTACGACTCTACGATCAAGTCCATGACTCCAGAATCGCAGTAGTCGACTGTTAATCCCCACAACCCCACAGACCACGCGTTTCGGGCAAGAAGTGTTTAAACTCGTGGCAACGGCGCGTTGTATTTGAGTCCCGAAAATCTGATCTGTCACCTACTATGTTCAGCTCAAATACACATTACCGTTACTTGTTCAACGTCCCTCCCAAAGAGTTTGTACTGAGAGCCAACGATACCAAATTGTTGTATTTAAACAGTCTCCAACAGACCTACCCCTAACATCAGCCGGGCTCGAACCTGCTATTTTGGGAACAAAAGGATGACTAACTGTGCCAATGAGGTCTGCCTGAGATGAAATATTTTCACCTATTTCAAATGTGGGTTTACTAATATGCATGTTAAATGGATTTTCTCACTACTGTTGGTAGGGTTCGAGCCCATCATCTCTCGGTTAAAAGCTGTATGCATGTGCGGTACACTGCTTCGAATCATGCATTCAGTAGTCAACACCAATGTGCATGAGTGCCCATAACAGCGCAATGGCGTTTATTTTACTTTGGGCACCATTTGAAGTAGATGCATGCTTTACAATGTGCAACAACAACAACGACTTTTTATCTAGCTCTCGTTTTGTCCAAACTTAAATTGTAAGGTAAATTACAATTATAAGAAACATGTCTAGTGAGTGTACAGGATGATTAAAATACACTAAATCGAAGGTTTGAAATGAGTACCGCACCGTAATTTCTAAGAAAAGAAAAAGATCATGTTTCGAAATCAGAACTTCTTGTGCCCTTTATTCTACGTATAGCATGTGCTCAATGCAGGCCTACCAACATGAACATATATATTTCGTCATTACAGACTGTTATGCTTTTCAGCGTTTACTCTGCATGACGATATGAATCAAGTGAGCACCTCCACAATCCTTTATTTTCAACTATCTGTGAGGGCACGTTTTGCTCAATACCTCGCATCATTAAAAACTGAGTCTACCTATCATCGCATTGGTCTCCCTCTACTTCTCTTACCATCAGTTATACTCCTACGCACCGTATCTTCCTCTTCTTACCCCAAAGTTTAGTGAAATGCCATGTATAATTAAATTACAATAGATTAGAATCAGAGAATCCATGTTTATTATAAGACATATTTCATTATTTCCAATGAAATAAAATTATTATTTTATTTTTATTCAAAACTCTCCTTCGACGAGAGAAACCTCTGAGGGTGAACCCGGGGTTTAGGAAAGAGAACCTAATCCCCGGGTCCACCGCTCAGAGATTTTTTCACACACTCATTCATACAGTCGTCCATACAGGCCAATGAAAGAAGGTTATACAACGGCGATTTCCATGAAAGATACGTGGCCGCTATATCGAGCACGGAAATCTAGGGGATTCGAACCTTGGAAGTTCTCTCCTCTCATTTGTCTTCTTCTTCATCGTTTTGCCTCATGACTGAGGCGTCGTGACTATCATAATATTCAGCCCTCTAGCCGATGAACCATACTCCGCTATTCTTCCCTATCTAAAGCTTTCAATGTGGTTGCTCTGAGAGAACACTGTAGGGGGCCGTTCACCATGTCAATCCATCGCGTTGGTACTCGTCCTCGTTGTCTGGTTCCCTGGACTTTGCCCTCAATAATCAGCTTTTGAAGACTACCATCTCGGCGCATTATATGTCCAAAGTAGCGTACAATCCGCTGAGAGACCTTACACGATAGACGAACTTTTATCTGAAGTTGGTTCAGGATTGATGTGTTCGTGCGATGAGCTGTCCAAGGAATCCTTAACATTTTCCTCCAGCGCCACATTTCAAAGCTTTCTATCCGCTCACGATCACGTTTGAGGATGGTCCACGTCTCTGCGCCGTACAAGAAGACTGAGAAGACTAGAGATTCAACGAGCTTCTTTTTTGTCTTAATGGTGATGTTGTTATCTTTCCAGATCTTCCGCAGACGGATCATTGCTACCTTTGCTATTTCAATTCTTCGTTTTATTTCATCTTTGGAACCACCAGAATTGGATAGTAAGGAGCCTAGATATACATACTGATGTACAATTTCACACCCTCCAGCCTGTTTGATATGTGGACTGTTGTTGTTCTTACGATCAACAATCATGACTTTGGTTTTCTGTCGATTTAGACGTAATCCAATTTCTAGGCTTGCTTCCTCTACTCTCTTGATCAGCTCTGTCAACTGCTCTTCAGATGATGCTATCAAGGTGGTGTCATCAGCAAATCTCAAGTTGTTGATCTTGCATCCCCCAATGGAAAACCCTTTGTCCCAGCCATCTAATGCAGTTCTCATTGCATATTCACCATAGATATTGAAAAGTAACGGTGACAGGATACATCCCTGGCGAACTCCAGCCCTTATACGAAACTGCTGAGACTGTTTGTTTTGAATCTTCACAGTGGCTGTATTTTCCTTATACAAGGACTTGAGGAGATCAACCAAATGGGGTGGCAAACCCATGTCATCCAAAATCTTCCAAAGATGGTTCCATTTGACAGTATCGAAGGCCTTTTGGTAGTCAATAAAGCACAGGTATACCGAAACATTGAATTCTCTAGCCTTTTCTATGATTTGTCTTAGGCTTAAGATCTGTTCTCGAGTGTCTTTTCTTCTCATGAATCCAGTCTGGACTTCAGGAATTTGATAGTCTAGGAATGCCCGGAGTCTCTTGTGCAGGATATGAAGCATAACTTTACTGGCATGTGAAATCAAAGCAATTAAGCTATAATTTCCACATTTTTTCCTTGATCCTTTCTTGTGGATTGGGACAAAGATTGACTGTACCCATTCCTCGGGCCATCTTCTAGAATTCCATATTGCTTGGCAGATTTTCAACAGCATTTAAATTTCAGCATCATCTGTATCTTTCAAGACTTCTGCACTTATTCCATCAGGTCCACACGCTTTTCCAGTTCTCAGCATTTTCAAAGCCATTTCTACTTCATCTCGGAGGATGTCAGGTTCAGGATCTGACTGCTTGTCTATCTTCACTTGGTCTTGTGCATTACATTGTTCACGGTACAGATCCTGGCAGTACAGTCGCCATGTTTCCAGAACATTCTCTATATCCACAACATCATCACCCTGTGAGTTCTGTATTATCCAGGAATATGGCTTGAATTCTCGAGTGATTATTCTAATTTTGTCAAAAAGATCCTTGCTGTGGTTTTGATTTGCATGGTCTTCAATCTCAAAACAAATGTTACTAAGAAAATTATTCTTATCTCTTCTACAAGAAGACTGAATCCTTCTATCAAGATCAGACATTTGCTCTCTTTTTTCTTTAATGTTAATGCCAGATTTTTAAGGCACCTTCTTTCTTCTACAAGCTGAAGGGTCAAGTCAGAGATCCACTGTTGCCTTCTAGTATTTGGTACTCGAGATTCATTCAAAGAGGACTCTATCCAGTTTTTAGTCACATTCCACAGCCCTTCTGCAGTTGTTACTGGATCCTGTAATATGGATGCTCTTCGCGCCAATGATTCCTTGAATGACGAAATATTAACTACTTGTGGTATCCTGTGTGATCTTTTAACTGGTGTTTGAAGTTTTATTCTTATTTCTGTTCTAAGAAGCTGATGATCACTGCCACATACTGCACCTGGACAAGTTTTGGTATCCATTACAGAAGACCTCCATCTTGAACTGATCAAGATGTAGTCAATCTGATTTTTATATTGACCATCAGGCGATGTCCATGTGTACATGTGCCGTATGTGATGCTTGAAGACTGTATTAGTTACAGTGAACCTGTTTTGAATTGAAAACTCAAGAAGCCTGCTCCCCCGTTCATTTCTTTCTCCAATTCCGTATCTTCCTATCGATGTTCTGACATGCTCATCATGTTGTGTTGAACCATGGCCAACTAGAAATTCCGGCCTGCTACACATGACAGTTCTGTAGTGATGACGTCAGTCTTTTAGTGCAGCGATATAGAGACATGAGTCTTGTTTACAAGGTGGTTTCATAGCACGTTGTTGTTATTTCAACGTTATTAGAGGTGTTCGTTTGTGTTTAAAAGTCATAACTGTATGAAAACGCATCAGTAAAGAATGTATTTTCACCAATAGTATGTGTTAAATACTATAGCATTCTAATTTGAGCAGCCTGATGTTAGGAAGTATTACTAGGTTATGTGATAGGTTAGGTGAACCCACTGAGCAATTTTGAATTGTCTAAAGTACTCTAAACTTTATCATTTAATTATTATTATTATTATTATTATTATTATTATTATTATTATTATTATTATTATTATTATTATTATTATTATTATTATTATGTCAATTTGCGTTTGTTAGCGATAGGGAGAAGCGAGCTAAACGGATTCATGCTATACACCGATCTAATTTTGAACCCAGTAAATATGCCTGTGTCTGTATTAAACATTTTTCCGAAAATCACATAATTCGAGTTGATACTGCAAAACGACCAGATGGTTCGGTTTTAAATTTGCCCAGGGTAAAGCCAAAATTAACTGACGATGCTGTGCCAACTATATTTCCTGGGCAGCCGTCATATATGTCTCAACCAACACCTGCCAAACGAAAATCGCCAGAAGAAAGGAGAGAGGATATTTTGAAGAATGACGAACTAAACTTCAAGACATGGTGTGAAGGAGGCAAGATGTCAAATTATGAGGACTTGTTGGGTAAGTTAATAACCCTAATGTACTTGAATTTTCTACCAAAATTGATGTCGATAAAATTTTGTTTGACAAGCTTCAAAGCAAATTCATACTTGATAAAGCTGTGCAGAGGGGGTTGAAACAGCCTACAGATTTTGTTTTTCAAATTGCTGTGGAGGGCTACACTTTATTTCAGACCTTGATATCTGATTTTGAAGATGCCTTTTTCAACACCGGAAGTCACAAGGATGATTTTAAAAACCTTTTGAAAATGAAAGTTGAGTACACGTGTGTGTGTGTGTGTGTGTGTGCGCGTGCGTGCGTGTGTGTGTGTGTGTGTGTGTGTGTGTGTGTGTGTGTGTGTGTGTGTGTGTGTGTGTGTGTGTGTGTGTGTGTGTGTGTGTGTTTTGTAGAGTTCATTAGTATTGTGTCCAAGATCTGTCACATTTTGGGAAACATTTTTAGTAACAATTACTCAAAAACAATTTACAACAACAATGTGCGCACAAACAAGCGTAAAATAATGACATTTTAGAGACAACAGTTCGCCTATTGAGCATCAAATGATTTGTTATGGAGGGCTACATGTTAATTCAGGCCTTGATATCTGATTCAAAGATGTATTTTTAAACAGTGGAAATCATAGGGATGTTTCTTTCAATGTTTTGATAATGGAAGTTGAAAAACCTGGTAATTTCTGTGACAAGTTTGGGTGTGAGCTGCAGAGTTAATGAGTGTTGTTTCCAAGATCTATCATATCATGGCAAATACTTTTCCTAACTGTCATTTATAAATAGGGGCTGCCTGGCCGAGGCGGTAAAGGCGTGCTTGGTTCGCCCGAAAGGAAGTCGTAAAATTTAAGAAACGAGATTTCCACTTCCGGAGGTGCATATGGCCCTGAGGTTCACTCAGCCTACACCAAAAATGAGTACCAGGTTAATTCCTGAGGGCAAAGGCGGCCGGGCGTAGAGCTAACCACTCTATCCCATCACGTGCCGACGTTAACAGTGGTGGAAGCCTTTACCTTCCACTCCTCCAAGGGCCTTCATGGCTTTTTTTTTTTGTCATTCAGCGCTATGTGCACTAATAAGTGTAATATAAGGACATTTTAAGACAGCAACAGTTTGTCGAGGGACCTTCATACTACTAATGCTACTTTTCAAATTGTGGGAAGCTACAGGTTAACTCAGTCCTTGATATCTCATTCAGTAGTAATTGTAGGGATGTTTCTTTCAATGTTTTGATAATGAAAGTTGAAAAACCTGGTAATTTCTGTGACAAGTGCTACAGAGATAATGAGTGTTGTGTCCAAGCTCTATCATATCATGGCAAATATTTTTCCTGTCATTCATAAATAATTAATTAATAACAGTATGTGCTCAAAGAAGTGTAATATAATGGCATTTTTGAAACAGCAACAGTTTGCCTAGTGACCATTATACTACTTCTCAAATTGTGGGAAGCTACACATTAACTCAGACCTTGATATCTGATTCAGAGATATATTTTTATACAGTGGAAATCGTATGGATGTTTCTTTCAATGTTTTCATTGTTTTGATAATGAAAGTTGAAAAACCTGTTACAAGTGTGGGTGTGTGTGCTGAGTTAATGAGTGTTGTGACCAACGAGCTAGAATAACATAGAGAGGCGGAAGCGCTGCCTGGGTGAAGCTAATAGAACGAAAGTCCGCCATGTTTCCTGTTGTCACACAAGCAAGGGGGCATGGCCTTTAAATGACGAAAAGTGTAGAAAATACGCATTTTAGAATCACTGGGGGAGAATTAAAGACCGTTGCCGATAGCCTGAAGCATTAAAGCGAATACCGCCACTTCATCATATTGCGGCACGAGGCCAACATCACGATCAGTTGATTGTAGGGTAGTTCGAAATCATCGCACAGTGACATACGAATAGGCCTCGAAATCGGAACAAGAGCGTTACCCTGCTTGGCTGTTGTGGTTAAGCGTAAATTAGAATAAAAACGATGGACATAAATATTTATGACAGGAAGCCTTAAAATCATAGGGACCTACAATAGGTTACAACCTCATTCTGTTCATATTTTTAAAATTATTGCATCCTCATGAGTACTGTGTTCCTTTATTAATCTGTTTACCCTCCCGGGTTGGTTTTTCCCACGGACTCAGCGACGGATGCCACCTCTACCACCTCAAGGACAGTGTCGGGGGATACAAATGTGAGGGAGGGCTGCACCTGCTATGCTGAACGGGGGCCTTGTGGGGTGTGTGTGTGTGTGTGTGTGAGAAGGAAGCGGCCGTGGCCTTAAGTTAGGTACCATCCCGGCATTTGCCTGGATGAGAAGTGGGAAACCACGGAAAATCACTTTGAGGATGGCTGAGGTGGGAGTCGAACCCACTTCTACTCAGTTGACCTCCCCAGGCTGATAGAATCCCGTTCTAGCCCTCGTGCCCCTTTTCAAATTTCGTGGCGGAGCCGGGAATCGAACCCGGGCTTCCAGGGGTGGCAGCTGCTCACGCTAACCAGTACACCACAGAGGCGGCCCATGAATACTTTACCACAATAATCGTTTAGTGTAATTATTTATTATAATATTGGGGAGATATCATGTTTCTCCCAAAATACTGTATTTACCATACTTAGTGCACGTTTGAACGAAATAAGTGTTTTTTTTTTTTTTTTTTTTTGTGGTTACGTTTTCTTGGTTCTGGGCGCTCCATTTCCTTTATTTGTAAATGTGAATTAAAATTAAATTGGGCTGGAAATGTACAGAGCATAAGCAACTGAATTGAGTGGGATACCATTTATCTCTTTTCGCCCTTACAACACATTGTTCCGTTAATTCCTTGTTCTTTAAACGAAATCTGAAACAAAATTCGACAAATAATAACCGTGCCTATCCGTACTTTCGCTAAGTAAACAATAAAATGGATTTAAATACAAACAGAAATTACAAAAAGGAATCTCGGCTATAATTCAGTAATACTTACTTAAAGTAAGATATATCCTTGGTTTTATTACTCCGATTAGAACAACCATACGCTGAGCTTACGGCTGGCATTCTTGAAAGTGAGAATCTATGTTTTCACTTCTTAAAACTTAGGGAATTAAATTGGCATGCACGATCTCCCTGTCACCTCAACATATGCTCTCGTGCCAATTCGCTTTGTTTTGACAACCGTTAACATGGCTGCCCCTTACCAACTTGCTTCAAGCAGGAAGCGCTGATGACAGGCTTACAGCCCCTCTATGTTATTCTAGCTCGTTGGTTGTGACCCAGATCTGTCATATTTTGGAAAAAAGGTTTTGCAACTTATTCATTGCTCAGATAAGCATAAAATAATTACATTGTTTTGCGAGAAAACCATTCGCCTAGTCACCGCCATCGTACAGTCCAGATGAGTAGCCTTCAGTCGAACATTTTACAATATGTAATATACGGTACTACCTTGAGTGCATATATTTGTGTATTCGTATGTATCCTTTGATAGTGTTTCTTCGATGTTACGTGTTTATATGCTTATTATTGCATTTTCTTTGTCACATTATGATAAAAAGTATCGTATCAGCAATATAGGAATTACGCGCGACGACGGAGAGTGAGCACTATACGCGTGACGTCACAACTGTTGGTAGCAGGCCTCTATGTATCAAGATGGCCGTGGTTGAACCAATTTTGGCATTGAAGTCTCCCATAACAATTCTCTGCTTGGAAAAGCTGAAACAGTATCTTGATAGAAACGGTCGATTATTTCATCAGACGCATCCGCTGTTGGGGCATAAACCTGAATGATGTTGATTGAAAGTGGCTTGCATTTGAGACTAGTGTTATAATGCGATCATTAACAGGTTTATATCCTTTCATTAGGCCATTCAGTTTGTCACTGATCACAATTGCGACCCCGTTACTGCGTTTTTCTTAATTTCCAGAAAAGTAGACCCAATGATTATGTATGTTTAGTCCTCAGCCCGAAGGCTGGTTGGATCCTCAACAGCTCCGCCATCAGCTGTCATAGATGGCCTAGGCATCACTGAAGAGGCGTACTAGGGAAATGAGGAGTGAGGTAGTTTCCCATTGCTTTCCTCACCGAGCCAGAATTTGCTATTACATATCAGTCAGCCAAGCCCACTGAAATGCATGCACCAACCGACCCTATGAGCAATATTTTCACACCATTCATAGCAGGGACTGGCTGCAGAAGGAATGGCATTACTAGCATCACTCATACCTCAGTCACTTTCATTTTGTCAAAGCCAAGGATAAAGCTGAGACAGATCAATGAAAGTAACAAGATTGCTCTAGCCCATACCAGAGAAGACACAGTGCACTGTAAACACTAGGTCCCGCCAGCAAAGGCATACCCAATGATTACCACTCCTAAAACGGCCATTGTTTTTCCAGTGAGTTTCACTTAGCCCAGCCACTCCCATATTGTACCTTTCCAACTCTCGTATTATCAGGAAAAGTTTTCCTGAAGCTAAAAGTCCTCTCACCTTCCAAGTACCCACATTCTGCTTTGTTCTTCCAGTCGCAAATTTCGCATATGCAGCCTGGTTGCCTACATGCACATGCCCAGTAGCACATTTCACACTTTGCAGCCTGGAACCGCAAAAGCGCCGGTTGCCCAGCCGGGTCGCATGACGAATTAGATCCATTTAAAGCAGCTATCATGATAGTGTTCATGGGAATAATAGTGTAGTGAGGTCCCTCTCTCTTCCACACCGCAGTACCACAACCGAAAAACCAGTCATTCTGGTGACGCTTGAGGCTCCCCGCTCTTGACCCATCTCGAGCATGAATTGCTCTGTGCATCAAGTCGATACTGATGGCGCTGCTGCCCGACATCAGGTTTTCAGTGGATTCCACTGATCTCTATACCTGGATGGCTGGTAGCTTGGGTAGCAGTAAGCCGAATAGAAGATGACTGGCGTAGTAAGATGGCAGCGACCGCATGGTGCAATAGACCACGAGGAGCGCGCTTGCTTTGTTTATGCTTGGTTCAGTGACGCCAGGCCTCTTGATTGTAGTTCCATGAGTGTTCTGTGCTGCGTTATTGCAAAGTAAATAGTAGTGTATTTTACGAATCTAGATTCGTTGCCTTGTAGTATACTTGTGCATTACAAGATTCAATTTAAATATGTACGTGTTTATCTGAAATATGAATGAAGAAACATTCTACGGGGTATTAACATACCGCAGTGTTCAGCTTATGGATGTGCAAACAGAACCGATCAGGAGAAGGAGAAATCATTTCATCGGGGAGTTTTATACTGTACACAAGAATCTTCCTAGGGTAGTGTTTTGAGTTTTAGGTTTATTGTATCTTATTTCGCATATTCTGGGAGCAAAATGGCAATTAATTTTTGTAGGTTTCCTTTCTCGAGACCCGAACACCTAAGATCATCGATTAGGAGTATCAGGCGGGAGAACTGGGAGCCTTCTAAAACAGCTGTTCTCTGCTCGGATCACTTAGGGGAAGACTATTTTGATAGAAATGGACAAACTGTACACCTTAGAAGTGTTGTACAGCCAACCGTTTTCAATTTTACCGAACATTAACTGCAAGTAAAGATTTAATTATATTTTTTTATTTCTCATAATTAAACTGACGGTTTCGATGAAATAATTGACGTGACCTTATAACAATCTTAGAAAATTAAGTCTGGAGGAATTCTAGACTTTATTTACATCAGTAATAATTATGGGTTTCAGACACTGGAGTAGTGGGAGAAGGGAAAGTGTGGTGGGTGTTTGGGGCTATCCCATTATACTATTCGTGGTATCTAGGACTCTTAACTGGTGTTACATATTTCTAATGATGACTATCAATATCGCTTTGCTAGCTGAATTTAATTAAAGAAGTCTGTAATAGTAAATTAAGCTGCAGGTAATGTGATATATTGACAAGTTTTGAATATTTGCTGGTTTTATAAATGTGTACATTTGCTTCAATGATATATTAATTTGATAATATGTGCGTTATTTCATGGAAACAGGAAACAGAAATTCATTATCAAGCACCGATTACGATATATCGAACCTAGGCCTGTATAGTGAGCTACGTTTATAGGTACATAATTTTAACCGGGCGAGTAGGCCGTGCGCGTAGAGGCGCGCGGCTGTGAGCTTGCATCCGGGAGACAGTAGGTTCGAATCCCACTATCGGCAGCCCTGAAAATGGTTTTCCGTGGTTTCCCATTTTCACATCAGGCAAATGCTGGGGCTGTACCTTAATTAAGGCCACGGCCGCTTCCTTCCAACTCCTAGGCCTTTCCTATCCCATCGTCGCCATAAGAACTATCTGTGTCGGTGCGACGTAAAGCCCATAGCAAAAAAAAAAAAAACCATCATTTTAAGAATGCATAATTTCGTGGCATACACGTATACAATTTACAGCAATGTTTCCAGAAACTTTCACTCGTATTGTGTTACCGATCGCTAATTGCATGTATTCAGCACCTAAGTTAATATTTGTCGGCCGTTACTATACACTGAAGTTTATTGCTATCCCGGAGATTTACTGAGCTCGGAAAGACGTGTCAGTGATCCCAATGTCCTTATGCTTTGAGTGAACATGTCTCTATATTTTTAATTATTCCAATGCGCCATTAATTGCGACTTAAAATTGACTATATTATCATTGCTTTCCCATAAGGAGAGCTCTAGGTTGGGTACGCCAACATGGCGAACCGCGCGCTCAACTTGTCGTACTTTCTCCTGCAGGGGAGACCTGTCATCAGCGATCCATGTATAGAGATCAGTGGTGGATTCCAGTGGAATTTCCTTCAATGAGGGACCACCGCCCTTCCTCAAGGAGCTCATCCGCCCTAAGCCGTTGGCTCCCTGAGGGTGTCAGGTTATTTCTCGCCGCCCAACACTCGGCGTGGAGTCGCTGGCTGTACTGTCTACTCCAACGAGCTAGAATAACATAGAGAGGCGGAAGCGCTGCCTGATGAACCTAATAGAACGAACGTCCGCCATGTTTCCTGTTGTCACACAACCAAGGAGGCATGGCCTTTAAATGACGAAAAGTGTAGAAAATGCGCATTTTAGAATCGCTGGGGGAGAATTAAAGTCCGTTGCCGAAAGCTTGAAGCATGAAAGCGAATACCGCCACTTCATCATATTTCAGGACGAGGCCAACATCACGATCAGTCGATTGTAGGGTAGTTCGAAATCATCGCACAGTGACATACGAATAGGTCTCGAAATCGGAACAAGAGCGTTACCCTGCTTGGCTGTTGTGGTTAAGCGTAAATTAGAATAAAAACGATGGACATAAATATTTATGACAGGAAACCTTAAAATCATAGGGACCTACAATATGTTACAACCTCATTCTGTTAATATTTTTTAAATTATTGCATCCTCATGAGTACTGTGTTCCTTTCTTAATCTGTTTACCCTCCCGGGTTGGTTTTTCGCACGGACTCAGCGACGGATCCCACCTCTACCACCTCAAGGACAGTGTTCTGGAGCGTGAGACATTGGGTCGGGGGATACAACTGTGAGGGAGGGCTGCACCTGCTATGCTGAACAGGGGCCTTGTGGGGGGGGGAGAAGGAAGCGGCCGTAGCCTTAAGTTAGGTACCATCCCGGCATTTGCCTGGAGAAGAAGTGGGAAACCACGGAAAATCACTTCGAGGATGGCTGAGGTGGGAGTCGAACCCACTTCTACTCAGTTGACCTCCCCAGGCTGATAGAATCCCGTTACAGCCATCGTGCCCCTTTTCAAATTTCGTGGCGGAGCTGGGAATCGAACCCGGGCTTCCAGCTGCTCACGCTAACCAGTGCACCACAGAGGCGGCCCATGAATACTTTACCACAATAATCGTTTAGTGTAATTATTTATTATAATATAAGGGGGTTATCATGTTTCTCCCATTACCATATCATACTGGGATTACTAGCTTGAAAGTTGTCCATTATGAAGTGTGGCGTAGTTTTAAAAACCAAGGCAACAGACATCTACAATAAAGGCTGTATACATTTCAAAAATAGCAGTAAAATGCTGTATTTATCCTACTTGGTGTACGTTTGAACGAAATAAGTGATTGTTTGTGGTTACGTTTTCTTGGTGGTGGGCGTTCCATTTCCTTTATTTGTAAATGTGAATGAACATTAAATAGGGCTGGAAATATACAGAGCATAAGCAACTGAATTGAGTGGGATACCATTTATCTCTTTTCGCCCTCACAACGCATTGTTCAGTTAATTCCTTGTTCTTTAAACGAAATCTGTAACAAAATTCGACAAATAATTACCGTGGCTATCCGTACTTTCGCTAAGTAAACAATAAAATGGATTTAATTACAAACAGAAATTACAAAAAGGAATCTCGGCTAGCATTCAGTAATACTTACTTAAAGTACGATATATCCTTGGTTTTATTACTCCGATTAGTACAACCATACGCTGAGCTTACGGGTGGCATTCTTGAAAGCGAGAATCTATCTTTTCACTTCTTAAAACTTAGGGAATTAAATTGGCAAGCACGATCTCCCTGTCACCTCAACATATGCTCTCGCGCCAATTCGCTTTGTTTTGACAACCGTTAACATGGCTGCCCCTTATCAACTTGCTTCAAGCAGGGAGCGCTGATGTCAGGTATACAGCCCCTCTATGTTATTCTAGCTCGTTGGTCTACTCTAAGGCTCTCTAAAGACTAGGTATGCTCGCCCGCCATTATGGTTCATTCCTGCACTACGTTGGTAAGACAGTTGACCGCCCCAGTCTTGCATATCCCTCTTTTCTACTGTTCTCCAACCTAGAAAATAATGCTAAACTAACATAATGTAAAAATACTCATTATCAGTATTACTCAAACGGTTGCTCAACATACTGTAAATGTTAGTAGGTTATATTTCGTACATTATTGTGGAATTTTTACTCGAGACAGTGATTGTACGAATAGCAAGGTCGTTGATAATTTGCCTTTTAACAAACAAACTAGGCATGTATTCTCACTGGAGAAATATTAGAAAAAATACCTTACTAATAAATCTGTTTATTATTATTAATAATAATAAGTAGAATAGGTTGTCCGTAAGCTATGCGCCGCGGTACCGTCAAATGAAATGAGGGATTCCGTGGTATTGATGTAGGCTACTGTCATTCTTAAATCGTGGAATTTGACGTGATAATCGGTCAGTGTCAAAGATATATAAATTGTGATAGAAGATTTTGATACCATATAACCTCAGTCGGTATTTCATACTTGCGTGAAATTTATTTAGCGTTATTTTCAATGTTAACGAAATAATAAGAAACATATTCTTCGAACAAAACGCTGAAATGTGATGTACGAAGACGAACACACCCAAGTAACTGGGATTTTTTAAGCTTATTTCTTTCTTCTAAAATTTAGTCCCTTTCCTTACTTACCAGTATTTAAAACCAGACCATCTATGTGAAAAATAAACTTAATTTTTGGTTAGTGTTATGAATCTCATCAGCGTTATGCAGTTGTAATGAACAGAGAATTTTAGTTTCTTCAACCGAACATTCATGAAATAAATGTTATTACAAATTACATTCAGGAAGAAAATAGGAATAGAGTAACTACTTCTATAGCTGAATCTTCTCTTCCAACCTGAAGTATTGCACTGAGAAAATCAGTTACCAATAACTTGTAAGGGGAGTCACCCACGAGCTGTGGAGAACATTGTAATTTTTTTACTTTGAAGTTAACAGTACATTTTTTATAGAGATTCCTCTGGTTTGAGGAGAAGTAGTATGATTCATCAGCACGACTTACCTTGTAAAACTTCAAAGGGTCGCAACATTGGTTAATTTGCTCACGCAGCACATTTTTTAAAAATATGAAATTTAAGTAATGTTTTACAAACTGACTATCTCCTTTTATTACAGTATTTACAAAACAATAACATTCCATTCCTTGTTTACATTTTTCTCTTCTTTACCCAAGCAGGCCCATACATTTTACCCCGTTTCCGTGCTTTCTTGTTAAAGTCCACAACAGCATAGAATCGAATTTTGAAGAAGTGTCTAATTAAAAAAAAAAATTACAGCACGTTGGAAAACGTATACTGGACATTTTCATTCGAAATTTTCTCCATTACAAGATTTTCACCATTTTGCAATATATAATGATTATAATCCCTATAGAAGACCTCACGGTTACAAATTCATATTTCATAACTTCATAACCTCGAAGCTGATGTTGGTTTCCACCTGTCACGTCTACAGTTTTGAAGCCAGATTGCTCTCGTAGAATTTTCAGAAGGGAATCTTAACAACCTGTATCGCGCAGTAGAGACATTACTACAATTAGGTGCAGAACAACCCACCATTATGTAATAAATATCCGCACAAATATTGCACAATTCTGTCATGCACGTGGTGACTAAAGCAATACGTTCAATGTGATGAAGCGAGCGTTTGTAGGAGAAACTACAGTTTGATCACATGGCCCATTGCGCACGTATGAACCAAAATGGCGGCTAAGCATACCCATCTTATAGAGCCTTAGTCTACTCTATAACGTCAAAAATACGTCCATTGTAATGACGTCAACAGGTGTAGACTCTAGTTCCTTGGCAACGTCGATAAGAGCATGCATAGTTTGCGTCTTTGTCACGGTTTCCATGGCATTGGTGGCAGATAGAACAAAATGGCTGACACTTAGGGCAATGCAAATATAGTAAATAATTATATCGAGTGTCTCTCTTAGTAATGTTGTCTATGGACTGAAGGCAAAACAAGATGACTATCGCCTATGGCATAAATACACAATAGACTTACGTTAAAAATCAATATCAAATAATCACAAATTCACTAGACAACACTCACACACAGTAAACACAGTAGGCCTATACGCCACAGTGTCATAAATACTGCCAAGAAGCCGCTAACAAAGCACAGTTCCCTTTATATTTGATGCTCTTACACCACACTAGATCTTGCATTTGGCAGCCATATTTGTAGTATAACCAAATACAGTAGAGACAATACACGACACTTACGGATTTCGCCTTGCTAAAATGGGAGACAATTCGACGGTGGCGCTCCTAGTGACTTGACCTGAACAAATCGCGCTAAATTCAAATATCAATGGAAATGTATATACGGAAATGGATAAATAAATTACGTCTAGAAAGAAAGTGATATTGAGATATTAACTTCGAAGTTGCTAAAGCAATTCTGGATAAATTAATGAAGAAGTATTTAAAAGGTTATTATTCAAAGACTGAAATTAGACATATAAACAAGGTGTGAAATGGACTGCTGTGAAATGGCTTGATCTTCCATTTATGCATTCCTTTTTTAGCTTTAGCATACCTGCCTGAAATCTTACGGTTGGATTTGTCTTTTTTCCTCATTTAAAAACATTGTATCATCACATTAAGACATTTGTCAATAAAAATATCGGCACATTCCTTACACATATGATGCAATGAATTAACATTTAATAGCTGGACAATTTTCCTCTTAACATGAAGCCTACTAACAGAAAGAAAATCTATAAAATCTCGGCTTTAATCTGAGAAGAGGGATAAAAGAAAGAAAAGTTTGAAAATGTTGTCGATAGTGATGCTTTGAGGAATATTTACGTACAATTAGAGTTAAAATGTAACATACCCTTGGCTGTATAGTCGAGGATTTTTAAAGTCGCTGCCCTGGAAATGATCTGAACAGATCTTATACGGTAATTCTTATACAAGCGTAACGTCCCTTCTTTCTTGTACACTTTATCCAAATCGCTTCTGTGACATTTCAAAACCCACAGATCACACCTACAACAACACATCGGTATTGAAGGTTAACTGCTGCACTATACAATAAAATATGCGTATTATATTTTAAGCCCGTTAAAACATGGGTCGAGCAGGTCAGAGGATTATGAAGTACTATAAAAATCTCTGTCACTGGAAGAATATATATGCAAACACAATATTACTTACATGTTCTTGTCACGAGGGAACCTGAAGAACGACCGCGCATTTTTCTCTACTTCGTAATTACTGCAGCCAAACACAGCACATACCTTTCCCCTTATGTTGAGAGGAGATATCAAGGAATGACACACGCTACTATTTAATTATGCCAACTCACTGAAAACGCATAAATAACACCAAAAACTTCACACAAAAATACACGTGCTCTTATGACAGAATCAGTACCGTTCAGGTCTATCCGCTAGAGTGAGCTCCAATAGCTGTCCCTCGATATCTCGCTCAGTGTCGTGTATTGTCTCTACTGTATTTGGTATAACCAACACCTAAACCACTCGGCTAAAGCGGCTGTTAATAGGCAGTCAGAGGGGGGGGGGGGGGGGAGTGCTTGACACTTCAAGTATGCAACCGATGCAACCGATGTAACTTCCCAGTATCGCTACAAGAGGGCAGGATAAGTCTATTCTAAATACAGTGACTCTACATATAGAGTCACTGTAATTCTAAAGTGAGCATATTATGAAAACATGAAATGAATATTAGTTACGACATCGTGGTAGTGGTGGTGATTATTGTTTTAAGAGGAAGTACAACTAGGCAACAATCCTCTATGTACAACTAATCAGAGGGAAAAAATGAAAGGGATCCGACACTTCGAAAAATGAAGATATCGGCCAAAGGAAGACAAGGGCCACAAAGGGCATGAAAATGAAAGACCGTCGGGGTCGAAAAGGAACAAGAGTTGACCAAGGGAGGTCGGATAGGATAGATGAAAGTGAGGAGCCTTGCACAAGTAAGTGGAAGCAATGCCAGGACTCAGCTAAGGGCCCCGTGGTCGCCAACTCACGCTCCAAATTCAGAGCCCCTGGGGCCTTACGACATAGTTTAAAACATAAATAATGCATAATAAGTATGGAATACATGGAAAACTTTGCATTCACTGTATTTTTATTTCTTATAAAATTTAACTCCTAAAATAAGGAAGAAATTAACAAATATCCCAAGAATTACACATTCGTTAATAGAAATCCAAATAAACAAGGTATAACCCGCACTTGCCCAGTGTGGAATTGAAAAACATTTAACCATCTTCAGGGCTGCCGACGGTGATATTCGAACTCATAGCTAGGCGACCCTAATCGCACGGCCAAGTCGCTCGGCATTATTATTATTATTATTATTATTATTATTATTATTATTATTATTATTATTACTGCCCGCCTCTGTGGTGCAGTGGTTAGTGTGTTTAGGTGCCATACCCCGGAGGCCTGGGTTCAATCCCCAGCTCTGGTACGGGGGCTGGAACCTTGTCCACTCAGCCTCGGGAGGTCAAGTGAGTAGAGGTGGGTTCGATTCCCAACTCAGCCATCCTGGAAGTGATTTTCCGTGGTTTCCCACTTCTCTTCCAGGCAAATGTCGGGATGGTACCTAACTTAAGCCCTCGGCCGCTTCCTTCCCTCTTCCTTGTCTATCCCTTCCAAACTTCCCACCCCCCACCAAGGCCCCTGTTCAGCATAGCAGGTGAGGCTGCCTGGGCGAGGTAGGCCTACTGATCATCCTCCCCAGTTGTATCCCCCGACCCAATGTCTCACGCTCCAGGGCACTACCCTTGAGGCAGTAGAGGCGGGATCCCTCGCTGAGTCCGAGGGAAAAACCAACCCTGGAGGGTAAGCAGATTAAGAAAAAAGAATGTAAAATGTAAATCCACAGACTGTTTCCAGTCATTCGACCGGGTCAGGAATGGAATGAATGAAACCCCCATCTAGCGGCGAAGATGGGAATTGTACCGGCTGCCGAAGCCTGTCGCACTCCTCTGGGGCAATGATTAATGAATGGCAGATGAAATGAAATGAAATGATATTCGAGAGTGTTACTGGAATGAAATATGACAGGGAAAACCGAAGTACCCAGAGAAAAACCTGTCCCGCCTCCGATTTGTCCAGCACAAATCTCACATGAGTGCCCGGGATTTGAACCACGGAATCCAGCGGTAAGAGGCCGGCGTCCTGCCGCCTGAACCACGGAGGGTCGATTTGTAAAAATAAACCACAAAAATGAAGTACTACCAGACTGCCATCTGCCCTGAAGCCTTACATGCTTCTGAACGTCTAATATTCAACAGGAAGGGACTCACGGACATCTCGAAATCCAGGAGAGAGAGATATTGAGGAATATATTAGGACCAGTCAACGAAGGGAATGAATACAAAAGGCGACCCAACCAAGAGCTCTACAAATACTGCGAAAAAAAAAAAAGAGAGAAAAAAACACGGATGTGGCCAGGAAGAGATGCCTAGCATTTTATGGACACGTCTACAGGATGCATCATGCCAGATCGACCAACCAGCTTCTCATTTACTAGCAAAACAGGAAGACGAAGTCACCATGGTTGTAAATCATGGAAGTAAACAAAGATCTGCAGGAACTGGGAGGAGCAGTAGGACACTTAAAAGATCGGACATCTTTCATAAGGATGCTTAAACAAAAGAGGTTCTAGGACAAACCACCAAGAAGGAGGATAGGTACCCTCTGGACAAAGGGGAGGAAAGAACAACAGAGGCAGAGGATGCGCAATTACTGGGCAAACATCAAAACCCACCCCAAACGCAATAGTTGAATAACGTTACCTTAGTCGGTCTATACGGAATAATAATAATAATAATAATAATAATAATAAGAAGAAGAAGAAGAAGAATAAGAATAATAAGAAGGGTAGTTTTATATCCAAGTGACTGCATTTTTATGGTTTTCGGAGACGCCGAGTTGCCGGAATTTTGTCCTCCAGGCGTTCTTTTACGTGCCAGGTGGACGTACTTTCGCACCTTCATATACCACCGGATTAAGCCAGGATCGAACCTGCCAATATTAAAAAATAATAACTTCCATTTATGTAACACTAGCTGACCCGACAGAAGTCGTTCTGTCAAAAATAAATGACAATGGAACGAACTCAAATTCAGTCTGTACTGCACGCAAAAATCAGAATAATGCAAGTGACTACATCATCAACATCAAATGAGTTAATTTTCTACTGCTACCAAAAGTTAGTAAGAAACTACTAGAAAAACGTGTTTTCATTACCTGCAATATTAATACCTTGATTGTGATAAGGAAATGCTCAAATAGGTCACAGCATATCACTACCCAGAAACAACCCTGATTGACTGTAACGTAGATGTGAACTGTTCAGCAGGTCTTCAAATCCCTCACAGAGCCATAATTATCCCCCATTGCAAATCAAGTAATTTGATAAGTTGTTGGCGTGAAGATAATGTGGCACAACATACTCCTCTTTCTTCTTAGGAAATAACTATCATAGAAAACACTGATTCCAATTAACACTATGAAGATATTTTTCATTGTAAAGCTTTAAGGTACATGATTTTTTTTGTTTGATTACCTGGCGAGTAAACAAACAAAGTTGATGGTTTTCCAACACAGGAACAGGCAACATACAATTGGCCATGCGAGAAACTTGGGTTTTCAAGTTAATGCGGCAAACACTCAATGACTGCTGACTGCCCCTGGGATTTATTTATGGTCATAGCAAAAGCGAGCCGCACTGGAAACTGCAGTCGTTTAAATTCAAATGCCATGTCACTCGGAATCACAGGGATGCGTGGTATCAAAACGTCTCCCCGTTAGAATGGTTGCTTTGATCACATTGTTCAGTAATGTTTTCACCGCTAGCCGTGAGCCATTACAAAGATGCGGTTGGTTGATATTTCGCAACATTATGACCACTGATCCGATCTTTAATTGAAGAATGTGAGGCAGCAATCCTAGCAAATCCAGGGAGTTCAAAAATTCGGGTGGATAGTTGACGACATCATCTTGGTTAGTAGCGGAATCAACTGATTTGTATGTCCTCAATTCACCGGCAATTTCATTTTGAATTTTGAAATTTAATTCACTTACATCCATGTTTTTGGCAGCCAATATAGCTCGTTCGCTCAACCAAATAGGATCTCTGTATTTTGAGCAATGTTTGGGAACACCTCTTGAATGAGTTCGGATTTGGATTCAGCAGACTGACAAAAATTGTCAGGAAAAGTGATGCAGCCAGCCAGAACGTCTGAAGGGAATTTGTCATTGCCAATGTCAATTAGTTGTTTTGAAAATATCTCTCCAGATGGATCATTTTGCAACTCGACACGCATATTCTGGCTTAAATTTAGTATCTTGACGTGTTTCCACAAAACTGATGACTTTAAACATGCATTAAGTTCATCAGCTGGCGTTGACCGTGGAATCACTGGCAATGTTTGACGAAAATCTCCTGCTAACAAAATTATCGCTCCACCAAATCGGTTTTGATTGTTCGGCAGATCTTGCATGGTTCTGTTTAATGCCTCCAAATACTTTTTATGTGCCATAGTGCATTCATCCCACACTATCAATTTACATTGCTGCAAAACTTTTGCCATTGCAGAGTTCTTCGATATGTTGCAGGTCGGAGTTTCGTTGCTTTGCATATTCAACGGCAATTTTAGCGCTGAATGGGCTATTCGACCCCCTTCCAACAATGTAGCTGCAATGCCTGATGAAGCAAGTGCGAGTGCAATTTCATTGTGTGAGCGAATTATCGCTAAAATCAATGAAATTAAGAAAGTTTTTCAAGTTTTTCCTGTACTCCCGGGAGCCTCCAAGAAGTAAATCCCTCCAGTTCCATCATTTACAACTTTCATTAGAGTATCAAATACATAATAGGGGGATACGTCTGTTGTTATATGTTACCATGAAAGTTGGCATGAAATTGTCCCGAAGTGCATTTGTTGCCCCAAATGAATTTGAAAGCAGTTGTTATATTTTTGGAAATTTGTAAGGAAATGTATGGAATCTGTTCCTGTCCCTGAAACCAATGAGTACAATGGATCTGGTGGTGGAATCAGTGGCACTAATTTCACGTTGCTATTTGCGCAACACAATCCAGCGGCTTCATTTTTGTATTTAAATGCCTTCAAATTTTGGCAAAATGAGTCATAGATCCATTGGTAGGCACTGTAGTCAACTGAAACATCGCAGCTGAAAGCAGCTCGATTCAAACTTGGAAGATTATTAGCTGAACGTCTCGCTGCACGGGTTTGTGATATCCGAATCCTTTCAGTTTCATTTCGCTCTGCACGTTATTGTGCAGTCCGATTAGACTGAAAATTAGCTTGGCTTGTAGCATTTCGAGTTCTTCGACCGAAGTTGCTCCGCCCGCGTCTTATAGGCGGCATGAGTCTTGAAATGAATATACTGTATATGGAAGCAGACACAAAACAAACCAATCAACCAAAGAAATGGATGAACTTGTTTCTTGAGAAGCGAAGATTTAAAAACAATCAGGGTAGACAAAAGTCTCCAACTATAACAAAACACGACACTGCATGCGACTGCCTGGAGAGCGTTTGGGAGATCCGTACCGGCAGTCGAGGCAGCCAGACAGCAAGCCAGGCAGCCGAGTCACATGCGAAACCAAAACCCATGGAGACATTCTTCCTGTCACAAACTGAGAACTAAGCGAGATAAGAACTTGGGCTTTATTTTAAAAATAACTTCCATATCTGAAGACCATTTGCCTCACTTTGACCCCCCATACAATTCCAACAGCAAAGAAGTTGGCCAGCGACTGACTTTTTCGTGCCTGCACTTAATACCGTAATCTCTGAATATGACTGAAAAGAAATACAAATAGTGCATGTTCTTATCATTTAAATTTAAAAACAAACTCATCTACGTCGAGCTGAAATGTTCCTTTACCAGCAGTGAAAAAATTACACATATACTGAATATAAAATAGGAGTTATGACATAAGTCCTATGCAATGATATTTTGCATTTGAGGTAACATTCCATTATATTAATATTTTCACGCTCAATTATTTTGTAAACCTTCTTTTGATAGCGGCATCAAATGTGGCTTGAAATTTTGTACATTATCCGATATTCACCCATTTTAACCGATAACACTGTGATTTACGGACATTTGGCAAACGCGCTGTATTAGAGGAGGATAGCGCTTAAGCACAAACGTGGGAGAAGGAAAGAGAGACGAAGAGTTTGAATGGAAAAAGAGAAATGGCCTTTTTTTTTTTCCAATTTTCTCTTCGTAAAAACCTTACTCGCACTTCGACGAATATTTGAAAAAGAGAATTAGCCGAGTTTTACGCTTAGCAACACATTTAGCGATTCATTTTTATTTATGTAGATTAGTCTCATTAAGATACTGATGAGTGAGTGAAAATACCAATATCTGTAAACCAGTTGAAAATTGGTCAAATTTGGCAGAACAAACGTTGTTTGTGTGTAAATGCAATTATGCATACTAAACATAATGTTCAGAAATGTGTTAAGTTTCAACTATGAAGAAAACTGCTGAATGCCCAAATTTTCATATCGTTATTTCGGTAGCCCATTATCCTTGTTTCCATCTTCAGAAATATGAATTATCACTAATAGTAACACTTTTGAAGATCAGGATTAGAAGTATTTCATCGGTGTGACTGAACGTTTCCCTCACGATATTACATTACACTTTATTTCTCCAGTTCGAATCAACAGGCAGGATGAATGAAACTATGCATACTAAACATGGTGTTCACGAATGTGTGAAATTTGATCTTTCAAGAAAACTGTCGCAGATGACCTAGAAATTTTATTTTATGGTAAGTTAATCCTTTTATTAGCAATTTCTTTTCCCGTTTTCAAAGCTTCTTCTGCACCAATACCCTGGGGTACACGAAAGGAGCCTCCCCGCAGATTGCAATGATAGGTAATCAAAAATAAAATAAAAAGTAAACAGCAATCGGGCGTACACTAGGCAACGTCACAGAATGATTCTGATCCTTTCATAGCAGAAGCGATAAAAGCGCTGATTATTCTGTTTCATCCGTGTACAAACCACTCGGCAGTGCATTCCACTTCCAGAGGCCACACAATCGGACTATTCATATTGTGACTGAAGATTTCAACGGCTATAGCCATAGCAGTGCTGGAGTGGGCAATGACTAATAAGATGCTTTTGATCCATGATGCCAAACTGCCTTCTTCTTTTAATCGTGGACAATGAAAGCGGGGGTACAGACCTAATATTTATCAGCGAAGGAATCGCTCAGCAGTGTGTGAAGAGGATCAGTGTTTTTATACCACATTCACAGCACAGACCAATCATATGTCGTGTTATTGCGGCAGTGCGCCTCATGTTTGTACCTCTCCGCAGACGATTTAATTTCCAGAAAACTGACTGGAACTTGTTCACTACATGTTTGGAAGATGCTGTATTTGATACGGGTAACTACATAGATGATTACGATGTTTGCGGAAGCTATGAAAAAGAGCTCTAGGCTATCAACTCCTCGTGGATGTCGTACAAATTATGTTCCTGGACTCAACAGAGACATTTTAGTTCTATTATCTGAATATATAGAACAATTTGATCGAGATCCGTTTGGATAAGAAATCGTTCGTAAAGGTTTGGCTTTTTCAACATCATTAGCCGATGATATGGCTTTTGCTGTCCAAGGTGATGATTTCCAGACTATTGAAGGGATACTGGCATCCTCACTTGAAGAACTACCGGCGTGTTATAAGAAAAATCGGTTCGCTCAAAACCGCATTAAGACCCAGGTATGTGCGTTTCGTCTTAAGAATCGGAAAGCTAACAGGCAATTGCGTGTGGAGTGGGAGGGCAGGCGATTGGAATATTGCTTTCTTCGAAAGTACCTTGGTGTCACCCTGAACAGCGGCCAAACATACAGGACACACTTCACGCTTACGGTACTGGACAACAGGTATCTGCCAGGAACAATATCCTTCGTTGCCCAACCAATAGGGTGCACTGAGAACATCTGTTTGGCTCTCAGTTTCTCTGCGGCAGAATGCGCAAGCCCTGTGTAGTTTAGTTCAGCTCATGCAAAGCGGCTGGATATAGCTTTGAATGAAACCTGCGGACTAATTAAAAGATGCCTGAAAGAAACCCCTACTGAGAAACTTTACTGCCTAGCCTGTATCGCTCCCCCTGATATTCGGAGGGAAATGGTGGCACGATATGAGAGGACGAAGGTGGAGAACAATAAGAGTCACCCTCTATTTGGACTTCGACTGCCTCTTAAAAGATTAGAATCAAGAAAGAGCTTCCTCAACATCTCTACAACCGGGCGAGTTGGCCGTGCGCGTAGAGGCGCGCGGCTGTGAGCTTGCATCCGGGAGATCGTGGGTTCGAGCCCCACGATCTGCAGCCCTGAAGATGGTTTTCCGTGGTTTCCCATTTTCACACCAGGCAAATGCTGGGGCTGTACCTTAATTAAGGCCACGGCCGCTTCCTTCCAACTCCTAGGCCTTTCCTGTCCCATCGTCGCCATAAGACCTATCTGTGTCGGTGCGACGTAAAGCAACTAGCAAAAAAAAAAAAAAAAAAAAAAAAAAAAAAACTTCTCTACAACTTCAAACAAATCAACAGCAACAGCACATCGAGCAGAAGCGGCGCCGACTCCGAGGGTGCTACTGTGCTCGAGCATCCCCCATTTTTTGTGGGCTCAGCAACGCCCACAAATAGGTAAAAGAAAGAATTTTAAAAGATACAATAGCATAAGAAAGAAAGAAAGAAAGAAAGAAAACCGGGGGAATTTGTCATCAGAGTTCTAAACCCTAGCAGAACCAAGGTATTTCTGTCCTACTAAGAAATTTTTGTTTTATTTATTATCGATCACAAGTGGGGTGTAAGAATATTTTATTTTATTAATTAGATCTGATTCATCCAAAACTTCATAAAGGGTAAATGATATCAGAGCATGGGCGCCCATATGACAGTTTCTAGAGGGGGGCCCAGACCTGGGGGTACGTAGTAATTTTAATATTTTGGAAGATAAATGGAGATTTGTATTCTGCGGTAGAATAACCCACAGTATCCCCTGCCTGTTGATGGGGGACAGTACTACCGCTTTTACGTAATACTGACTTTTAAATCATTTTCTTGAAAGGAAAACACGTGACTAAACTAGATTTTTGCCTTCCCTGAGAGCTAGAGGGGGACCGCGGCCCCAACTTGCCCCCGGGTATGGGCGCCCTTGTATCAGAGGTAGTTAAGTTTGCTAAAGATCGCTCCAACTACACTCGTTTTTACATGTTCATCAGTACGTTCTTTTCCCGTCTTGAGAAGATTTAAAACTTACCTGCGCACTACCATGACGCAACGAAAATTGAATGACAATGCAATCATGCATGCCCATAATCAAGAAACAAAAGATAAATTGAACCTCGAAACTGTGACGAACATTTTCATCCAACGATCGATTGCTCGTAGAAACACTCTCTTTATGAGTGAGAATTAGAAATTCCGCAAGGATTTTAAATTTTGTACTGCCATAAATATTTTCAGTTTATCTTTTATTAAAAAAAGCCAAATTTGTTTTTGAAAAACACTATTTGGTAGTCTATCATTCTACCAGAAAACTATACTATTCTGTTGTTTTTTTTTTTTTTACCTTAAGATTTTGGAGACACAATTTCAGTGTCTAGTAGACAGAATCGTAGCAGAACTTGGACACAAAATTAACACCGACAAGAAAAAGGTGATGGACATTAAGTACCAGACGCGGCTTCATAATACGAGCTGCAGAACCCTCAGAATGAAAAAATATATAATATACGATGAACGATTCCATCCTTCATATTGTGTCTTGTCGAACCGAAGATCGATACCGGTACCCATTCAGATACTGGTGGTCTGGCAACCCTGCTTGGATCTCTGTGAATGAAAGAACATTGCACTACAAGAAGAATTATTTAGCTTCCATCCTTTAAATTCACATATCGGTATATTTAAAATGTAAAATCTCTTACTTTACTTTCTTCCTGGCATCGGATGCAGATCGAGCAGGCAGTGACGAGAGTACACTAAACTACAGCTTTTTCCCATAGGTGGCTAAGAGTCACCCGCTCTCCTCTCTAGACTATCACCTTCTTTGCGACGACCTTGTCTTGCTGGATGTGAAAGGAAAGAAAGGCCTTTTTTTTTTTGCTATTTGTTTTACGTCGCACCGACACAGATAGGTCTTATGGCGACGATGGGACAGGATAGGCCTAGGAATGGAAAGGAAGCGGCCGTGGCCTTAATTAAGGTGTGAAAATGGGAAACCACGGAAAATCATCTTCAGGGCTGCCAACAGTGGGATTCGAACCCACTATCTCCCGGATGCAAGCTCACAGCTGAGCGCTCCTAACCAGGGGCGGCCGTACCTTATGCGCTGAAGTGCTGCAGCACATTGTCTATTTGAAAAATAAATTACTTTAATAATAGTATCTACAATCAAATACAGTGCAATGAAAAAGACGCCAGCCAAAGAATAACAAATCATTCAACTCTCCACACAACCACGTTAGTCGTGCGCTCCACGCTGGGTGCTGGCTGTGCAGATCACAGCCTTTTCTAATTTCTAAGCCTTTTGCCACAAAGCAGAACTCCGCCCTTTGTGCATGCGTGCCTAACTTCTTCGATAGGCTGTGGAAAGAACAGCCAAGACATCACTTCACAGCGAGTCTTCGTTCGATCACATAGAGGCAGCACTGATCACACCAGCATTTCGACCGAAATGAGAACGTGGGACTACTACTACTATTCTCGTTTTCATTCCCCACCCTGAAGGGGTGGGGCGGGCCACCTAGAGGGTTACGCCCTCGCTCTGGCCAAGAGGTGCGGACGGGTCAAGGAGATGTGTGTAAAAGGGAAGGTGGGTAAACGAAGTGAGAAATGATAGGGTATGTGTTCGAAGAGGAAAAGTTGGGAAGTAGAATTGTGGAATAGGTAGGTGCATGTGGACGGTTTTAATATATGACTTAAGAAAGACATGACGGAACTGAAGGAAGAAATGTTTTAAGCAAGGGGGTGATGAGGGAGTTGAAGAGCAAGGAGATGAAACACCGAAGAGAAGGTTACAAGAGAAGTGAGTAAGAGTCGGAAAAGGTCAGCGGGGGACGGTGGTGGCGAAAAGAAGAAATTAGTTGGAGGAGGGGGTGGACTAACGGGTTGAGGTGGTGGAACGGGAGGAGGGGTCGGCCGGGGTCGACGACGGATGGTGTAGGTTTGAGAGCGTGCTGGTGGTGAACGAGAAGGCTCCACTCGATGACCATAGATGGGGGCTCCGGTGGCAATGAGGCGCTGGACGTCGGCGATAGTCGGGAGGAGGAGACGTACCATACATGTTGGTCCTGAACTGGTCTGAATGCGAAACGCACGACAGGCGGGGATTGCGGCGGCGTGAAGTTCTTGTAGGATGTCCTGGCTGGAGATGGAAGGGTCGAGTCCACGGATCACACAGCTGGGGAGACCATGATGAGATGTGGATTGCTGCGTGGGCGTTGATGACGCTGGTGCTGCTGCGACGTTGTCTTGAAGCGATGATTGAGGCGATGGCGGCGTTGAGTCGGAGGATGCCAAGGTGTTGTTATGAGGAGGGAGGGGGTTTACCGTTGTAGAAAATGTAGAAAGTGGAAGGCAGG
Source organism: Anabrus simplex (assembly GCF_040414725.1). NCBI lineage: Eukaryota > Metazoa > Arthropoda > Insecta > Orthoptera > Tettigoniidae > Anabrus > Anabrus simplex. Next base: position 558,948,084 of record NC_090265.1, read on the forward strand.
AGGTCATAATGGGCGATGGGTGGCTAGTGGTGACAAATGTAGCCGGGATGTGAAAGGAGGACGAATGCGTCGTGGCAGAAATCGTGGTGGTGATAGTTGTTGTAGACGAAAGGGAAGAGGAAGTCGATGTGGATTGTTGCGAGGTTAAGATTGACGACATGTGGACGACGGGAAGGGTGGTAGGATCGGCGAAGAGTTGGGCAAGTATAGATGGAGGAGTAGATTCTACGGGGTAGAAGCGGTTATGCACGGATACGCCGGCGTCGATGAGGCGCTGCTGGTCGTCCAACGTTGATATGTAGAGAAGAATCAGTGGAGATGGCAATGAACTGGTGCCGTCCAATAGCCGGTAGGCGTCATATATGCGGAAGCCAGTGGAGCGGATGGCGGTGTAGATATCATCTTCGGAGATGGCTGGAGCAATGTCTAGGATGGCGCAGGTGTACATGGTGACAGCCAACGAGGCGTCAACCTTTGTTTTTGGGGGTCGGCTGGGTAGCAACTATTGATGATGGCCACACGGCCGCAAAAAAAGACAAAGGGATGCGTGGACGTAAGTATAGTCCAATTTGGAGAAGAAGAGCCTGTGCGTGTGTCCACCGCAGTAGGCTTGAGGATCTCTCGTGAGATGTGATGATGCAAACGTGGGAAGTGACTCAGCGGTAGTATTTAAGAGTGGATCGCTCAAAGCAAACGGGAAACTAAATACTGTACAGAAAGCCATCAGCTGCAGGTCTTTTAATACTCCCAACTTGCCTATTCCATAGCCACATTTGTAAATCAATGACCTATAAAAAATGTACTTTTTATGTTGTCAAAATAAGGACATGATATTGTGATGTCCTTTAATTACAAAATGTCTAGATTATAAATTTCACTAAGTAAACTCGTGTCCTCATCCCGAGGTGGTGCATCTCTTTTCAGGTACACCCCCAATGGAGGTGAACTGCATGTACCATTTCAACCACAGACCAGCCCTCCTGCCATTCGAGGACAGCAGCTAATAATACTAACCGTTACACTACGGAGGCGGACATAAATTTCACTATAACAACATAACATGTAATTTTGCATTACGATGTTGCTTATTTTATTTCAATGATTTTTATAACGTTGCGAAGTTCTGTTTCTGCGCGCTCACACCAAGGGTTTCTGAGTTCGTGAATGTTTTGTGACTGAAGGTGTTATTGTGTGTTTAATTACTTTTGTATGAGGAATGTGTATATGTGTTGGAGTTGTTTGCGTGTTTGTTCTGTATGAAATCTCAGTGGAGAGCCTCTTGAAAACCGCATAAAATTTTAAATATTTTTATTTTTGGACGGGGGATTGGTTACAGCACACAACTGATTTTCTGCACCAGCTGCTACTACTCCTAACCGCACGGCTAACTCGTCCGGTAGAAAGGCCTTCAGATCTGGCTTGATTTGTATTGAAATGTCACTGTTCCGGGTTGGCACCTTGCTATTAGGTAACACTGTGGAGGAGAATTATTCCAAGGGTTTAAACAGGCGTCATCTCAACAAAAGTTTTAACAGGGTAGTCTTTCACTCTTCGTAATACAGCTGGCAAGATGAGACAAGCAGTAAAATTAATTACATCAATACCTGAATGAACATTCTACAAGTAACAATAAAGATGTTTCTCCGTAATGGTAGTGAATTCTTCGAAGTTAGGTAGACATGGCAATGAAAACAGGAACGTTGGTATTATCAGATGATGTTCCCATCTATCAAGAAAGCCGGCTCCCAAAGGTGTATGTAGGTTTCGGAATCTTTGTAAATATGAGTGTGTCGATACTAGATCAAGGCGTTTCTGCAGGATTGGAGGACAGATGCACACGAGCTCACCTGGCACTTCGCGTAAGCAATATGGATTTAGACTTGTCTATTACACTTAGCAGTTATTGCAATGGACTGGGGGTCACAGAACAGAACCACCCACATAATCAGCACGAGGCGCCACTGACAAATACGGAAGTCTGAGTATCTTGGCAACTGGATTACTGAGGACTTGGACCTGGATTTAGAGATACGTGTACGAATAGAAATGGCTAGTACTAGCTTTCTGAAAATGAGGCATCAACTGTGTGACACAAGCCACGTCACAACTTCGTAAGATGTACGGCGCTGAAACATGAATTCTGAAATGTAACACCGTTAAGAGAATAAATACCTTTGAGATGTGGGTATTCCGAAGGATTTTACGCATCTCGTTGACTGACCATGTCTCCAACGCTGTTGTACTCAAGCGCATGAAGAGGGAACGAAAGTTGGTGTGTACAATCAAGAAAAAAATAATAAATAATAAATAATAAAAAGACAGCTTACCCTGGGCATATTATGAAGAATGAAAAGAACAACCTACTAAAATTGATCACGCACGGTAAAATTGATGAACGAAGAGGTCGCGGTCGAAGGAAACTCTTGGCTGAGGAACTTACAGGATTGGACAAATGGACATGACTAGATACGAATAGACTGATGAGGACAGCCGAGCAGACTTCGCTGTGATTGTGTCCAACCTTCAGTAATGGAGAAGGCACTACAAGAAGAAGAAGAAGAGAAGAAGAAGAAGAAGATTTTTTTTATTTCTTTAGCTTCCATCCTTTAAATTCACATATCGGTATATTTAAAATGTAAAATCTCTTACTTTTAATTTAATTTTATGTGGATTTACAATATGTAGCCTTTTATTTCTATTCATTCATTATGGTGATGATGTTTGTTGTTTAAAGGGTCCTAACAGCTAGGTCATCGGCCTCACTCATTCATTATTGTTGAAGATGCACTAGTAAAACAATAGTTTGTTTTCCATCAAGTATTGCTCGTTCAAAAACACCTAAAATTGCATTTTTATGGCGGTTAAATTTCGACATCTTCCGGGGCCTCCCCCGTTTTGGACAGTGAGATTTTACAATTTGCTTTACGTCTCACTGATGCAGATAGGTCTTATGGTGACTATGCGATAGGTTTAGGAGTGGGAAGGAAGCGACCGTGGCCTTACTTGAGGTACAGCGCTAGCATCTGCCTGGTGTGAAAAAGGGAAACCACGGAAACCATCTTCAGGGCTGTCGAAAGTGTGATTTGAACAAACTACCTCCCGAATGGAAGCCGATAGCTACGTGACGCAAAACGCGCAGCCACTTGCTCGGTTGGACTGTGAGTTAGCCCCACTAATTTTCAATACTCTCTACATATCAGCTCAGCTGGGCTACTTGGAGGTCACTTAATCGTGAAGTAGAGGTATTCAGGAAATTAGACAGAACTTGGCGATTGTGGGAAAAACAAACTACCCCACACGTGTATAATTGTTATATCTGTACCTTGGTGTGCCGTGTATCCTGTGTAATAATCTATAATCAGGCACCTGCGTTATTCGCGTTTGCGACACCGAATTTTTAAAAATATTCCCTAAAATGCTTGGGAAACAGTTACCTATACATAACGTTGTTAACAATTGGAAAATTAGAAAGCTTTATTTCACGAAATAAAAGGAAATAAGACAATAAAGCAAATATGTCAACTTTATCAATTTTATATTAATAATAATGCGAATTCACGGTGTGCGCCTTCTTATAAAAGTTTATCCACCCTCAGAACACACCATCGTGTCCATCACAGTCTTACAAGGACCGGGTGAATTGGCCGTGCTGTTAGGGGCGCTGTGAGCTTGCATCCCGTATATAGCGGGTTCGAACCCCACTGTGGGCAGCCCTGAAGATGGTTTTCCGTGGTTTCCCATCTTCACACCAGGCAAATGCTGCAGCTGTACCTTAATTAAGGCCGCTTCCTTCCCACTCCTAGCCATAAGACCTATCTGTGTCGGTGCGACGTAAAGCAAATTGTAAATAAAAAAATAAAAAAGTCTTACCAGGTCAACTTGTTCCCCCACTCCATCAACTCGACTCATGCGCGTGCGTCATTCTGCTTATGAAGCTGGTTAGTGAGAGTCTTATTTTCTCTCTGTGTTCTGTTACGGCTAGTATTATGTCCTTAAAATACTAAAATATGATCATAAAGTTATGAAAAATAACACGAAATTCTGCAAAAATAACCCCGATTTCCACCAAAAAATAAAACAAAAAACGCAGGTCCCTATCTATAATGTAGCCTAATGTGTAATTTGTGATTTATGCATATTAATTTGTACTGTTCATATTTATCAACGTTCTGACACGGAGTAATAATAATAATAATAATAATAATAATAATAATAATAATAATAATAATAATAATAATAATAATACCAAAACCAAGCCCCATGGCACTACAGCCATTGAAGGGCCTCAGGTCCAGGTAAAAATCCCTGACCTGGCCGGGAATCGAACCCGGGGCCTCCGGATAAGAGGCAGGCACGCTACCCCTACACCATGGGGCCGGCTTAATAATAATAATAATAATAATAATAATAATAATAATAATAATAATAATAATAATAATAATAATAATAATAAGACATCTACAAAAAAAAATGCATGTCAAGACAGACAAAAATTCGGCATTACAACACAGTCATAAAACCAACAGTCCTTTACGCAAGTGAAACATTGTCACTTAACAGTAAACAAGAATTAGAAATAAAAAAGCAAGAGAGGAAGATCATCAGGAAAATCCTAGGAGCAAGATATACCCAAGATGGTTACAGGCTACAATCAATCAAAACAACAGAAAAAGTTTCAAACATTGAAACTGACATTAAGAAAAGACGAATGAAATTATTTGGACACCTCACAAGATTACCAGAAAATCGACTGTCAAAAAGAATATTAAATTATGTTAGCTCACTTAAGAATTCAACACCTTGGCTGGACGAACTTCGAAAGGACCTCAAAAACGCAAACATATGTGCAACAGACATTTTAGAAAGAGACACCTTCAGACACAAAGTCAACAAGTGGGAAGTTACATCAGAGCAACCAAAGCAAAAACAGTGCAGACCGAAATGGTCGGAAGAACGTAAACAAGCCTTCTCAGAGAGAATGCAAGCCTATTGGAAGAACAAGAAGAACCCAAAGAAAGCTTGATTGAGTTGTTTGCTTAACGTCTTCCATTATTGGGAGAATACGCTAATAATAATAATAATAATAATAATAATAATAATAATAATAATAATAATAATAATAATAATAATAAACACAGATTGAACAAGACTTCTAGAGGGACAACACACGAGACTTTTACAGAACCTTCAAACGCAATCTTAACAAGTATAATTCAACAAGCTTACAGTTCAAAAACTCGGATGGGAAATAGCGTACAATGACAAATATAATTGCCAGATTCTGGCGAATTAGGTACTTTGAATCTCTTCTCAATTTTGAAATTCCAATATCCACTTTCTCATTTGAAGATAACATACACGTCCACCCAGATTCATCTTTCATCAAAAGAAGAAATCACCGGGCGAGTTGGCCGTGAGCATAGAGGCGCGCGGCTGTGCGCTTGCATCCGGGAGATAGTAGGTTCGAATCCCACTATCGGCAGCCCTGAAAATGGTTTTCCGTGGTTTCCCACTTTCACACCAGGCAAATGCTGGGGCTGTACCTTAATTAAGGTCACGGCCGCTTCCTTCCAACTCATAGGCCTTTCCTATCCCACCATCGTCGCAATAAGACCTATCTGTGTCGGTGCGACGTAAAGCCCCTAGCAAAAAAAAAAGAAGAAGAAATCAAACAGATTATTCAGTCCCTTAAAAATACCAAGGTACCAGGTGAGGACTTGATAACTGCTGAATTGTGGAAGTATGCTGGTGACAAAATGACAAAATGATTGATAAATTTACTGACATCATCAAACAGATTTGAGAAACCGAGAAACTTCCACATGACTGGACTTCTGCCTTGATTCACCCACTGCATACGAAAAGGGACGAAACGGATGTTAACAATTACCGTGGCATTTCCCTCCTATTGGTATCTTACAAAATTCTCTCAAAAACTCTGCAGATTAGGGCAGAATAACAACTTGATCCACAACTGGGAGAGTACCAGGGAGGGTTCAGGAAAGAGCGCTCAAGTGCCAAGCAAATTATGAATCTGAAGTCTATCCTCTCATATCTGAAACTAAGGAACAAGAAATTTGTGGTGAACGTCGTCGACTTCAAGAAGGCCTATGATTCGACTGATAGAATTACCGGTACTCTTATTCAAGTCCTAATGAAATTTGGCTTGGATAAAAGCATGGCAGTCATCGAACGGACCCTAGCTAACACAACCTCCAGAGTTAAGTTAAGAGGAGACATTTCAGACGTTTTCAAGATAAAGACAGGAGTTATGAAGGGAGATTGGTTCTCGCCTCTGCTCTTCAATTGCGTCCTTGAAAAAGTAATCCGTGAGTGGCGCCAAGAAATTAACAACGATGGGCTCCAAAATGCTGGGTTACAAGAACATGAACCTTTCAATTGATTGCCTAGCTTTTGCAGATTATATAGCAATTTTCTCTGATTCTTTAGACATTGCTACAAAGCAAATTAATCACCTCAAGACACAGGCGCAAAAATCAGGACTTCAGATCTCTTTGGAGAAAACGCAATTTATACCTAATATCAAGTCAGCACCAAGAGAGCTTAAAAGTACCGTACACCAGGGGGCCTGTTCCACAAAAGTATGGTCTTTTACATTACAAGTAAATTCTCTAGTAACTTGTACAAATACCAGAGTTTCTGTTCCACAAAAGAATTTTCTACAGTTGTACTTTACTACTCCATACTTACAAATTACTAGTGAATTTTTATAGGCGTGTTCCACAAAAGTACTAGTACTTGTAACTTACTAGCGAAATGAGAAGAATTCTCTACCAGTGAAAGGACAATAATATATAAATGTACTAGTGCTATTTAAATACGCTTATTTTGGATACATTTTGATAAATATGTGGTCTAGCAGTAGTGATAGTGATGGTGATGAAAATGAAAACTATCGTCTGTACAGGGAAAGAATAAACTTCCAGTTTAACACTGTATTTGAATACAATGAACGTTTTAGGTTAAGCACAATACAAGAGTAAGAACTTTTGATAGATATTGGCCATAGCTTAAAATATCCTACGAACCGAAATAAATCTCTCTCTGCTAAACAACATTTACTAACAACATTACATTGGCTAGGAAATGGTGGTCAGTACCATGGTACTGCAGATATGCTTGGGATGGCAAAATCTTCGGTCTGTGGTAGCTGCAATAAATGATATAAAATTTCCTCAAATTGTTTGTTGGCCTGAAAATACTGAAAAAAACATATTCCAAGAAGGACATTCCTGGAATCATTAATGAGCAGAATATCTCTTACATACGTCCAACTTTTCCCCTCAAAACCTCCATGAACTTTTCCCAAGTCAAATATTTCCATCCAACCATTTATTTTGTCTTGTTTTTTCAGACTCTCGCTGAATCCACCTAAACGAATATCTTTTCTACCTTCTATTTCCTTCAAAATGAATAACTTTGTTTCTCTTGACATCATTTTAACAATTCATGCAGAGTTTGCAATTTCGTAACAATTAAGTTTGGCGGCCGAATATCGTTATTAGCGGCATCTGATTCCTAATGACAGACCAAGGTAGGTATGTTAGACTCTCGTAGAACATACGCGAGGATCGCGGAAGAACAGAATGGGTGATAATAACGGAGTAATTTCCTATCATCAAAGAAATAAACTGAAAAATAACATCGTAGCATTAAAAAATTCACAGGAATATTAGTTCTTTCAATCTTTGCTGCATAAGTTACAGTAAAATACGATATTACGATAAATGAGGCAAGCATAACCTAATTCAACGAATGGAATACGAAGATAAACAGCTGATTCATGCTATGACGTAGTATGTTTATTGATATGTCGTCACTTGTAAAACTTGTAACAATTCACTGGTAATATACAAGAGACTATCAATCTTTTGTGGAACAGAAATGTACAACTCCATACATTACAAGAACCCACACTAGTAACTTGTAATGTACAAGACCATACTTTTGTGGAATAGGCCCCAGAGGCCAGTCAAACGGACAGAGAAGTTTCAATATCTTGGATAGAACCAAACAATGAAAAAGAAGCTTTCGCGTCGCGCATGAATAAAATGGAAATGGCTTATCAACTGACCAAAGACGTTTAAAAGGTCCATGGTCCTTGAACGCAAAACTCGGACATTATTGTAGCGTCGTACGACCAGAGGCTTTGTATGCAGCGGAATGCCTTGCTATGAGCAAGAAAGGCCTTATAGAAAAAGTGGACATTAAAGAAAGAAAGATCTTAAGAAAAATTCTTGGCCCAATTAAAGACAAAGATTAATATAGATGTCGGCATAAGCAGAAGATCTCTGATATCATGCGGAGGAGAACTGTATTTTATGGCAACTTGCTATGAATGAAACACGCACGATTATCGAACCAGATATTTACCGGTACCTATTTTAAAAATAACTTGGCCAACTTGGTTCAAGGAGGTGGAAAGCGACCTACAGGAGATGGCGATCACATATGACAGCTGAAATAACGTGGTGCTTAGTAGGCCGATACGAACAAATAATAATAATAATAATAATAATAATAATAATAATAATAATAATAATAATAATAATAATAATAATAATAATAATAACCCTAAAATTGGTTTGAATTTGATAAGAGACATACAATGATCTGACGCCACATTGATGCCTGCCGGTTAGGACCCCCCTATCCGCCACCTGGGACGCGCCACGTGGGAGTATCACCTCTCCCCTTGCTACGCCTTCGTAGCAGGTTCGCGGGGCAGCGAGACGCGAACATATACAAGAACGCAAGCCAGTCAGGAAGAAACTACCACCAGAGTTTTTCAAGAAAGGACAAAGTTGAAGACGAAAACGACGTGGACGGAGGAAAGAAAAGAGCAACACCGGCAACGAATGAAGGGGCACGGGGCAAAGATCAAAGCCCGGAGAAGACAGCTGAAATAACGTGGTGCTTAGTAGGCCGATACGAACAAATAATAATAATAATAATAATAATAATAATAATAATAATAATAATAATAATAATAATAATAATAATAATAATAATAACCTTACCATAGAATTACCCTACCGGGTGAGTTGGCCGTGCAGTTAGGTGTGCGCAGCTGTGAGCTCGCATCCGGGAGATAGAGGGTTCGAACCCGACTGTCGGCAGCCCTGAAGATGGTTTTCTGTGGTTCTCCATTTTCACACCAGGCAAATGCTGGGGCTGTACCTTAATTAAAGCCACGGCCGCTTCCTTCCCATTCCTAGCCTTTCCTGTCCCATCGTCGCCATAAGACCCATCTGTGTCGGTGCGACGTAAAGCAACTAGCAAAAACATAAAAAAAAAAAATCAAAAAAGAATTACCCTAAGTAGTATAAAATGACCCTACATTAGGGTAATTACCCTAGAAGTGGCAACACTTATATGGTATTGCTTCCAATGTAGAATACCAATCTACCAATGTCATTACCAATTGTAGCGACGTTCGGATGTATTTTACATTTAAAAAAATAGTTTTTCAACAGTATTCTTTAGTATTTAGGTACTTTTTGATGGATGTGAACATCATTTTATACATGTTTACGAATATATTGGTAGTAATGCCTCGTAACATAATACCCATTACCGGTATTTGCCATTACCCAGTGGTTTGACACAGTTTGACAACCTGTACCACGTGCAGTGTGGCTGTGTGTTTGTTTGGTTGAATATTCTCCTACTTTTGAGGTTAATATGACAAGCTGTATATAAAGTATTCAAAATGATCGTGCTGAAAGGCCATTTTTTCTTTCAGGTTATACATTTAGGATAAATGGCTTATTGTGGAAGTGTGTGACTTCATATATTAACGCGAGTTATTGCATAAATCGTGCGGTAACTATATTTTTACCAAATGGTGTTCACATTTCAGTCATGTTATATGCACACCCTTATTGTTTATTCCTACCCTATGTTATTGGTGGACCGACTCTGCAAAGATATTGTCGGATATTGCCACATTCAAAGTTTTTAATATTCAGCTAATTAGGATCGAATTTATGGAATTCCATGTTCAGTGACCACGTGCTAGAACTGCATAAGAAATATGTGAGGTTAGGTTTGATGAACTTTCTTATATTTGCCTATTTCCATGACTGTTGCCATACTTCAGATAATATCTTCAGTTATTAATTGAATATTCTTGAAGCATCTTATCTTGTTCGAAGGCCAAGGTACTATAATATAAACTTAGAGCTATTTAGCGGGCCTATTACAGTATACACTCTCTCAGACTACTGCAAAATAGCAAAGATTTCTGTTATTCATCTTACCGGGCTATATACTTCTTAACTTGAATGATTATTTTGGACCCTTTGGGAATAAAGGCCTGGTTCATATATACCATACCGTATCCTATTGCTGCAACTTCTACATGAAGTTACTTTCGGCATTGGCCAGCGTTGGCGTTGCTACCAGAATTCCTTTACAGTATTCAGATTATTCCTACACTCTACTTTTTAGGGTTCCCTACAAGATTAAAGGCATTTACGTTAGTGAAATGTTTGCACCATAATTGTGTACTATTGATCCTTTTATCAATACGGTACCCTTTTTGTTTGTTTCCTAATATTCTCAAACTGTGTGTGCTGTCACAGAATCTGTAAATGGTTTAAACAAAGTAATTACGATCACTGACACCTCTGTGTGAGCAGATATGGAATTTCAACTCTGCAACAGTCAGTTGCCGGGTTCGATTCCCGGGCAGGTCAGGGATTTTTACCTGCATCTGAGGACTGGTTCGAGGTCCACTCAGCCTACGTGATTACAACTGAGGAGCTATCTGACGGTGAGATGACGGCCCTGGTCTAGAAAGCCAAGAATAACGGCCGAGAGGATCCGTCGTGCTGACCACACGACACTTCGTAATCTGCAGGCTTTCGGGTGAGCAGCGGTCGCTTGGTAGGCCATGGCCCTTCGGAGCTGTTGCGCCATTGGGTTTGGTTTGGATTTAGGGCAGTTGCCCAAGCGGCAGATTCCCTCTCTGTTGTTTTCCTAGCCTTTTCTTAAATCATTTCAAAGAAATTGGAAATTTATTGAACATTTCCCTTGGTAAGTTGTTTCAATCCCTGACTTCCCTTCTTATAAATGAAATTTGCCCCAATTTGTCCTCTTGAATTCCAACTTTATCTTCATATTGCTATGTGCTATATGTCTGAGGGCCTCAACAGTTCGATAAGACAAAGCTCCCATCACCCATCACTTTTCTGAACTCCATATGACAATGATGTGAATTTCTGTCATAAAGAACTGCAATATGCACGTACGATCACTGTTTGACTTAACTTACATCCATATTGGAGGGCCAGTAGAATAACTTTGTACGTTAACTAGCGACCAACACAGACCAAATCTTTTGCAGGAATTCAGTAGAATGTGACACACGTTTTTAAATATATATATACTGGACTGTTGCTGTTTTGTGATGGATGCAGTATTTTAGCATCTGATTCTTAGCTCAAGCCAGAGTAAAATGTAACTTCCACCAAAGCCTCAATCTCATTTACGGGTGCGACAGTACGGAAGCTGCTGAAAAGTAAGGCCGGGTGCCTCCCTACACTTGAGCACCAGTTGATGTCCAGCTTTATAGACTAAGGGGATAGATCAGAGTGTTCATGCTGGGCTTTTCGTACCGCAGGTTCACAGCATTTAAGTAGGTGGGCGAGCAATCAGTGAACGTTCATTTGAGTATTAAGGGAATAGTGTTACTTTTTATTTCCAGAAAACATAAGTCCAGGTCATTGTCAATATAACTTACATTGTAAGAAATTTGTTATTTCTGTTCTGTTTACATTTATTGACCGGATACAATACCGGTACCTCAAAATATTTTTGTACTCTATTCAATGAATTATAAAAATATTTTAAGAGGGGGTATGCTTTAGAAACATTCTATACAGAGTAAAGCGGGTAAGCTGTGGCTTGTTGTTGCTTGAGTTTAAATGAGCTGATAAGCTCATCAACATTCTAATCATGTTTACTGGAAATAGTATTTTAGAGTATTTATTTGAAGACATACTCTATATCAGTTTTGTTATTGCATTTACATATTGTTGAACTTGGATAGTAAATATCTGTGTCTTTACTAGTGATAAAATACATTCACTATTATCAATGGACGTCTGATAAGTTTTAAATACTATTTCCAGAAACTCAAAGAACTGGGAAAGTCACATAGCAGTACACCACGATGGAAAATAAAGTCTTAAAATTGTTTTAAGTATACACACGTACACACACTAGAATATTTTTAAAAGGTTGGGTTTTCTTGCGACTGCCAGGCTGAGTAGCTCAGAAGGTTGAGACGCTGGCCTTCTGATCCCAACTTGGCAGGTTCGATCCTGGCTCAGTCTGGTGGTATTTGAAGGTGCTCTAACTCGTCAGCCTCGTGTCTAGATTTTCTGGCATGTAAAAAAGAACTCCTGCGGGACTAAATTCTGGCACACAGTGTCTCCAAAAACCGTAAAAGTAGTTAGTAGGATGTAAAGCCAATATTATTATTATTATTATTATCAAAACAGGCATTAATAAAGTATCGATTAGGTGGTTATTTATTCTTACTTCTTGATTAAACATCGATACGGTCATGAAATGGACAACTTGTAATGTGTAGTACGTGTTAAAGAGATGTTAAGTACAGAACAAAAATGGCCACCATAGCTCAATTGGTAGAGCAACCGACGCGAAATTGGGAGGTTGTGGGTTCGGATCCCAGTGGTGTCCGGCTGGCCATTTTTGTTCTGTACTTAACATCTCTTTAACACGTACTACATGTACGTAACACGACCTAATACGTTGAAAGTCTGTTTCGATTACAATGCCGTTGTGAAAATTCAATATTCATTATTATTATTATTTCGTATGATTACAATGTTTTAAAGAATACTGTACTCCAACATTTTGCTGAATGTTGCGAGGAGATCTTCGCACTCACAATCAAACGCCACTACTGCCGTTCTGTGCTGAGTGTGTTTACTCTCTGTCTTGACTAGGATGTACATTTGGTATGTAAGCTGCCCGCATTTCAAACGAGCCCAGCCGCACTGGGCTGTCCTCAACTGGTGCTTAGCTGAGCAATTCTGCAACAGATGTTTAAGGACTTTAACTGTTAAAAGGATGGGAAGGTGGGGATATGTGTTAAACAACTTTAATTGTTTTTGAGGTCTGATGTGTACCTGAATGTGGCTGTGGGGCTTTCTGTAAGAAGATTACAAGTGTTGGGTGAGGATGAGAGAAGACTGAGAGCTTGTTTTAAAATGTCATTGATTTTGAGGAAACCAGAATGATTTATATGGTTGCGAAGGGCACTCTGGGTACGGTCTGTCTGAGGACAGAGTTCATGATTCAGAAATCTAGTGGTGAACCAATTGGGAGGGATAATTCTTAGCAGTAACAGCCTTCTTCATTTCATCAGGCTTTTGCTTGTTATATACTGAGTTACTGAAATGTTTCTTGTAATTTGTTGAAACCGTTAGTAGTTGGGGTAGATGTTAAATGACAAAGTTTCGTGTAACCTTGTTGTTTACACACCAAAAACGTTGAGTTTCATTGCTAGCTGACCATTCTGGAAAAAATTACCTTTACCTCAATATAAAATATTTATAATTATAGACATGTTTTTGTTCTTCATTAGGATCATGGAGTATAAAGTGGGAAGTTTGGCTGATTTGATATCGGGATCATCTACCAAGAAATCTAAAAATGATGATTCTGGAGTCAAGATAGTATTTCAAAGTGTTGAAGATGTAAGTACAAAACACAAGAAGAGGAAAAATAAAAAAAGTGAGGCCTTTGCTCAAAATGAGAAAAATGCAGTCCCTAAACAGAAGCGGGAAAGGAGTTCCGATTCTTTCAGTTCTGAGCACAGAAAAAAGAGGAGAAGGAAAGAAAAGATTGTGAAGTAAGTTTTGTAGTTTTGTCATGAATCTTTTTTTTTTTTTTTTTAATATACAGAGTGTGGGAACTTACACAGTTCAGTCAGTTATGTTAATTATGACATGTAATTGCCTAAGCACTGTTAAGTTACTGGCAATAAATTCATACAATTATTATATAGCCTTTTTTTTTTTTTAACCTTTAATTGTTGAGTCTGCAAACCTGTGTGAATAGACTACTTTATGATTCTGTGTTTGCAGCTAACACCATCTCTCTTTCCTAGAAAAGAACAAGCCCCACAGTCAGCAGCCCTGAAGATGGTGTTCCATAGATCCCCTTCCTCATAGGTCTTTTCGTATGGACTAGAACAAAATTGTTCCTTTCATTGACTTGTCTTTAGTCTCATCGTTGGCAGTGTGAAATTGACTGAGATATGAGTGATGGTAGTAATGCCATTCCTTATGCAGCCAGTCCCTGTGATGAATAGTGTGGAAGAGTTGTTGATAGGGTCAGTTAGTGAGTGCATTTCAGTAGACTTTGCACACTGATATGTAATAGCAACTTCTGGTTTGGTGAGGAAAGCGATGGGAAACTGTGTTCACTCGTCATTTTGCTGCTAATTTATGACTGTTAGGTTCTTCAGTCTGCCAAAACTAATTTTTAAATAAATGTATAAACTACCTGAAAAAGAAAACGTATGGTAGCAGAATTATACCTAAAAGAGACGCCAGCTTGCATTCAATGCTAGAGTAGAGAGAAGTGAGGAATTCATTATGATAAGTTCCAAATTTCAAGTTTTTAAGAATTTAAACATAAATGTTTATACATTTCTAAATACCGTATTTTGAGTGTGATTTGATGGAATAAGATGATGTTCTTTCAAGAACAAAACATGTTATTTTAATTAAGTTGTTTATTTTTCAAGTAGTTTATACATTTATTTATTAAAAAATGAGTTTCATCAGACTGAAGAACCTAACAGTTATAGCCTATTAACTGTTAACTATTAACTGAGTTGAAACTGAAAAGAAATAGCTTCAGATATCTCTCTCTCTCTCGATGCCTAGGCCACCTATGACAGCTGATGATGGAGCTTTTGAGGATCTAGCCAGTCTTCGGGCTCAGTACTAAACAAACAAACTAACCTTCCTATGACTGAGTCTTTTTATCAAATAGATAACCTTGATTTGTATGATTTGCCATTACAGTGTTTTTTTATTATTCAGTTAGCTGAATTGAAATATGTTGTTGAAAGTGTTATGTACTTCAATATATTTTTCAGCAGTTTTTACTTTCAAAATCCTGTTTTAATGATACAGAATTTTTTTTTTTTCTTTGCAGTGGTTCTAATAAACCAATCGATGATATTGTGGACTCTGGAGATAACTTGAGCGAAAATGTTCAAGGAGCCAGGAGGAAAGAGAAACAAAGTATTCAAGGAGGCATTGTTTCAGAAAATATGAAAAATGCTAAGAAGCGACTCAGGAAAAAGGAGAAGAAGAATAAAACTCAGCATCCTGTTGATGAAGAAAAGGAATCTCGAACAATATTTGTAAAGAATTTGCCAAATAAATTGAAAAAATCAAAAATTAGAAAATTATTCGACAAATATGGCACAATACAGTCAGTACGGCTCAGGTGTGTTGCACTTTCTGATCCTAGGATTCCCAAAAAAGTTGCAGTTATTAAGGAGAAGTTTCACCCAGACAGAAGCAATATAAGTGCATTCATTTGCTTTGAATCTTCAGAGTCTGCTACTGCAGCTTTAGCTGCAAATGGTATGGTTATTGATGACCATCATGTATTAGTTGATAAGGCCATTCAGGAAAAAACACATGACCAGAGAAGAGCTGTATTTGTGGGAAATGTGCCATTTGGTAAGAACAACTTATTAATGTAAAATAACTAGTGTCAGCTCTTGTTTAGAAACCTGCTTTTATTTTGCTAAGCATATTATTGTATTTTCAGAAAGTAGAATACTAAGCCTTTTGGAAGAGTACAGATGTTTTGGTAATAGTGTCTGAGGTTTGATCAAAAATGATATTTAGTGTGATGTTTTATCTCTTTATTTTGTTTGAATGCATGTGTATACCAGCCTGAAGAACATTCAAATACCATTTATCTCAATTATAAAGGTTGGATGTTTCCACATAATCAGTATGCTAAATATAATGATAAATATACTGTATGTATTTATGTTTTTAAAAATACATTACAAGACTAGTTTTGATCTATATAGATCATCTTCAGCTGATACATTATACTACTGATAACTAAAATGGCATTCACTATTATTAAAATGTCACCTCTTCTCGTCTTAAAATTTCACAAACTAATTCTACTGTTGTGAATCAATGCCATGGTAAAACGGGTCATTAAAACTGTTTGCACAATCAAACACTTGTGAAGTACAATCACGTTGTCTTAAGGGCACGTGTACGTGAATTATTTTCAAAAATTTGAATTTTTGATTTTCGTGTATTACTATTCTTTGGGTTTCTCTATTTCAGAATATATATAGTTTACATATGTTAGCAAGCATATTTTGTCCTAAATGTTGTTTTTAAAAATGTCTGCACTAACTAGCCAAGCCCCTTTAAATGTCAAATATTTGAGTGTCATAACTTTTCCACCAGTAAAGATATCGGAAAGTGGTAAGTAGTATTTTATCGATTGGCTGCTGTGCGTAAGAACTGATTGCTCTTAGACCTGCCAGCTGCAACGTGTTAGGTTGTAAACAGAAGCCAGTAGCATGCAAGACATTCTCTATTTGTAAAGATCCAGCATTTGCCTGGTGTGAAAATGGTAAACCACAGAAAACCACCTCCAGGGCTTATTACAACTGTACTATGGCTTACCTATAAGGAGAAACCAGAGTAATTTGGAAACTATGAGAAAATCTGTGTGGGCTAGTTTACTTCACAAAGCATCAGCTGATGACCACCCACAACACGTGTTATATCCTCCAGGTACAGACTCCTGGTGTGGGTACCAGAGAGCAAAGGCTGAGGGTAAAGATTATTCTCATAAACATTCATTACCTTATGCTGTTATTGAAGCCATAAAACCTATTTATATAGATCTTAGTGCCAAAAATCTCTTAGAAAAATGTTTATATGGACGAACACAGAGCCGTAATGAGGGTTTCCATCATTGCATTTGGGAACGTGTGCCAAAATGCAGATTTGTAGGTCTTCCTACTCTGAAAATGGGTGTATTGGATGCAGTAATCTGCTTCAATGCAGGTGCTGCATCCAGATGTAAGGTACTGGAGTCATTAGGAATGTCTTCAGGGGAAAATATGGCCTCAGCATTAGCTGCAATTGATCGCCATAGGGTAATTGATGCTGAGAGGGCTGTGTTTGAAAGCTCGAAAGAAGCCAGAACAAAGAGAAGGAATATGAAAAATCAGCAGGATGATGAGTGTGTCCTCAATCATGAGGAATATGGAGCTGGAATGCATTGAAACTAGACGGGTTGGTCACAAACTTAAATTTTTACTTTAATTGACTCTCCTGAAAAATTGTATTTTTTAGAATATTTATTTTACTATCTCAGTGACCGTTAATGATAGACCACTGAAATTTGGCACACAGTTTCAGTGTGCAATTATCTGAAAAGTAGACTACAATCATGAACATAGCTCTTTATTTATGAAGCATGGGCCATAAAGTATTCAACACAATTTATGAAAATATTAATAACAATTTTAGAAATTTTCCCACAAAATAACTATTTTACCAAATATCATGATTATAGTCTACTTTGTAGCTACATGTTGTGGGTAGCACATGTAAAAATATCATTCATATCACACAAGTTGTTTCTGAGTTTACCCATCCGAAAGCTTGGAGTGATTTTGCAGACTTAAAAAACAATGCAAGAAATAAACTCTCATAAAAAATTAACAATTAAAATGAACCAATAACTAATAATATAGAAACAATCTACAATGTTCATTCACTGCACATAATTTTTGTCCACCTAGAACAAGTGTATCTGGCCAAATTCTGATGGCAAATATAGTGATTTTCCACTATTTTACTATGGTCTTCAGAGACACGTGCCCTTAAGACTAGTTGTGAAGGATGTGTGATGGATCACTGATAGTTGTTGTTGCTTTTTAAGTAGTTTTGACTAGGAGGGAACATCTCAGATTTTGATGATCAGTTTTCTATGGCTTATATAGATGAAGTTTTGCCTATTGCATGAAGTATAGTAGATGTATGATGTCTGAAAAAGAAGAAGTAGTGTTGGAGAAACCTTGTCAAATGTGAACGTGAATGAAAAGAATACCAGTTTTGAGACTCCGAGTCCTCGTGGACTTGCTTCCTGTGGTTTTGTTGGTGGTGCACTGTGTACTGTCTCTCGCTTGTAGCGAACTACTGCTTGGAGTGTGTGAAGAGAGGGTAATGGGGTAGGGAGGGGATGTGGTCTGAAGGGATCACCGCACGTGTTTTTGGTGTTGATCAACAATTTTATCAGAATATAAGATTTTAATTAGGGGAATTATGGCTTTGCATAAAACATTGTTTTTTTAGTTATTTCATTAAGATTATAGTTAGGATTAGTGTATTGGTCTAAGTGTGTAAAACATTCTTTGTGAATTCAGAGTGTATTTAATGAAACATTACTCTGGAGCTTATGTAATTATAAATATTACATATTTTCCATTTTTCTGGCCATCAGAAGCTGATGTGAAAAGCAATTGGTTCAGCTGTAAATGGCAGTATGTTAGTGTTTGGACAAAATCTTCTCATCTCATATGTACAAAGATCTACAAAGCTTAGTGGTGATGCCATTGATCCTGACTGGTGAGGAGACAGGTTTTATATAGAGGCATATCTAGCAAGAGACAAGTAGTGCACAAAGCCTAAGCTCCAGTGCTACAAATAGTGTTTGTTGAAGCAAATTAGGAAATGCAGAGTTGTAATCAAAACAAGTAACATTAAAATTTAGATTCCACAATTGCATTGTACTTAAATTCTCAGCTCATTAGGTTATTCGAAGTACACACAAACGTGATGTTCAGTACTAAAAAGTTGACCGAATTCATTTTTGGATCATAGAGCCTCTTTTGATCTCCCATTATTGCTGCTTTGGTATTGAAAGTTTTCAGAATTTTTGTGCAAAAATATTGATGAAGGATTGAGAGGCATGGTGAGAGCTTCAGACACTTGATTGATTGCTAAATGAGAAATGGAGAAAGTCATGAAGGGGTTTTAACATAGAAATAGACCAAAGATACACACTGTTGCAAGATGCCAAGTCAGAGTTCAAATTCTAGTCTGCTGTGTTAAGATGTTGCAAGTATTCTGGATGTGGTGCTGGTAAAACCAGATGAGCTCTATAGAGAAACCAAAGTAATAGATGGTATTAGTGACCACTAAGCTGTTTTTGTCGTACTTAAATATAAATGTGATAGAAAGGAAGGTCTTAAAAGTAGTAGTATTAGGCAGTACCATATGGCTGATAAAGCAGGCATGAGGGAGTTTTTAAAAAGTAACTGATTGGTGGAAAGCAGTAAATAAAAATGTAAACTGACTCTGGGATGGGTTTAAAGCAATTGTTTGGGAATGTGAAAAGAGGGTTTGTACCTTTAAAGGTGGTAAGGAATGGTAAAGACTCGCTATATCCTAACAGAAATAAAGAGACTAAGAAGGAGGTGCAGACTGGAAAGAAATAGAATTGGAAATGGCTGTGGAAGTAACAAGAAATTGAAGGAACTTACTGGAAATTGAATCTAGTAAAAAAGTCCGCTAAGGATAACACAATGGCAAGCATAATTGACAGTCATACAAATTTTAGTGAAAAATGGAAGGATATGTATAGGTAGGCCTACTTTAAGGCAGAAACAGGTTCCAAGAAGGACATTCCAGGAATCATTAATGAACAAGGGGAATGTGTATGTGAGGACCTCCAAAAGGCAGAAGTATTCAGTCAGCAGTATGTAAAGATTGTTGGTTACAAGGATAATGCCAAATAGAGGTGGTGACTAATACTAAAAAAAAAAAAAAATATTAAAATTTACCTATGATAACACAATGACATTTCCAACAAGATACAAAAGTTGAAAACTAGAAAAGCAGCTAGAATTGTTAAGATTTCTGGGGACATACTAAAGACAATGGGTTGGGATATAGTACCATATCTGAAGTACTTACTTGATTATTGTTTGCATGAAGGAGCTATACCAAATGAATGGAGAGTGAGTATAAAGGAAAAGGTGATAGACATAAAGCTGAAAATTACAGGCCAGTCAGTTTGACATGCATTGAAAATATAAGGAAATAGTCCTAAAAAATGATGAAATAAAATAAGTGAGAATAATGAAATAAAGATGAAAGTTCTTCCATTATGACTAATTGGTCCAATTAAAGTTTTACATTCACTGCTTTGGGAAAGCATTCTCTCTGATTATATTAGACATTGTCTGCAAAATTAATAACTGGTTCAATAGAAGGTAGTTCAGGTTTAGGAAATGTTATTCCACTGAAGCTCAACTTGTAGGATTCCAGCAAGATATAGCAGATATCTTGGATTCTGGAGGTCAAATGGAGTGTATCGTGATTGACCTGTCTAAGACATTTTATAAGGTGGATCATAGGTGACTACTGGCAAAAATAAGTGCAATTGAACTAGACAAAAGAGTGACTGAATAGGTAACTATATTTCTCGAAAATAGATTTCAGAGAATTACAGTAGGTGAAGGTTTATCTGACCCTGTAATAATTAAGAGGGGAATTCCTCAAGGCAGTATTATTGGCCCTTTATATTTTCTTATGTATATACAGTAAATAACATGAGTAAAGGAGTGGAATAAGAGAGAAGGCTTTTTGCAGATGATGTTATTCTGTATAGAATATTAAATAAGTTACAAGATTGTGAGCAACTGCAATATGACCTCGATAATGTTGTGAGATGGACAGATGATGATAAACAGGGTTAAAAGTCAGGTTGTGAGTTTCACAAATAGGAAAAGTCCTCTCAGTTTTCATGTGTTAATATAAGGAAAAATCTTCATTGGGGTAATCACATAAATGGGATTGTAAATAAAGGGTATAGATTCTGCACATGGTTATGAGGATGTTTAGGGGGTTGTAGTAAGGATGTAAAGGAGAGGGCATATAAGTCTCTGGTAAGACCCCAAATAGAGTATGTTTCCAGTGTATAGGACCCTCACCAGGATTACTTGATTCAAGAACTGGAAAAAATCCAAGCTCGATTTGTACTGGGTGATTTCCAACAAAAGAGTAGCGTTACAAAAATGTTGCAAAGTTTGGGCTGGGAAGACTTCGGAGAAAGGAGGCGAGCTTCTCAACTGAGTGGTATGTAATAAAGATGTTGATTCCCATAGGGCACCTGAAATATTTGTTCCATGTGAGTAAATTTATAATACCAATATAGTTAGTTCCAATAATAGACCAACTATATTGGTATTATAAGTGGTATGTTCTGAGCTGTCAGTGGAGAAATGGCGTGTAATGACATTAGTAGATGAATAAGTTTGTCTTTAAAAGTAAGAAAGATCACAATATGAAGATAAAGTTGGAATTCAAGAGGACAAATTGAGGCAAATATTCGTTTATAGGAAGGGGAGTTAGGGATTGGAATAACTTATCAAGGCAGATGTTCAATACATTTCCAATTTATCTGAAATCATTTAAGAGGAGGCTAGGAAAAAAACAGATAATGAATCTGCCACCTGGGCAACTGCCCTAAATGCAGATCAGTAGTGACTGATTGATGGAGACTTGATTGTAGTGATTTACAAAACAAGTTCAAAAGTTGGTGAAAGTTATGACAGCAAGCGTTAAGCAGCAACTTTATACATAAATTCTGGAATGCAAAATATTGCTTTTGATGTGCACTGAAAAAATATCAAGGCCTGAAAGGCTTGTTGATTTCATAGTATGTAGATAAGGCCATTTTCCTATTTGTTCATTGTAACACAAATACTGGCAACCATTTCAGTTTCAGTTTTCAATGCCAGCTAGGAAAGTTCTTTCTCCTCAAGAGCATATGTGAGGTCAAGACAGATCCTTCTTGCCCTATTAAGTGTGGAGACATAGGAAGTAGAAAAGCATCATTTTGAGGATATCACAGAATTTGTACCAGTGAATGCAAGGAAAATAATGGTTTCTTTGTCTGTAGTTAAAAAAAGTGAATAATGTTTTCATTTCTCCTTTTATTATAAATTGTGTTTAGAAAAGGAGAAGAGATGATGGAATTAGAATTAAACCTCCTGGATTTACTACTACTACTTCTTTTCTTTTGTTTCAGCTGCTGAAGAGGATGATCTCTGGAAACTGTTTGAAGGCTGTGGGAATATTGTAGACATAAGGATAATAAGGGACAGAAATACAGGAATTGGGAAAGGATTTGCATATGTAAACTTTGAGGTATGCTTGTTCATCAGTAACCTATATTCCCCTGCTGTATTATTCTCTACCATTGCCTACATCATCAGAAGTTTGATTTATTACGGTGGAACTTTGATTCTCCGTTTCTGGAGGGATCACGGGAAAACTGAAAATCCGGGAACGAATGGAAGCCATAAACAATTTGGCGAAACGTCACAAAAATGAAATATGCTTAAATATTGTCTTACAAACCTCGCCTCCATGGCTCAGGCGGCAGCGCGCCGGCCTCTCACCGCTGGGTTCCGTTGTTCAAATCCCGGTCACTTCATGTGAGATTTGTGCTGGACAAAGCAGAGGTGGGACAGGTTTTTCTCCGCTACTTTGGTTTTCCCTGTCATAATTCATTCCAGCAACACTCTCCAATATCATTTAATTTCATCTGTCATTCATTAATCATTGCCCCAGAGGAGTGCGACAGGCTTCGGCAGCTGGCACAATTCCTGTCCTTGCCGTTAGATGGGGGCTTCATTCATTCCATTCCTGCACATGACTGGAAACAGGCTGTGGATTTTCATTACCTTATACAAAACTCCTAAACCAAACCAAATTACAGCCTCAATGGGCCTTCGCCTAGCATGTAATAGCTGTTCAGCTCGAAGGCCTGCAGATTGCGAGGTGACGCAGGGTCAGTGCGACTAATCCTCTCAGCCATTATTCCTGGCTCTCTAGACCAGGGTCACCATCTCGCCATTAGATAACTCCTCAATTAAAGATAATTACGTAGGCTGAGTGAACCTGGAATTAGCCCTCATATACAGGTTTAAAAAAAAAACCTGACCTGGCCAGAATCGAATCTGGGCCCTCTGGGTGAGAGGCAGGCTGGTTAGACCACGGGGCCAGTTTCAAACATTAATTATCGGTACGCGAGTTAAAAATCTCTGTACTTTACGTTCAGTTTTACTGAGGAAACTTTGTCATTTTCCTGTGAAAACTTCTTGCAGTTCAGCAACTTTGATCAGCCCAACTCTTCAAAAATTCTAATTACACCATGCCTAATAACAATCGACCACAAGTAGTTTTCAATTCTCTAATCTAATAAAATTAGTACATTAGATACAAAACTGCTGAACATGGTGGCAAAATCTCTTTTTTTAATCTTCCATTGCAGTTTGGCCAAACGGTATGCTGTTCGTAGTCAGTTTCTGGAAAACTTGTACAGCGGAAATTATGCCTACATCAACTTTTAAAAGTTATGTTGAACTCGAGAATATGGTTTCGAATGTAAGTATTGATTCTCAAAAGTTCTCGCATGCATTATGTTCAATTGTGCCCGTCACTAATCACAATCAAATTGGAAAGAGAAAAAATATCATCAAAACTTCAGAAATTACAGTTATTTGTGACCTTGAACTCAGTTGGAAAGCGCGCAAATGCAACGTTGAGCAAATAAAACGACTGCGGTTTGTATGACATTTTAATACGAAAACGTAAAATTCCCTGTCTTATATTAGGACCAAAACAGTAATAGGCATTCCCAAGACCTTTATGTATGAAAGGTGCAACATCTGTTCTTGTCTCAATAACATAATCGTATATGATAATATTAAAATACTAGAATTTGTGTTAAGAAGGGGCAGTTTTGATTTCTGCCTGCAAGCCAAGTGACTATAAAATGCCCTGAGAGAAGTGCAGAAAACCTGTTTGGCGAGCGATACAATCGAAAAAAGTAAACATCTACAGAACCCTGGACATAATGTACGGTAGATATTTTACAAGTACGAACATTTGATGAACTCTTTCTGTCTTCAAGTAGAGTTGTCAAAATGCGCTCTGTCTCCTTCCAGTTGTGGCCACTCTCTGTTTCATGAATTCAGAGGATTTTCTAAACAATACCACCTGAATGCGATACTAAGATGGTTCCTTATGCAAGTTCACCGCCGATCGCTTTTCCGGTGCTTGCAGTACATCCTCTAATTATGGCAATGACAGGACGTTAATGCTAAGATCCATAGGTAGGCCGTAGCCGTCCTTTCCTTAGATACAGTTTCATGAAAAATGCTTTATCGAGGATTTAACGTTGATGGGACTGACATTTCTGGACGGTTGTTCCAAGAAATAGTTTCTTCGAGGAACGGATAATGCGGGATTTTTACAACGTGATTTAATTAAGATGCTCGCAGGACCATGTAATCTCAACAAATATCCGGGAAAACATAGTTTCCGGGAATGGATAATTGAGGTTCCACTGTACTTCTTAATTAAAGAATCATTTTCAAAGTAATGTTTGTTTTTTTGACTCAGTTATTAATTCTAAAATGCATACATTTTACAAACTCATTGGTGAAGTCGGCAATTACACTTGTTTTGCTAATGGTGTACATATTTAGAATGTGCACATGGTGTTTGTAAAGGTACTATAATTTTTCACTGTGAATTTTGTGTATGTTATGTAGTAGAACTATTTCTTAGTCCACATCCTGAAACTGCTTCATCAGTTATAAACTGGGCACTGTCTTTCTAAGCACTATTACTTCTTTTCCAAACATGGAAATATTTATGAAAAAGAGAAGAATTCATTTTCTATTTAATGTTCGTTTTTCAATATTTCATTTCAGAGTCCAGATGCTGTGGAACTTGCACTTAATCTGAATGGGGAAAAATTAAAAGAGAGGGAACTTCGCATATCAAGAGCTTCCAAAAAGCCGAAACCTGGAGGACTGAAATCTTCCTCTTTCAAACAAACGTCTGGACATAAACCAAAGCTACAGACAAAAGACTGGAAGAAGAATAAGCAGCAGCAGCAACATTCTGCACATGTCAATACAGCTAGTCGTGATAGATTTCAGAACTTTGATTCAAAATTTAATGATGAAAATATGAAGAAGGGGAAAAATGCAAATAAGATTAACTTTGATGATAATAACAGCAAAGAAGCAGTGAATAAAAGGATGCTACAGCATTCTTCT
Source organism: Anabrus simplex (assembly GCF_040414725.1). NCBI lineage: Eukaryota > Metazoa > Arthropoda > Insecta > Orthoptera > Tettigoniidae > Anabrus > Anabrus simplex. The sequence continues at coordinate 558,973,297 of NC_090265.1, forward strand.
TTCCAAGGACAGACTATATTTGATATGAAAAAGAAGAAGGTAACACTATAGTTGTTTGTCTTTTTTTTTTTTTTTCAATTTGCTTTACATTGCATCAACACAGATAGCAGCTCTTATGGAGAGGATGGGATAGGAAAGGGAGTTCTAATGGGCATTAAACAGAATTACTGCCATATATAGTCAAATTTAATGATACTATGGCTCCTAGGACTTGGTTCTTTGAAGAAATGTTGCAGAATTGTAATATCTTTAGAACTCTGGCCATGAGTGTGGTTTGAATGAAGTATGCAGGTTTGTACAATGCATGGAGGCTATCATAATGAGATGAATTGGAAGTCCAAGTGTCATCTATGATTTTGACTGGGGAGATAAATGACATTGGTGCAAGTTTAATTGTTAGTAGAAGCCTTTTATTTTGGAGCAGTGGGTTAATAAACATTATTCTCTGGTATGGTTTGACAATGAATTGGAAGTTACACTCAATCATGTGCGACTGGCAGGAATGACTATGGCCGCCATTTTGAATCAAATAAAACTTTGACCAACTTGAGTGATTGAGTTGAAACTTGAAGGTGCGAGTTCAACATTCACAACCTCTGCACGCTTTTAGACAGATTTCAATTTTGTCTTCATTTGTAAGGAATTTCACGACATTTTCCATATCCATAACCAGGCTATCACAAGACAAATATGCACCACATTAGTCAATTTCACACAATTATATTCCTAATCCAGATATAGGATACTGCGTCACATAATGAAACAGTATTGTGTAAAACAAACAAACACACACACACACTCTCTCTCAAAACGGCTGATTGGATTCTCCGATAGCAGCACTGAAGGTTTTAAATATATGGCAAAACTAATGCAGGAGTTTGCTAATGCTTTCCTCACTGAGCAAAAACTTGTTATTGCAGCAGCATGGCATCCACACATTCTAGTTGTTCTCTCTGTTCTTGCACCACGCATACCTCTGGCAGTGGGAACCTTCATGTTCACTCAGTGTCAACCCGAGGCCTCTAGAGCAGCAGGGTTTGTTTTGCTTTTGAAAAGAGTCTTAAAGCAGCAGGGTTGCTGTAATTCCAGTTTTTTTTACCATATTTATTTTTGACTAGAACTTTGGTAACTTATTCTGTTGGAGATGTGCATCAGGTCTTGCTTGACAGACTATTTACATACTTTTTGCTTGAGGCTATGTCACATTGAGATCAGATTACATTTTAGAGATATGAAGATTTAATTACATTTTTCTTTTTCTTCTGTTCTAGCATAAGAAGAAACTTAGCAAAGATGAGTTGAAGAAGAAGATTGTTTTGAAGAAACTTGGGATCAAATCAAATCTGCCTCTTCCTAACAAAAAGAAGTTCAAACAATAGCATAGATGGATGTAATTTGGTATCTGAAATATACTGTGCTTGAAAGAAATGTTTCTAAAATAGACAATGTTTGTGTCAATAATTTGTAATAATATTATTCGTTGGACAATAATCTATACGTTTAATGAAATAGAAAACTAGGAAATTTGTGTTTATCTGTTTATTCCACCATAACTCATAAATAGTTGAACATATTTCAATTTTATATACATGCACAGTTGCTCAAAAGAAAATGAGCGCACTCTTGACAACTGTTCTGGCCAAGTTGCAACGACAGGTTTACATGAGAACCTTGACAGCAGCGTCCGGGATTATAAGTATATATTATGACTTTGCTCTATCATTCCTTTGAGTTCTGGCTCTGGGCTCGAGAACTAAACAAGAAAGAAAGTAAACGTGCCTTCAGACTTAAATTCCATCTTTACAAATAGAAACAAATGTGAATATGTTGGAAAAAAAAACAAACTGAGTCTGGGAGCTGCATGTCATCTGTGCAGGTAGAGGTACTGAGTTGGACGGACAGTGTGACAATTGAGAGCTGACATAGTTTCAAACTCTCTTAGTGAGCTGGTGTTTTTTTCTTTTTTTCCCCCTGTTATATTGATTCTTCATTGCTAGGAGAGATGTGAACGTTTCCATATATGGATATGAGTATTTTTTTACTCATTCGCTGAGTTGTGTCCTTATGCTCAAGGCCTAAACATAAAATTAATTTGATTTGAGACTTAACATCAGTATCTGCAACTAGAAACAAACAAACACAAATCAGTATTAGGTCTGCCGACCCTCATGCTCTATGACCCTCGAAGTAGTGAGGTTCTGGTAGAATCCCTCCTTAACCCCTCAGCGCCGACCTCTATACGTGGTATGGACCCCCTTTTCTTCCGTAGCCGCCGACCTCTATACGTGGTATAGACCCATACATGGTTTCGCATTTACGGCTATAGCGCGAAGAGTTTTAGTGTTATGGATATGCAAATTGTTTTGTTACCAAGAAGACATTTTCGGGTTTATCAGTGTTCTAAATAAGACTTGAAAATCGTTAAAGTGTAGTTGCTTTTGTAAGGATAATTATTTGTCAATTATGTCTGAGCACCAATGCCTGCTTTTTTAATAGTCCGTTTGCTTCATTCTTTCCCACAGAATAAAATAAAGAAATGATGATCTGAGAAGTTTGTCTTGTCGTGTGATGTTCTTTGCTCTAATTTTGTATAAAGAGTGCGGTTTATTTATTATATTTTCTTTATTTCTGAGCTTGTAGTCTTTTCGTAACTCTCCACGAGTGCTCTGTGTAGACATCAGTTAGTGCTGCTTTCTGTCATACGGTACGACACGAGAAGCAGTTGTGCATGGTATATATCTCGTTTGAAAGACGATGTATCGACCTTTCAATCTGAAATATGTATCGAGTTGGTTTGATTCGTCATAAATGTTATTCTCCTCATTCAGTTTCGTCCTGCCGCTTTCGGTCCCGCTGCAGCTTCATCAGCTTGTGTGACGCACCGCGCTCAATGGCTAGCTCCTGCTGAGAGTAACGTGCTTGAAATATTGTGTAATTCAGATGAAAGTTTTGTCGGAAGTAGCAGTGATAATGAAACAGATAATGTGGCTGTAGCCGATGCAGTGGTAAATGATGAGAGTGACGATGAGGAGGAACCAGTACTTGAAAATTTCGTGTAGGAGACTATAGATACGCATGCAGGTCAAAGGGAAGTTTTCAACAGTGAATTATGATTCCTAGATTCTCCTATAATATTTAGACAAGTCACAGGGACAAACATTGAGCAGTTATCTTATCAGTTTCAGCTGATGTAAGGTTTGTTTACGTAGTACAAAATACGCTTCTCGGGCGGGAAACGAAATTTTCAAGGCCGGCGCGCATCAGATAATACAGTTCCAATGTTGCAGGAAATACGTTTTATCAGGAAATCAGCACCCAAGAGTGAGAAATCCAAACCTCAGAGACGTTGTATCGCGTGTTCAAAACACGGTGAAAAGAAGACATCGGTGCACTGCTGCCAGGAGTGTGCCTTGGGTCTCTGTCTCGAAGAGTGCTTCGAACTCTATCACACGGAACTAAATTACTAAGGAAATGTGAAACAATTATGTAATTATCTTCATGTACATAGTTCTACCATAAGGAATTCCAAATTTCGTGAATATCGGGATACTCTTATACTAGTAGTAACGCTTTAAGTGAATCAATGTATTTCAGTAGCGTGTAGTTGAAATCTCATCCGGCCGCGGGATAGGAAGCTCTTTAAATGGCTGCGACGCTGAGGGGTTAAGGACCAGTTTGAGTACCACTGTCCACAATTCTTTCTTTGATCTCAGGCATTCTCAATGAGGTCAGGGTCAGGATTATTCAGAGATGAAGGTATTGCCTCAAAGTTTGCCTGCAAAGCAAACCATCGCTGAACTACCTTTGAGGTATGAACTGTGTGATAATCCTGTTGGAAGCAAACATACTGTCCTTTAGGATAAATTATGTGCAATACTGGAATCAACCAGAGACTTAAAAGCTGTTCATAAATCTCAGCAGAGGGGGCCGATGATCTAGATGTTAGGCCTCTTTAAAGAACAATCAATATCATCATAAATCTCAGCATTTAGAGTTCCTGGAATTCTTAACAGCATCCTGGCACTGTGCGAGGTAAATTGACCCCAGCAACGAACGCTAAAGAGACTATTTCTGTGAGAGGTATTTAGCATCAACGAAGTGTTGGGTTCCCGATATATGCGGATTTGCCTTGCATCTATACAGGAAAATGCGACTTCATCGTTTAACAGTACATCTTCCCACACAAAGTTCAGCATTCTTGTGGCATACGCAAGGCAGTCAATTATTTTGTACCCGGTCAAAAGGTCCTTCGTAGTGGCAATGTCATTTTAGAGTACCACATTCCTAATTCGGTTATGTGCAGTCTGTACGACACCAGGAAAAAAGACAAAGCCCTTGATGAAACAGCTCAGAGGAAGGGGTTCTCCTTTAGTTCTGCTAGGAGAGTATCATCTTGTTCCCCAGTAAAGATCAGTGGGACTGAGCTAGTTGGCCGTGCGGTTAGGGGTGCGCTGTGAGCTTGCTTCCAGAAGATAGTGAGTTCGAATCCCACTGTTGGCAGCTCTGAAGATGGTTTTCTGTGGTTTCCCATTTTCATACCAGGAAAATGCTGGGGATGTACCTTAATTAAGGCCATGGCCGCTTCCTTCCAACTCCTAGTCCTTTCCTATCCCATTGTCGCCATAAGACCTATCTGTGTCGGTGCAACGTAAAACCACAAAAAAAGAAAAAAAAAAGAAAGAAAAAAGATCGGTGGGTGGCCTGTAGAATGCCTCTTTCACATACAATAACCTCAGAAGGAAATGATTTTTGTTCCACCTTATTCAATACCACTTACTATTACAGTATTAACATTTATAAAATGTTCATGTTATGGTAGTACAAAATTCACTTCCTTTTGAGGTTACTATATGTCTTTGGTGTCAATGTGGAACAACAAATATGAGATTTATATTCTGCAGAATGCCTTTTTTTCTTGAACATGTTCCCAATAAACCAAGGACAATTGCCTAGCAGCAGAAATGGGAATGCCTTCTCTACGACCAGCTACTGTTGCCAAAACACTAGCTTTCACCAGTGCCAACACGGCTGACCTATGGTCCACAAGCTTCGCCATTATAAGAATGTCAATTGTAAATATACAGTGATCGCAAAAAAAAAAAAAAAAGTAATTGGGCTGAATTACAGTTACCTGAGAAATATTTGACTTAATCATGATCATAAATTACTTTTTCAACAAGTAATCAGTAAAGTTACAATTACTTCACATAACATCAGTTTTAAGGAGCTAGCTACTCTGATTTTCAGGATGCCAAGATGGTTCTACGTAGCTAAGAACAAATGCTGTTAGCAGGTCTAGGCGGTAAATGTACCGCTTCTTTCTCAGCTTTATCTGCCTGTTTGTTGCCTGGAATTCCCATGTGGTTTTGGAAGCCACATGAAGGAGATTCTGGTGCCATCATCACATAACCTGTCTAGAAGAACATGAATGTGCTGCACCAGCAGGTGTTACACGAAACCTGTACAGAGAGCTTAACAAATCAGTACATATAAGAAAGTGACCTTGTTCATGCCTCAGCACAAACTGCAGAACTTCTAAGATGGCGAAGAGCTCTGCAGTATCTACACTGTAGATACTACGAAGTGAGATGATGTCAGCATCGGAAATGAATGAGCATCCAACATTCTCTCTTATCTTAGAATTTTCATGAAGACAAGTCGTGCATTTAGATATGGGGAATGAAGTCATGGAAATAACTTTGATGAACACAGTAAGTCCACGGAGTACATCTAGCCATATATCCTGTCGCGAAACTAGGCATGGAGGTATCTTGCTATGCGTCTGCTCAAGACAACAGCTGATAACCACATCCAACTCCTGAGACAAGCTATCAATTCTAATCCCAACTGGTCATGTGGGACAGCTGATTTTTGTACCTCTGGTGGTATTGGGTATCAAAGAGGTACTGATAGCTTGGATATTGTGGTATTTCATGAATTTTAGCTGCATACATGAGGAGTACCTGCTGCCGTCTTTTTCTTAAAGGTGCAACTCCCGATTCAGTGAACAGGCTGGGAACTGGACCAGTAGAAAGCTCTGGTTGCTAGCCTAACTCCTCTGCGGTGTATGCTGTCTAAGGTAAACCAGATGCCACTTTATCATAATCATTCCAGGAAAGAACCATAGCTGTGTTAAAACATAGCAGCACTGCACGGTCAGCCCATCATTAAGTGCCATTGAGAAACTTAAGCATATTAAGCCTCTACATGCAGGCCACCTTCAATTGATAGGATATGGGGCTGTCACGTTAGTCTCTCATCAAAATAGAGATCCATAAACCAGCAGGTGTCTACCACCAGTACGACAATGTTTCGCAAGCAGAACTCTGGTTCAGGATGCGAATGCCAACATCAACAGAAGTGTAAAGTGAGGTTTTGCCACTGAAAATAAAAAAACTTGTTGTAAGGCCCATCTGTTGACTCATTTAATAGCTTGTTTGTAGCTGTCTCTCAGCAACTGCCATATTTCTGAAATGTAGAGCTTAATCATCTACATGAAGTGATGGAATGACTGCAGGTCCAGCAGAGCATGTCATTGATGGTGACTGCAAACAGTGTGACACTCACTACACATCCCTGTGGTATTTGATTTTCTTAAATTTAATATTGAAAATATGCTCCACCTACTCAAGCTTAAAAGAACCGAACAGACATGAAGTACTTGCTAAACACAGGAAGATTTCCTCAGAATCCCCAATGGTGTAGAATGGAGATAATCCTATACTGCAGTATTGTAATAAGCCTTTTCCAGATCAAAGAATACAGCAATCAAATGCTCCTTCCAAAGAAAGGCCTCCTCTGAATGGCACTGACCAGGTGATGGGTGGCAGATCAATGAGAACGAATACCACAGTGGTATCTAAGAGATTCAGCACCATTCTTGAAGCTGAACCATATGCCGGTTTACCGTAGAACCTAGGTGTGTAAAAACATAGCAGCACTGCACGGTCAGCCCATCATTAAGTGCCATTGAGTAACTTAAGGATGTTAAGCATGTCCCATGAGTGCTACTGAAGTAAGTTCATCCGTCTTGAGTAGACAAAGATCAAACTGGTTGATCAATCGCTCAACAATCCTCCCCCTAGTACAGAAAGACTGAGAGTTGCCGAGAAACATCTCTTCTCCAGGGCCCACATGAAATGTTGGTTCACCATTCTTCTGAACAGCTTATAGAGGCCACTGGTTAGAAATATTGGCCTATACCTATCCAGAAGCTTTGGTTCTTTACCTAGCCTGGGAACCACTGAGATGGAAATTTTCCCTCACTCATTATTCTACTGAAGGAGGTGAGGATTTCACTGAGGCATCAGTTACTCAAATGTTTGAACACTTGAATATGGATTTAGTCCGGCCTATTAACTGTGTTCCTGTACAGAATAAGTGCACTCCATAATTCTTACTCCGTGAAAGGCACGATATCGGAATACGAAGCATTAGAGGCAAAAGAGAGCTGATTAGCCACTGCCTAGCATTTTATTGGCAGAAAAGCAGCATCATATTTTAAAAAAATGGGATGCAATGTGATCTGCAATGATGGAAGGAATTTAAAAGCCAGAATGCTAATTGTAATGGAAAAAACGTGGTCATCAACAGACCCCAGCAATTCATCGGTCATCACTGCTCGTTTTGTAAACTCTGGCCAATTTGCCCGATGAAGTAGACAACACTTTTGACAGTTTGCCCAGGTTTTGATTCAAGAGCATGAGAAGAATGAGGAAATGGTCACTATCACTGAGGTCATCGTGTACTTGACACTGTAATAGGGGAACTAGCGCATGGCTACTGAAGGTGATATCTTGGTGGGAGAATGACCCACGAGTGCTACAAAGATCAAACTAGATGATCAATCGCTCAACAATCCTCCACCTAGCGCCGGAAGACTGAAAATCGCCAAGAATGTTGCAGGTATTCATGCCTCCCAGTAAGAGGAAAGGAGGAGGTAATTAAAATACATGTTGCACACCACTGTCGTTAATGGCAAGGGGGTATAAACTGCAAATGCATCCTGCTGAGTACATACGGCACTTCTCCACTGAAAATGTTGGAATGGACTAGAGTACAAACACCCATAGCTACTCCACCATCCACAGATACTCATCCTTGGTATAAAAATAATATCCTCTCATAGCATGTCTTAGACGAGATTCTTTTAAACAGACTACGGTGGCTACATACACGGATATCAGTTAAGGCGACTCAGCAAGGAGTTCCACTGTGTTCTACTGCAATAATGCCATTATGTGGATCAAAATGGCAATAAAATTAGGACAACTGTTGTTCCTTTCATACAGCTATCTGCCATTTTCTGTCGTTGTCATTGTCGTCATGATCTAGGATAACGAGTGGTTCAGCTTCCAATGTTCTCCTCAACATGTTGCACACCATTCTCATTACTGGCAAGGGGGTGCAAACTGCAAATGCGTTCTGCTGAGCACATAGCGGCATTTTACTAAAAGTGTGTACATGTGTGTCCAGATTTTACGATGAGGGCACAGTGTTTTGTTACTGTTTATAATTACCTCATAACGTTCACTTTTTAATCTTGCATTAAGAGACAAGGAACATTGTTAGTTTCTGTGTTAAAACCGAAGATGATAGTGATGCAGCATTCCGACAAGGCTAAAAGCAGTAGTGATCTCCAGGATGCACAGGGTAGGGGAAAATGCAACGATACGCAGAAGGAAAAGAAAAAAAATCCTTGTGAGTACAGTGATAGTCATTTAGTGCTGTGTTTCTCACTGCCAGGTTTTGGGGGATCATCTTACAATAAACATTAACTACAGTGATATTGGCAATTTTCTTAAAATTAAGAATGGCTCTGCCTGAAATTCGGAAAGTTCAGTAACATACTGAATTCAAGCTTTTCTTATGACAGTAAAGATTCAAGATAGTCATCACTAGCTCCCTTCTACCTCGTAAATTTCTAGGTATTTAGCAGTCTAACTTCACACAGCGAAGGTAGAAAGAAACAAAGGCTGCAGCTGATTTGGGACCTGCCAGGCCAAAATTTCCAAGTAAAGAAATCAGGGATTATATGCACCAGCTGAGAGGACGGGAGTAAAGATATTTGATGTTGCTGGGTAAGGAAAGGGAACAGACTTTAAGACAAATATATCCTTATTAGTACCGTAAAATGGGGTGAATGGGAACGGTTTTATAGTATTTTCTGTCGCTGTTTTCTTGATTTAGATAATTTAATAAATTTCTTCATGTAGCAGTGTTGATAAGGTCAGATAGCTAGTTATGGCACATGAAATGAACAGATTGGTACAAAAAGTTACGTGATATTGACTGAAAAATTAGTGTTCCCATTCACCCCAAATATGGGGTCAATAGGAACAGATACTTAAGTGTCCCGTCTAAACCTATTCTCCTCATACTGGGGTGAAAAGGAACACTGAAAACCTTTAAAAATGTTATCTAAGATCTGAAAAATGCATAAACAGTAAGAAATAATACAATAAGGTAATTGTCGACCTAAAACATGCTCCAAAATGTTACCATACGTGGAAATTTACATCGAATTTCAGGAGTCCCCTTCTAAAAAGATTAGGGTGGTGTACCACACCAACAACGCTTGCCTTATCAATTTCACAGACATTTTTATGTTCGGACCACTTAAAAATTTGTCTGCTCTCAACTTTAGGCACATACAGTAGGCCTACTTCAGAAACGTTACTGTGAAGCATTCATAGTCCAACACTGGTGACTGTTTCAATGAAATAGGATTGCTCTGAAGAATTTGGGTGATTTGATTAATGATGTGGATGGAGAAGAAAAATCTACCATAACCCAGACACCTACAACTCGTGCTTTCTTGTACACACCTCTCATTATTTTTTCAACCGGATGTAGTTCTCAGTTGCAGTCCTGCCTTAGGTGTGATTTAGGATTCTGATTCTTGCGTCCTTTGGTTGGGATTGGCAACTTTCTTTTACTAGCATGTTTATCAGTAGGAACTTCATTTTATTTTGAGATCTCCTTCTGCTGTTGCTAATCATCTGACAGATATCCTTCTTGGCTATCATTTTCCAAGTCGTCAGCTTTCACACTCTGACCAGGACGAATGTTTAGCTTTCTCTTTCTAATTTTTACTGTCCCAGGACTGAACCTCATATCATTGAGTACAGAAACAATGCAGTCATCAGTGATACCAATGTTTCCTTCAACATCATCCACCGTTTCTTCTGCTGATGAACGGGGCAAGCGACTTAGAATACGGTGTCTGTTCTGTTTAGACACATTCGTTGAGATAAAACATTTTCATGACGATTAAGGAAACTGAGTGCAAAGTCATAACCTGGCATATTGTTCCTGAACCTCTTCACAGTAACTCCCATTCTATCAAGGTAAGCCTTAACAATACAGCGGAGGTCGTTATGCATCAAATGGGTAATCAGAGGAGAACACATCACCAGCTGATCAACCAAATGCTTTTCAGTATCTAAACAATGTCTGTCCGACTTTTGGTTATATTTCTATTCCTCCTTCACTTTTATTATATTTCATACGTCTGTTTAACACTGTTGTAGGAATCGCATACTTCTCTGAACATTTTCTGTATGATAATTCTCTTTTAATATCCTCTAATGCAGCAGAAAGTGTTTCCGGTGGGTCTTTCCTGTGGATTTTGCCCGTCTGATCTGGTTTACATTGCCTTGGCATCTTTCTTCATCAACTGGAATACAGATAAAATAAGGGATAGAATTACTGAACAGTATTTATATGAAGACTGTATTCACATTTAATCTCATTTTACACATCATCTATGTGTTCCCATTCACCCCATTTTTCAATGATTTTGTTCACTAATTGTGCATAGTGTTAACGTAGAAAAGTGTGCTTGTATGTCATGGTAAAATTATGTTTAATTGTATCAAAACATGGCATAGTTACTTATTCTAGACATTAAAAGCACTTACCTCCATGTGATTTTCTAATCCAGAAGAAGATTTTATGGTCTTTAATAGCTATAAAAAATTCAAGGTTTCCTTATTGGGCACTATTGTTGCTACAAGTTATTGTTATCCTTTCAGAGCACATAGAAATGGCGGGAAATAAGGATAGGAAATATTTTTGGTGAAACAATCCCACTGAACTGCTTTACATACGATGCAAACCTTCCATAAAATAAATTCCCTACTGTGCGTTCCCTTTCACCCCCATGTTCCTATTCACCCCATTTTACGGTACCAAAGGTCATTGAACAAATTATTAAGTATTCAATTTTATATGTGCTTGCCAAATATAACACATCATCACTAGCAGTGTGTGTACATGTGTGTTGAGACTTTGTGATGAGGGTGCAGTGTTTTGTTACTGTTTATAATTACCTCATAATGTTCATTTTTTGAATCATGCATAAGAGACAAGGAACACTGATAAGTTTCTGTGTTAAAAAATTTCGAACCGAAGGTGATAGTGATACAGCATTGCATGTTTTACCCTCTTCAGACAAGGCTGAAAGCAGCAGTGATCTCCAGGATGCACAGGGTATTTATTAATTAATTTATTTATTCATTCACGAAGCACAAGATACAGCTACACTGAGCAAATTTCACTTGCACTGTCAACAGACTAATTAACAAATGTAAACTTTCATGATAAAATATAACAAACATAACAAAAGATAACAAGATCAGGTACACAGCCTACTAATAATGACTGTCCGAATCGAAAACCATGAGAATGCCCATGTTCATAGCCAAGTCATTGTGGGTCAAAATAGCGGTATAACCTCTTCACTATCAACTTATCCTTAAGAGACTCTTAACATCCCTCACAAATATACTTTTACTTGATGCTATATCTTGTGTGAGACTTTGTGATGAGGGTGCAGTGTTTTGTTATTGTTTATAATTACCTCATAATGTTCATTTTTTGAATCATGCATAAGAGACAAGCCTTGTCTGAAGAGGGTAAAACATGCAATGCTGTATAACTATCACTTTCAGTTCGAAATTTTTTAACACAGAAACTTATCAATGTCTCTTGTCTCCTATTAATGTTGTTAAAGAGAGTTGGGAGGTGGATTAGGAAAGATCGTTGAAGTATTGAGCGCTGAGTGTGGGGAATGTGGAGAAGGTCTTTGGTTCTGGTGGAGCGGGAAGGAACATGGAGAGAGAAGAGTGAGACAAGATGTTCCGAGCGGTAATGCCCATTTAAGAACCTGTGGAGGAAACTCAGGTCAGCTACCTATCACCTGATGTGCAACGGTGACACATTTATTGCCCTTAATACCTGAGCTTGGGGTTTCTGTTCCTAACAATTGCAGCAAAAAAGGATACTGCTCTGTCTAACTGGAGGGAGGGGCTGTTGTCCAAATCGGAGAGCAGTAGTTCAAGAGAGATTGAATGATCATGAGGAAGAAGTGACAAAGAGCAATGGGATCAGAAATTTCTGTGAAGCGGTAGAGAATGCCTTGTAATGTCATAGCCTTGGTTGTATATGTTTCTATGGGGTTCTTAAATTGTAATTTTTTATCGAATATTACACCTAAGTCACACTGTTGCGTAACTACAGTGATGGGCTCGTCGAGAACGTAATACGATGTTGGTAGAGGAGATTTACGTAGTGTAATGGTCATGTGGCTTGGGATTGGGGATAAGTTTCCAAGTATGGCACCAGTTCGAGAGGGTGTAGAGTGGAGGACTGTAGCAGAGCTGCATCTGCTGGATTCCTGATCTCCCTAAATATCTTGCAGTCGTCAGCAAAAAGTAGGGTATTTGCTGTTTCGTTGAGTTTGGATGGGGGAAAATGTAACAATACACAGAAGGAAAATTTAAAAAAATCCTTGTGAGTACAGTGATAGCTATTTAAAATTTGGTTTTGTGCAATGCCCTGACTGAACAATTATCAAAGCCTCAGTGTGTAATCTGTGTTACTGTTCTCGGTAATGAAGCCATGTAACCAGCATGACTAACCCAAGCATTCCGAGTTTGTGAATAAGCCTGTTGAGTTCTTTACATGTAAAGGAGATGTGTTCAAAATAGCAAAAATATATTTTACAAACTTCACACCCTGACGCCGTGCTTTTGCACTAAATGTAAGAAACCATACTGTATTGAGGAAGATCTAAGTAACCCATCATTGACTGCTGCATGCAATCAAGTTTTAGGCCTGTCTGCAGCAAGCAAAATGAATGTCATAACCTTGTATAATAGCACAGTCCAAAGGCAAATAGCAGATATGGCAGAAGGCATGGAAAACCAACTTGCAGAAAAGATCAAGAAATCTAAATAATTTGCATTGCAGTTTGATGAATCAACTAACATTCAAAACAACAGCAGTTTACTCATTTATGTATGTTATGTTGGCTATGATGATGAATTACTCACATGCACTACTAGCTCTGAAATGTTCAGAGTTTTGAAAGACTGCACTGAAATAGAGAAATCTGCTAAGGGAAAACTGCATGAGAATTCCGGCATTTGTGAGTGACTACTAAAATTAAGGACAATGAGGGAGGTAGTCTTATAGTGATGCATTGTTTTATACACAGGCAAAATATTGTCTCTGGGAAAATGGCACCAGAGTTGAATGACATCCTTCCTCAGCACATTAAAATTGTCATCTACCTATGTGAAAACTAGTGCTTTAAACACATAACTGTTAAAAGCATTGTATTATGAAACAAGTTCTGACCATCAACAATTTCTCTTCCATTCAGAAGTTCATTGGTTGTTTTGGGGAAAATTCTCAAGAGGCTGTGTGAATTACAATAGGAAGTTGAACTATATTTGATTAGTACGCATAATGAGCTGTTGCAACGTTTTCATGACATGGAGTGGGTATTATTAATTATGTCAAGGTCTGTCTTGTCAATAAAATTCAAAATCTAGTTTATATACTAAACCATCAAATACATAAATTTATAAGTATATGCTTCGAGAATTAAAATTCTCTTCTTCAGTAATTTTGTTTTTATGCTATTGGCTTTACGTCGCACCGATACAGATAGGTCTTATGGCTACGATGGGATAGGCCTAGGAGTGGGAAGGAAGCGGCCATGGCCTTATTTAAAGGTACAGCCCCAGCATTTAGCATGTGATTTTAATCTATAAGCTGAAGAAGAGAATTTTAATTCTCGAAACATGTACTTACATATATTTATGTATTTGATGGTTTAATATATAAATTAGATTTTGAATTATATTGACAAGGCGGACCTTCACATAATAATAGTAATTAAGTCAATATGGACCATTGGTGGCTATCATGGTGAAGTTAACAGATATGAAGTGGGTAGTCAAACTCACCTATCTCATCTCAGCATCACATTCTCTTGCGTGAATGAGTTGAATTTAAAAATTTAAGGTCCACACATAAGTGTTCAGTGCATGGAACACAGTAGAAACATTTAAGAGGAAACTCAAGCTCTGGATAGACATGATTTCAGAAGAAAGGTATGAAATATTTTAGTTATTTTCAGATTATAATGCAAATGAACGATTCTTCACAGAAGCCACTTTCACAGGCATTACCACAGTTCATTCAAATAGAATGGATTATCTTTTGAAAAGTATTATCTAGAGCATGATGACCCAAGGAAAGACAATATGTGGATTTTTAGCCTATTTGTTGAACACAAAGGCTTGTCCCTTACCTATGAAGAAGGGATGCAGCTTGCAAAATTATCGTCAGACAAGGAGCTATAGTACACTTTTAAATCTACAAATCAGAGCAAATTTTGGATAAAAGTTGGAAAAGAATATTAAAAACTGCATGATAAGGCAATGGAATGTCTTCTGTTTTTCCACCACATATCAAAGTAAATTGGTCTCTTTTCAGCCATGGTTGTGTTATTAAAAAAAAAAAAAAAAAACACATTCAGAGCTGTCCACATTTGGCTGTTACTTCACTCCATCCAAGAGTTAATGAACTGATACAAAGGAGACAACAACAATTAAAACCTAACTAAAATGTCTAATATTTACTTACTATACAAGAAACTATTTGAACATTCATAATATATTTAGTGTTTTACACTGAGGAACTCAAACTTTTAATTACTACTTGGTGTGTGTATTGAGTTTCTATGCCAGCCCAGCAGATGCAAATGGTGAGTGACTTTGTTTTAGTAGCTCTTATCATGTCAATTTTCATGTATCTAGGATTGTTTGGTATTTTCTGTCCATCAAGGCAGTCCCAGTACTCGTTAAGAGTCTTGCAAATAAGAGGAGAGCTGACAGATGGTTGGGTATCCACTGATGCCCGATCTGATTGGATAAGTCTCTTCCTGCAACCATATAGGAAAGCAAAGAGGCTTCCCCTTCTTCTCCTTTTTTTGTCCAGGCTTTAGTAAGAGGGCTAGAGAAAGAATTTTCAGCCCTAATTGAGAAGTCCCCAATCCCATGACCTAGTAGGGGGGAGGATTTCCCAACCAAATTTTCCCGAGAACTTTCTGGACAACTTTGGCAATAATGTACTTGCTGATTCTTTCCATGTTTATTGTACCTTAAGGTCCTGGGTGCTTTTTCTGTCTGTAAAATTCTGCAGATTTGTTGATGGCATCACTAGAGCAGAACCCACACAACTTGCGGGTGTCATCCACACTTTTGCTGGTGTCTCATCAAAAGCGAGAGAGAATTTCATAGGAGCCGTGAACTTAAATTTCGTTCAAGCATCTAGATAAGAAAGCTTATCCATAGTCCTTATCTCCTGGATCTTCTTTTCCTTTTTAAATGTAGGACAATCCTTGGAGCGAGAGGTATGCTCATCTGTGCAGTTTACATGGGTGGTGATGTGCACAACCTACATCAGCATTTTCCCCTTTTTCACGTGCCCCACATGTTGCCCTGGCAACACAGTGATGTGTGGCCAAATCTCTAGCAATTATAACACCTTAGGAGCTGGTATTTATTGGCTGGAGAGTCAGAGGTATAGTGAATCTTTGATACATTCGGACAGTGTCTGTGAGTCAAAAGTAAGGGTGAAAGCATCCGTGTCATTAAGACTTGTACTAACATGCCTCTTGAGCCACTTAATGTAGGAAACCCTTAACATGGAAGAAGTGGGTGAAGTCTTCATCATAAGCTTTTAGTAAGTCCATGTGAAAGATGACTCCTTTACAGAAGTTGCACTTGCACTTTTCCACCTTGACAGCCACTGGTCCAAACATAGTGGCTTCTATTAACCACCTGCTCTGTCCAACTGTACTGGTTTTGATGAGTTGAGAATCATCGCGTAGCTTCTGCTTCTCATTAACCTCGCTACTAACAATGTTTTCGACAGCATTGCTAATTAAGAAGGGGCTCTCTAGTAGGAAAATCTGTGCACTGACTCTGGAGTCTATCAGGAATCATGGTAGGTTATCCTCATACACTTCTTTTCTGGACAGATCAACAACCTGACTGAAACATTTACGTTTCTTATTAGTACCTCTTAAGGGTGCTGTTTTGGGGGTGCCATCCTTAAAGAATTAAAAGTTGACTGTTCCATTTTCAGTCTTACAAGTAGGTAGGGAAATACATTATCAACATTCAGCAGAGCCCCGCATGCCATGGTAAAGCTTGATACTCTAGAGGGCACTGATAACTGGAGGTGGGTTGCTAGCGACTACTAACCCAGTATCCATTCATTACCTCGCTGCGACCTGTAGTTTGTGAATGGGGGAGGATGAAACCTCCACATATGCACACTCAGAAAACAAACACATTATCTGAGGCAGAGAGGCTGGATAGAAAACAAGAAGAATGAAATTTAAGGAGGTTGGGATAGAAAAGGAAGAAATGAACTCGGAGGATATCTTGTTAGTCTACTTCTACTCCAAGGCCAATCCAGTATGGGTAATCCTGAGCTAACACAGCCCTCAGGATCAACGAGCACACAAGCCTCCACACCGACATCAAGGTCATGGTGTCCCATGAGGGGGTCTCGCTGACTAAGATGTTTAATAAGACTCTTACTGTTGCGCCCAATCCTGAACCGGTTTGTCAAAGTTCCCTGTGTCCATCTTCAAGCAGAAAGGACACACCAGAGAATGTTCAAGCTACAAAAGCATCAAACTCCTTTACACACCCTCAGAATCTTGGAGAGTCTCAAAATAAATAGCATTAGAAATATCATCAATACATATCAGAACCACTGCAGTTTCACATCTGGTTTTCAACAAGTGATGAAATTCAGAATCTTTGTGTCTCGATGGACAAACACCATGTACTATGTAAGGAACTCCATATGGTGTTCATTGACCTGGAGAAAACCTTTGACCACATTCCCAGAGCGATCATATGGGTGGCACTGTGATGCTAAAACATGTAGTACCAGTATGTAAGGCTGAAAGTTTTCTTGTTGATGTTGGTGTGCATCAGGGATTGGCACTGAGTTTACTATTGTCATTAACAGAGCAGTTGATGCCATAACTACCATGGATCTTGCTATATGTGGATGGATGATGATATTCTGGTCGGTGAAACATGTGAAGAGGTCGAGGTAGCCTTAGAACAATGGAAAGCATCACTACAAAGAAACGGACTCGGGATCAACCGTAAAAAGACAGAATGTAACATTCTGCAACTTCTCAGAGCCAGAATTGTTTGGCTCACACAATACCATCTTTGCTGGTGAACCACTGATGATGACTGACAGGTTCAATTATCTTGGCTCTGTTATTCCCACCAATGCCACAATCGATGATAATGTCAAACATTACGACAATATTGACTAGATGACATGGTGATCACTAATACGTGTCTTGTGCGACAGAGTCTATTTGTGTAGTCCATGATCAATTAGCATCAGGCGCGGTGGACTGGGCATGGATTCAAACGTCCGACTAACACCTTCCGAAACAAATGCTGTACTCAGAATTAAATGATGGAAAAAGAAAGATTGGTGGCTCCAAAAATGTTTTAAAGGTTAATAAAGAAAAACATTAAAGCCAGTAACATTTCCCTGAACAACTGAAAATTACATGGTTTTGATCGCTCTGCTTGGAGGAAAACCATCTGTAATCAATCTGAAGAAGGAAGACGAGCTAGAAGGAAGGTCTGGCAAAGTGTCCAAACAAAGGAATCTCTTCCAACCAGGAAAACCTGCCCACTCTATGGAAGAATACATGGTTCAAGGATTGGTCTTTTCAGCAATCTGAAGAGAAACCCTTAGAAGTGTGTTGCATAGGAAGACCATCATACTCATTTACGAGTGATCGCCTGACGATGAGACATATGCTCATAAAGCTTAAAGGGAAAGTTTATAAGATGATTGTCAGAACTGCCCTTGTATATAGCTCCGAATGCTGGACAAGGCAGAAGCAGAGTCTTCACCAAATGCACATCACAGAGATGCAGATACTAGGTGGCCTGCAAATGTTACCCAAACTAACAGAGTGCTTAATGATTATGTGTGAGGTTCCTTCGGAACCACCACTATTAGTGAGAAATTGGAGGAGAAATAACTCTGCTGATATGGGCATATCAAGCAGCATGATGAAGATCATCCTGTACTGAAAGTTCTTGCCAGTGCAGAACCAAGGAAAGGCTGAGGATATTCAAGAGCATGGTGGCTAAAACCATCTTGAGGAGGAAGAACATCCTTGCTGCCCAGATATAAAAGTGGAGAGAATACCTGCAGGTACATTTTTGGCCAGAGAAAAGAAGAACAGTTTCATATTACCACTATAGGGAAAAATATATCAAATTTAACACCATGTAAAAATAACTGTAACATTTAAAACAAAATGTACTGTAGTTTTAAAACATAACTTGTTACTGTGTTGGCATTTACACAACCATAAGTAGTTATTATTCACTCTTTTCTTCCTCTTCTTTTTCCTCTGCTTTTCCTGCATCTGTGGGATCACGGGTGTGAAATGTGTAGCACATATGGATTTGGCCACGTTTTACGGCCGGATGCCCTTCCTGACCCTAACCCTACATGGAAGGATGTAATTACTATTGCGTATTTCTGTGGTGGTTGGTAGTGTAGTGTGTTGTCTGAATATGAAGAGGAAAGTGTTGGGACAAACAAAAACACCCAATCCCCGGGCCAGAAGAATTAATCAGACGTGATTAAAATCCCCGACCATTCAGCCAATGAGGTGGTGGTGGTGATTATTGTTTTAAGAGGAAGTACAACCAGGCAACCATCCTTTATATAACACTAATCAGAGGGAAAAAAAATATGGAAGGGATCCGACACTTTGAAAAATGAAGATATCGGCCAAAGGAAGACAAGGGCCATGAAGGGCATGAAAATGAAAGATTCCCTGGGCCTCCATACGTAATACCATCGGGGTTGGAAAAGAACAAGAGTTGACCAAGAGAGGTCGGATAGGATAGATGAAAGTGAGGAGCCTGGCACAAGTAAGTGGAAGCAATACCAGGACTCAGCTAAGGGCCCCGTGGTCACCAACCCACACTCCAAAGTTCAGAGCTCCTTGGGCCCCTTTTAGTCGCCTCTTACGACAGGCAGGGGATACCGTGAGTGTTATTCTACCGCCCCCACCCACAGCCAATGAGTCGGACAAGTAGTTATTATTCACTGTATGGTACATAAGTCAAACAAGCTTGGAACACATGCAGACTTCAAGGAATTCATTGACTGTTTGGACTTGTCGAGCCCACTACTGTGGTATTATACCTAGATTCTATCAAAATGCAAGCTCACAGCAATATGACCCAGAAAATATGCAGCCAACTCACTCAGTCCCAGTCAATGTATGTGGTATTTCTTGAAATTAATATATATGTCCATATTGTTTGATTACATGTAAAACTGGAGATCTCATGGCTATGATTATGATACCAACAGTCACATCAAACTTGTTATGTTAGCTCTGCTACCATTTGTAAGTAGGTGGGATGTTTAATGCTGAGAAACTCTGCTGTTATTTACAACATTTAGTAAAAATAACAGTGGGGGACTTCTGATAACTATATGTAAACTACACACAATGATCGTGAAGCAGCTCTATTACTGTTTGGAGGTGCTGGGCTTCCAGAAAAATTCTATGGATGGTACAAGAGAGAGAGGTTAAAGAAATTCATAAATGTTACTCAAAAGAAAGGAAGAACTTTAAAGAGCACTTATATTATTTTTCAAAGAACCAACAACAGTATGTGACTCAGCACACATTTCCTATTCTCTCTCTAACGAGCGACTGAATTATTTGATCGACTGCTAAACCAAAAGGACTTGAGTCAAAATCATAACTGATGAATTGTTTTTCAATAAGGTTCGTACTGAGCATCGTACCATCTCAAATCAACTCATTGTGTGTATACTGTACTTGTTTAAACACAGCTGTGTTGCATTTTACACAACTCTCACCAGTACACGTTACTCAGCAAGGCAGGCTTTTACCAACTAAACACACAAGATGGCTATTTTAATTTTCAGCACAACCGGGCGAGTTGGCCGTGCGCGTAGAGGCACGCGGCTGTGAGCTTGCATCTGGGAGATAGTAGGTTCGAATCCCACTATCGGCAGCCCTGAAAATGGTTTTCCGTGGTTTCCCATTTTCACACCAGGCAAATGCTGGGGCTGTACCTTAATTAAGGCCACGGCCACTTCCTTCCAACTCCTAGTCCTTTCCTATCCCATCGTCGCCATAAGACCTATCTGTGTCGGTGCGACGTAAAGCCCCTAGCAAAAAAAAAATTTCAGCACCAGTGTAACAGCTCAGTCCAATTTTAATATTTCAATTGTACATGTACATGGTTTACTAATTAGGACTGTTCATTTTAAATTAATAACAATGGCAATGTCACACGTGACAAAATTCGTCTAGTGGACTTAAAATTTACTATATAGACTGAGAGATCTTTTGCCTCTTTTGTAAAATCCAGAATATTCTTCCCCCTAGTTGGTTTCATCACTTTCTGATTCAGCTGTCCTTCCCAGATTAACTTATTTATCGTTTATCATTTCTTATTTGTCATTTGTCAGTCCTGCTTTCTGTCTTCCTGTCATTTGCATTTGGTAAATTGAGATCATCTGCTACAATCATATTCCTCTTTGTGTCATTTTCCACATAGCTGATTACCTTATCAAATAATTCCGCATCAGTGAAAGCGTCACCCTTTCGAGGTCTGTATGCTGCTTATTATCTTTAGAGATGAGCCTTACACATTGAATTTCATGTTTCTCCTCCTTAACTTTCCTGTAGCTTACAAATTCTTTCATCAGTATGAATACTCCCCCTTCTACTGTTCCTTTTCTGTCCCTGTCGTTGCGGGAGAAAATTTCTACATCCATAATATAACCTTTCGGCCATGATTCAACTCCTAATACAATACGGTAAATATATATCTATTAAATTACTTGATTCTTTTCCATTCTTTACAATACTTCTACAGCTCAACACCAACATTTTTATGTCATCCTTGCTTGACTTCCAGCACCCTGTACTCTTATCACTCACAGTTTAGGTATCAACACCAGCAAAACCAAATTTATGATCGTGGACTGTGAAATGCTGAATAGGTCAAATGTCAACAAGATTGCCACGTATGAGGTGGTGAACCAGATCATATTTCTGCAAACCATCATGAGCAATGATTAAAGTTATAAGCCTGAGATGGGTAGATGCATTCAACTGGGATGCATTGCCATGATGTAGCTGACCAAAATTTGAAGTGAGTTTTCAATAACTAATGCAATAAAAATCAATCTTGTTAACACCTTTGTGTTCCATGTTAGGTCCTACGTATCACAGACATGAACTTTATGCAATGCTATCCACCACCAGATCAAGAGATTTGAGAATTAAGCTGGCGATGGATGCTTCACATTCTGTTTACAGTACACAAAACAAACACATTTGTCCTCATGGAAGTCCAAAAGTAACAAAGACTGTCTGTACAATCTTTGGGCATATTCTTTGCAACTACCCACATGGAGAAGCTGGTGGTCCATGGAAAGTACAACAGGAAGCAATAATGTGGCAGGGCACCAGTTTGCAGGTTGACCTTGTAGAATCATTGCTTGGTACCAACCTGGAGCAATTAACCTGGCTGAACACTATAGCCGATGGTGACGAACAGTACAAGATGAACTATATGCCAACGTACTATCAATCGTCATAAGATTGTAGTCACCACTAGGGTTGGGCACTATGTCCTTGTTTCGGCACACTGTGCCGGGTGCACAGTTATGTTCCGCTGTTCCAGAACACCAAGTGTCAATTGTTCCAAAACATTCTCAAGCGAGACGGAGACACTGACTTGCTGTCCCGTCATAAGAGCCACTATGCACTGCCCTTCGCCTACTAGCTGAACTGTGCAGTGGGCGAACGGGACGCGGGACTGTAACTGCGCAGTAGAAAGAACTTCGAGAGGCAACATTACATGCTCCGCACCAGCGGTAATGTGCCTGTACCGAACGTGCTGTGTGCCTGTGCGTAGTTATGGCCATGTCCAGCATAAAGATGCACAGAGCATAAACGAACAGTCGGAGCACTGAAATTCGCGCCCAATAATCACGTTTAAAGGCTGCTTTTAGGTTAAGATTTTTCCAGTAAATATGAAATACACGTAACATGGTTACAATGGCAGTGCAGGTGTTTAAAAGTAACTAATTCAAGAATATTTTCACTAGTTGAATGTATTGGCCTGTAGTGTGAGTGATTAGGGCCAGGATAAAACTTCATGGCACGTGAGAAAGCAGTCGGAACTCAGAATGAAATACTCACCCAAAAAATCATGTCTAAATTTTCTTTTTTAGGATAAGAATGTTTTCATTCATTCTGAAATACACCTGTCACAATTACACTGGCAGTACATGTGTTTACAAAGGCCACAATGTTATTTTCACCAATTAAAAGTATACTCGCACAGTTGAAGAAACATTTGTCAGTACTCTATTCACGTACACAATATACAAGCAGAACACAAAAATAATAATTAACCCATACAAGCGAAACACGAAGATAAAAATTAAACACATACAAAAATTAAAAATAAAACTATACAAGCAGAACATTAAAATAAAACTTAAATACAGTATACACGCAGAACACAAAAATGAAAACTGTGGGATGTTTAAGTTTGAAATGTCTTGTCATTGTGCCAGTTGAAGATCCCTTTGCATACAAAATAGAAGAACATAAATTGAATTTCACTCTGTCCGGTTTTCTTTTAGTAAAAAAGTCCTGAACAGGACTCCGATGCGACATTATGCAAAGTTTACCGTCTTTCGTACGGTTTAATTACTTTCATGCTGTTATGCTCTTTGAACTTCGAATTCCTTCCCTCTCAACTTCCATTTACCTTCTTTAATATCTCAAAAATATCCCTCAACACTTTCTCGGGGATTGACGTTAAAAATTAATTTGGACTTTAAGGAAACTTTTAAGCCCCAAAAAAATATAGGTCATCGCTTTGGAATTAAAGATATAACTAGATGAAAAAATGTTTACACTCCAGCACAGGGTGGCACACAGCCAGTATCGACAGTCAGACACAGCCAAGGCCAATTGATCTATCTAGTGCGGCCTTGACACAGCACATTTGGTACAGGCACATTCCATTCCAATGAGATTTATTACTTGCATGTCATGTTGCCTCTCGAAGTTCCCTTTACGACGCAGTTACAGTCCTGTGTCCCGTGTGCTGGCACTCCGTACCGAAACACTCTGCCTCAAGCTCCTAATGTTGCGGAACAACTGAATGTTCCGCTCTGCCCAACTCTAGTCACCACACATCTGTGAAGGCGTTTTGGAATGTGATGGCAATATTGAGGTTGCTTATGATGAATTTTAATTCTTTTTCACAAGAGTAGTTTTTTTTAAAAGTTAGATGATTCATGCAAGTATAGATAATATGGAAAGGCTGAGTCAGATGGAAAAAATTATACCATTACAATATTTTTTGGGAAATTATTAAAAATACGTTTTTCCTTGGCCATAATAGTTTTATCACCCTCCATTGCTTTGCATTCTAGGGTTAGCAATGTTTTATTCTGTTTCAGATTATATTTTGCTAACATGAATCATGCTGTCAGAAGGGAAAAACTAGGAGACAAAGTTAAAATGAAGCAACTCAAATCAAATTAGCTCATTTAATGAGTGGTTCAGAGCAAGTCTCAAATACACCTCATAATACAAAATGTCTTAAAATTTTTTGCGTGTGGCTTTACATCGCACCGACACAGATAGGTCTTATGGCGATGATGGGATAGGAAAGGGCTAGGAGTTGCAAGGAAGTGGCCGTGGCCTTAATTATGGTACAGCCCGATCATTTGCCTGGTGTGAAAATGGGAAACCATGGAAAAATAGGAAAATGTTTTGCAAGACAGAGCATTAACTAATGTCAGGTCTCAGAATTTCTGATGACAATGAAGTGAAAAGATATTACATAATGCTTTTGTATGCATTTTATCAACCATGTTTGTATGAGATGATTTGCTGCTTCACTTTGCTATAAGGGGAACAATGTAGAAATATTAATGTAGATTAAAGTAAGTTCCTGTATTTGAGACAGGTTTAAGTGTATGTACAAAGTTGGATTAGATAATGCAATACAAAACAAAATAGAGAGACCACATATGTTCTAGCCATTCCTTCCTTTCTCTTAAGTTTGTCACAGAGCTGTACTGAAATAACACTTGAAGAGATTTCACTGACTACTTCTGATTTTCACTTGCTTCTAGTCATCAAGGGATAGAGTTTTATGTTTCTTCCCTGCAGTATTTGCTAACAAACTGAGGAATAATAAATTCAGCTCAACAACACTCGCACTAGAGAACAAGCATGCTTACACTGGTAGAATAACATGGCGACTGAGTTGGAAGTGCACTACATTGTGTTGACACACACATTCTCCAAATCAGGAAGTCCAGCATTCCAGCATCTTTGGAGGGGGTGTGTGTGACAATAAACACTTGAGACATGGGCAGGTGGTGCTAGTTCACCAAAATGAACGTGACTGCATTACTGGCTCCAACAAATGTTCTAAGCCCCTAAATTATTAAAGTATAAGAACAACAACAGAAATTGGTAGCATGGTAGAATTCCTTGCTTGCTGTTTCTATTGTACATATTACATGTAACATTACACTGACAGGAGTTCCATTTCATTCAGAGACATTTCCCTCGCAGGATTGGAAATATCAGTCCATTTCGGCGTTGGACAGGTTCCATTTTAGGCTGCATAAAGTGCCATATAGTTTCATCCAACCATAAGAAAAGGTCCGTTTAAGGCAGGTTTCCAGTTTATTTAGGTTTTACTGTATAAGAAAATATAAAGGTCCAATATTAATGACTTGAGGAGCCCCCTCTTTACCATTACAGGATCAGATAAAGCTTCACCTACACTAATTCTCTGAGGTCCATTTTCTAGAAATATAGTCACCCATTCAATCATTCTTTTATCTAGTCCAATAGCTCTCATTTTTGTCTATCCTTCCATGATCCAACAAAAGTCTTGGATAGGTTAATAGCAATGCATTCCATTTGACCTCCTGAACCTAAAATATCTACAATGGAATCCTTCCTACAAGTAGAGCCCCATTGGAATAACTTTTCCTAAACCCGAATTGTCTTGTAATCAAACCAGTTAGTAATTGTGCAGTCGTGTTTAATATATGGTAATCAGAAAGAATCCTTTCCCAGAGCTTACATGCAACATGTACACATTTAGGACATGCTCCCAAGTAATGGAAGCAATATGTACAGTAAGCACTGAAGGAGTACTGTTTTGATTAAAACCATGATGTTAGAACAACATTCTACAACTACAGGTACTTCCTATAAATGTAGAGGCTGAGATAGCAATGAAGTGTAGACCTATGTAATACTGACATCGTAGTCAGATGGGTGTCCAGTCGTTAGTGGCAACGTAGAGTACTTTTACAAATTTCTCCATTTGTCTTTAATACCCTCTCCTCTGGCTATTAGTTTACTCAAAAGACTTTCTATTGTTTCTGCTCTTACCATATTTAGTTCCATCTGTAGCAATGTCAGTTTTCCCTTGTTTCCCCTTTTTACTCATTTTATTACTTATCACCCTAAATTTCCTCTTTAGCCTCTTGACATCCTTATAGTGGTACGATGGGTTATTCAAATACGTTGTTCTACACGCAATATGACTAAAGATGACTTTTAAATAGGTCAAAACTAGTCCCATTAAATGTTTATTTAATAAACACTATTTAATTTGTATTGAAAAGGTGGATTAACTCACTTATTATTTTAATTTGGTTTACTTGTTAATAGTCGCACTAACACATTGAAGGATCTCATATGATATAAATTTCATGTTGTCTGTATTGATGATTCCTTAATTCAAGGGGATGTTCCATCTAATCAGTACAATAATTTAAAGTTCAATTATATTATATTAAAAACACTAGAACTAGTTTCAATCCTTTGATTGGACCATCCTCAGCTAGATATACATATAATCTTAAACACTAAAATAGCACTCTTCAAAATGTGTGTTAAAAGATTGTATCACAGTTGTTGCTGTCCTTAACATGTCCACTTGGCAGTTAAAATGGTTTGAGCTTGTTATGCACCAGATAATGCTTTTTCACAAATTATGAGAAATTGAAGGAACTTACTAGAAAATAGAATCTAGCAAAGAAGGCAGCTAAGGACAACATGATGGCAAGCATAATTGGCAGTCATACGAATTTTAGTGAAAAATGGAAGGGTATGTATAGGTATTTTAAGGCAGAAACAGGTTCCAAGAAGGACATTCCAGGAATAATTAATGAACAAGGGGAGTGTGTATGTGAGGATCTTCAAACGGCAGAAGTATTCAGTCAGCAGTATGTAAAGATTGTTGGTTACAAGGATAATGTCGAGATAGAGGAGGAGACTAAGGCCAAAGAAGTAATAAAATTTACATATGATAACAATGACATTTACAATAAGATACAAAAGTTGAAAACTAGAAAAGCGGCTGGAATTGATCAGATTTCTGGGGATATACTAAAGACAATGGGTTGGGATATAGTACCATATCTGAAGTACTTATTTGATTATTGTTTGGTCGGAGGAGCTATACCAGATGAATGGAGAGTTGCTATAGTAGCCCCTGTGTATAAAGGAAAGGGTGATAGACATAAAGCTGAAAATTACAGGCCAGTAAGTTTGACATGCATTGTATGTAAGCTTTGGGAAGGCATTTTTTCTGATTATATTAGACATGTTTGTGAAATTAATAACTGGCTCGATAGAAGGCAATTCGGTTTTAGGAAAGGTTATTCCACTGAAGCTCAACTTGTAAGATTCCAGCAAGATATAGCAGATATCTTGGATTCTGGAGGTCAAATGGACTGTATCGCGATTGACCTGTCTAATGCATTTGATAGGGTGGATCAAGGG
The DNA here is from genome assembly GCF_040414725.1 of Anabrus simplex. Lineage (NCBI taxonomy): Eukaryota > Metazoa > Arthropoda > Insecta > Orthoptera > Tettigoniidae > Anabrus > Anabrus simplex. The sequence goes on from NC_090265.1 coordinate 559,000,568, forward strand.
AGACTACTGGCAAAAATGAGTGCAATTGGACTAGACAAAAGAGTGACTGAATGGGTTGCTATATTTCTAGAAAATAGATCTCAGAGAATTAGAGTAGGTGAAGCTTTATCTGACCCTGTAATAATTAAGAGGGGAATTCCTCAAGGCAGTATTATCGGACCTTTATGTTTTCTCATATATATATAAACGATATGAGTAAAGGAGTGGAATCGGAGGTAAGGCTTTTTGCGGATGATGTTATTCTCTATAGAGTGATAAATAAGTTACAAGATTGTGAGCAACTGCAACGTGACCTCGAAAATGTTGTGAGATGGACAGCAGGCAATGGTATGTTGATAAACGGGGTTAAAAGTCAGGTTGTGAGTTTCACAAATAGGAAAAGTCCTCTCAGTTTTAATTACTGCGTTGATGGGGTGAAAGTTCCTTTTGGGGATCATTGTAAGTATCCAGGTGTTAATATAAGGAAAGATCTTCATTGGGGGTAATCACATAAATGGGATTGTAAATAAAGTGTACAGATCTCTGCACATGGTTATGAGGGTGTTTAAGGGTTGTATTAAGGATGTAAAGGAGAATGCATATACGTCTCTGGTAAGACCCCAACTAGAGTATGGTTCCAGTGTATGGGACGCTCACCAGGATTACCTGATTCAAGAACTGGAAAAAATCCAAAGAAAAGCAGCTCGATTTGTTCTGGGTGATTTCCGACAAAAGAGTAGCGTTACAAAAATGTTGCAATGTTTGGGTTGGGAAGAATTGAGAGAAAGAAGAAGAGCTGCTCGACTAAGTGGTATGTTGATATAGATGTTGATTCCCATAGGGAATCTGAAATATTTGTCCTGAATGAGCAAATTTATAATACCAATATAAATGGTCCGTTATTGGACATTATAAATTTTCCAGCTAGCTCATTCTTGGTTGCCAGCGTTTCGCCCTCGTGTGCTAGGGTGGGCTCATCAGTTGGTACCTAGCACACCTACCAATACGCTGGCTAGTCCAATAACGGACCATTTATATTGGTATTATAAATTTGCTCATTCAGGACAAATATTTCAGATTCCCTATGGGAATCAACATCTATATCATCTGATGGCCAAGCAGGCATCAATTTTTAGTGATGAGACAAAGTCTCTTAGTGCATTGGCACTGCCGGTGGCTCCAGTTAGCCTACGCAGTGGCCTCCACGGTATGCACTAGCCAGCGTATTGGTAGGTGTGCTAGGTACCAACTGATGAGCCCACCCTAGCACACGAGGGCGAAACGCTGGCAACCAAGAATGAGCTAGCTGGAAAATTTATAATGTCCAATAACGGACCATTTATATTGGTATTATAAATTTGCTCATTCAGGACAAATATTTCAGATTCCCTATGGGAATCAACATCTATATCATCTGATGGCCAAGCAGGCATCAATTTTTAGTGATGAGACAAAGTCTCTTAGTGCATTGGCACTGCCGGTGGCTCCAGTTAGCCTACGCAGTGGCCTCCACGGTATGCACTAGCCAGCGTATTGGTAGGTGTGCTAGGTACCAACTGATGAGCCCACCCTAGCACACGAGGGCGAAACGCTGGCAACCAAGAATGAGCTAGCTGGAAAATTTATAATGTCCAATAACGGACCATTTATATTGGTATTATAAGTGGTATGTTCCGAGCTGTCAACGGAGAGATGGCGTGGAATGACATTAGTAGACGAATAAGTTTGAATGGCGTTTATAAAAGTAGGAAAGATCACAACATGAAGATAAAGTTGGAATTCAAGAGGACAAACTGGGGCAAATATTCATTTATAGGAAGGGGAGTTAGGGATTGGAATAACTTACCAAGGGAGATGTTCAATAAATTTCCAGTTTCTTTTAAATCATTTAGGAAAAGGCTAGGAAAGCAACAGATAGGGAATCTGCCACCTGGGCAACTGCCCTAAATGTAGATCAGTATTGATTGATTGATTGATTGATATGAGCATGTTCAGACTGTACAAGAAATGTATTTAGCCATGTTATAGAACTAGCTTTGGCGGGTGTGGTTTACTGCATTGCAGTACACAAGCTGACCTGAGGAGAGGTTAATTCTACATTCATGGAAACCATTGGAGATAATTTGTAAATGTAAATAAAAAGGAGTCAATATTTAGTACATTACGTAATTCAATGGATGAAGTCAGAGGTATGCACGGGGTGAAATGTAATATCAAGTTGTGGAAAATGTTGATCTTAATGTATCCCAAGCATGAATGAAATTGTTTTCAGTGTGAAAATGCCAATTGTTTTATTCATGTGGTTATTATGTGTTCATCATTTCAGAATCAACATTGTTTAGAAAATGCTATCAGAATTTCATATGAGTAATCTATTTAGTGTTTCTTAATCACGTTAATATAGCGATGGAAGCTATTTTGAAGTAAATAAAGGCAGTTTATTTTAAGGATTATCAGATACAGTTAACAAGAGGGAAATAATAATAATAATAATAATAATAATAATAATAATAATAATAATAATAATTACTATTATTATTATTATTATTATTTCTATTTGTGAATTTGGATAGAGTTAGAACGGTGAATAGAATCAGAGGAGAAATTTTGCTGGTTAAATAGATATCACCTGAAAATAAACAGTGTTAATGAATGTGAGCTGATAGGGATTTTCAGACAGGCCACAAAGGTAAGATGATATGAGAAGGTACACAGTCCTTGAGAGCATTTGTGTTTGTAGGATGCTAAATGGTTTATTTTGTCACCTATTCAATACATATAAATTTTACATTTAGGAATTTATTATTAATTCCGCTTGAGACATGTTTTGCCCTTCATTGAGGGCATCATCAGTCAAATTAACTCCTCAAGGCAAAAATCAGGTACCTGATTAGTATTTAACATGCACAAATTAATACACATTACAATGGAAAAATTAAGTGCGAGAAACTCTTGTACAATGGTGATGGTTAAACAATGTAAGTTTAAAGAATAAGAAGTTGGCAGCAATGCCAATGGGTAATTATAGCAGAGTTCAGCAGTGGTGCTCTGAAGAATAATTGATGCACTCATAGGAAATTATAAAGTTTATAAAATTATTTACAGTATAACAGTCGGGGGGAAAGGGTATAGTGCTCGGCGTCAATGTTTTTAACAAAAATTACTGCCATTGGTTGGTAACTATACAGTAACAATTAAAGCAACGGGACGCACTTGGTAATATACTTTTTTATATCCTTGCTCACCAAGCTACTCTCTTGTAAATATGTATATAAACTATAAATTCTCAACTGTTCAATTGGAAATGTAAATTTACGCCAATGTAAAATGGAGAATAGCTTGAAGATCCAGTAATTTACTTCGGTTGCGGAAAAGTAAGTATATAGATAAATATAATACAATTCAATACAATTGGATAAGTAATTGTACACAATTAAACCACGTGAAACCACAGTGCCTGATATTGAATGTGTCGCGCTGATCACCGGGAGCTGGCAAGTTGCTTCAATGGACCTACTCGTCTTCAATTCCTGCACGATCATGGATCTTCATATGTGTTCGATTGTGATGTGACTTTGTGCCTGACAGTGTTTAAAAACTTGCTCATTTAACCGTTCTCCGCTGTTCGTAAACATCGTGGGACTTTGCCTAGCGCTGCGTGTGCCACACTGCCGCTCAGAGAATTGCGCACTGTTTTCTTTTGACTGACTTTCATTTTACTTCTTCTGAGATTTACATTGTCTACCCCCGTTCATTTATATTGCCCCTTCTACTGATCCAGAGTGTACCTAATCTTTTCCTTTTCCTATGCATTGTTTTTCATGTTTTAATCGGCTGACGACGACCTGGACTAGGGTCGAAACCAGTACCATTTCTACTTATTATTAAATGAGAATGTAATTTACTACATTTCTTATTCTTTTGTATTGAATAGGTTGAATCTATTTTTCAATTATTTCAATTTTAACTGCTAGATAGGGGCTTCATTCATTCCACTCCTGATCTGGTCAAATGACTGAAAAGAGGCTGTGGATTTTCATTTTTACCATATTACTACATGTAAAAACCGAGTAAAATCCCTAGTGGATTTTTGTCTTGTAAACTGTTTGAGGTGATCGGAATGTAACAGTGTACATGGTGTGGTAACACCAGACGTTATGACAACTTGTGCACATTTCAATAAATTAATTAAAATATCTTGAAGACATATTACTATGGAGGAGCAAAATGATAATGACAGACTATTGTTGGTCTTGAAAATGAGGAGATATACGTCAAGGACATATACATCTAAAAAAAAAAAAAATACGGATGGAAGGTCCAATGTTTCTTGTTAAGGAGCTCTGAAAAGAGCTGCTCCATTTGATGTTCTTAACATCATGTGATAGCCATGAGATCTTTTCGGATAGACTGGCTGCCAGAATCTACAAAAACCCCCAACTACCGGTACAAGAAGACATTGCTGCGCTCGATCTTCAAAGGTTGAAGTCACGCCATCCACCTTTGCGTGATGCTCCTGACATGGCCCGCACCAACTTTAATGCTGTGAAGGTTTGGAAAGACCACTAAGAATCTTCAACAGACCTGTCGCTTCACAACATATTTTCTGGTGAGCAAATTATTAGTGGATTTCATGCACCATGCAGGCAGTGGGTCATTCTTAATAGAGTTCAGACAGGCCATGGAAGATGCAGGAACTCACTCTACAAATGGAACTGCATAACATTACCGGAATGCAACTGTGGTGCCTCACGGTAAACCATTGCTCACATCATTGGCATCTGCAAGCTACGTGCTTCTCAGGTAGCTGGGCTCATTTCTTTATACGATCGGAGGCAGTGTTAGAGTGGATGGAAGGGCTGGACATCCTGATATGAAATTGTTTTCTTGTTATTGTAATATATTCAATTGTATGTATGTAGATTTTAAGCCATACAATATAATTATAATAATATACACAAATTAACATAACTGTCCTTCCAGACTAAGAAAAAATGCTTATCTTAAACAATGAAATGTAAGCACTTCATTTTATTCGGTAGAAAGAAGTAGTATTTGGATACGGGACATGCAGGCGTCCAATCATCCGACACTGCAGACCAAGTTAAGTGGAAAGCAAGATGGAGGAAGGGGGACCCTGCAGCCTGACAAGGAATGATGGCAATGAAGAAGAGGAATATTTAAATTTTATTTTCTAACACTCTTTATTACACTTAAAGTCATTTCTTTTATTATAGTGATTTGTAATAAAATCTTAAATAGAAAAAAAAAAAGATTTTGGCATTAAAATTAGTTAAGTCATGTTTAAATCTGAGGCAGCAGGAAACAACAATGGTGTATTTTGTAGGCTGACAAAATTAACAAAATAACTATTTTTGACATCTTATGTGTGTTTTGGATTTCAGTAATAATGTCCAAACTTCCACAATCTTAATTATGGGCTTAATGAAGATACCATATTTCATAATGCAGCACTTCCTTTCTAAATTTTTTAGAGTTTCTTGAGTACTATTAAGAGAACCATTTACTGTACACAGCTTTTAAAGCAATATATGTGAATTTTTGGTTTTGTATTTGTCACAATGATATTTTTGTATCATTTACATTATTCTTTTTTAAAAGTTAAGGTTTAAAAGGAAACCTATACATACTATCTACATTATCTTTTAAGGTGAAATTTCAAAAGGAAAACTACATATAGTATCAAGTAGCAGTTGTAGAAATAATTTCATTATAATTATAAACAGCCAAAAATTGAAAAAGGACACTGAACAGGCTGTATACACCAAAAGGCACAAATGGAATACATCAGGGCAAGTAAACAGACATGGTATAGTAGTTCAAAATTACACTACAGAAAGGTAACAAAAATACTAGCATTGCAGAGTTTAAGGGGTTTATATGTCAATACTGAAACAGTATGAGTGTAATTTTATTTTTAGTGGACTAGGCAGAAGCAAATTCATCAAACAGGCAATTTGTGGAAAGTCTGGGGTGAGATGTTGGGGCAGTGATCAGGGATTTCTACAACAGCAAAGTGAAGATGTACAGACACAGAGACCACACTTAAACCACTTCATGAGATCGCAGCAGATGAAAGTGGATTATAACTGCTAATCACACCAACCTACATTTGACATGGGTTGCAACAAAAAAATCATTACAAATCATCCACTGGATGTGTGTACTGCTGACATTGTGATGTCTGTTCCTATTCACCCTGACACACTGCAGAATGCACCTACAGAGGGATTGATAATGCGATAATTGGAGACAGCTACAGTGATCAGTGGTTTTCAATAACTAAAGCTTAGTCTGCCTGAGCACGAGTGTAAGTCTTGGTAGGCCCAATATGGACCTAAAGAGATATACCTGGTACTATAGTTCTTACTGAGGCACACAATCACAGAAACCTACTGTTTCAGCACTTTTGTCTTCCTTAAGTAACACAATGTCTGTGGCCTGCTCAATCTCTAGACCTCTGCCCGATTGAATATAATGTGTGAAACTACATCAAACAGCCTGTAAGCAACAAAACTCTCTCAGTTAGCTGCAATACTTGGATATACAGATCCTAAAGTTTGTCTTAGGGCAAATGCAATGATAACACATTCATACTGAAATGAACTGGACAGTTCCTTTACTGAAATCTTTTCCTCAAATTTCAACTCTTAGTTAATTTTTCCTCCTGGTACTTATTTTTCAGTTTATGCTGATGTTGTTGTTATTGTTTGAGTCATCAGTCTATAGACTGGTTGTATGCAGCACTCCATGCCACCCTATCCTGTGCTAACCTTTTCATTTCTATGTAACTGCTGCATCCTACATCTGCTTCTCATATTCATACCTTGGTCTACGCCTACCGTTCTTAACCCCCTACACTTCCTTCAAAAACCAACTGCACAAGTCCTAGGTGTCTTAAGATGTGTCCTATCATTCTCTCTTCTTCTCGTCCAATTTAGCCACAACGATCTCCTCTCACCAATTCGATTCAGTATCTCTTCATTTGTGATTTAATCTATCCATCTCACCTTCAGCATTCTTCTGTAACACCATATTTCAAAAGCTTCTATTCTCTTTCATTCTGAGCGAGTTATCGTCCATGTTTTACTTCCATACATTGCCACGCTCCAAATTAAAGTCTTCAAAAACATTTTTCTAATTCCTATATCAGTATTCAAAGTGAGCAAATTTCTTTTCTTAAGAAAGGCCTTCCTTGCTTGTGCTAGCCTGCATTTCATGTCCTCCTTACTTCTGCCATTGTTAGTTATTTTACTACCCAAGTAACAATATTTAACTACTTCCTTTAAGAGTTCATTTCCTTCTAATATTTCCTGCATCTTTGTACGACTGCACTCCATTACTTTTGTTTTGGACTTATTTATTTTCATCTTGTACTCCTCACCCAAGACTTCGTCCATACCATTTAGCAACTTCCCCAGATCTTCGGTAGTCTCAGATAAAATAACAATATAATTGGCAAATCTCAGGGTTTTGATTTCCTCTCCTTGGATTGTGAATCCCTTTCCAAATTCTTCTTTGATTTCCTTTACTGCCTGTTCTATATAAACACTGAAAAGGAGAGGAGACAAACTGCAGCCTTGCCTCACCCCTTTCTGGATTGCTGATTCTTTCTCATAGCCCTCGATTCTTATCACCGCAGACTGATTTTTATACAGATTGTAGATAATTCTTTCTCGATACCTGATCCCGATCACCTCCAGAATAAGAAGATGTACAATATTATAGGGAAGGATCCACCTTTCAATACTCCGTAGTAGTCCAATGAACATTATCAAATGCCTTTTCTAGATCTATGAATGCCATGTATGTGAGCTTGCCCTTCTTAATTCAATCCTCTAAGATCAGATGTAAAGTCAGGATTGCTTCAAGTGTTCCTACATTTCTTCTGAAGCCAAATTGATCTTCTCCCAACTAGTTTCAACTTGTCTTTCCATTCTTCTGTAAAAAATATGTGCCAGAATTTTGCAGGCGTGAGATAATAAACTAATGGTGCGGTAGTTTTCACACTTGTCAACACTCGCTTTCCTGGGAATAGGTATAACAACATTCTGCCGAAAATCGGATGGCACTTCTCCTGTCTCATATATCTTGCACACTAAATGGAATAACCACGTCATGCTGGTTTCTCCTAAAGCAGTCAGTAATTCAGAGGGAATGTCATCAATTCCAGGTGTTTTGCTTCTATATAGGTCTCTCAAAGCTCTGTCGAATTCTGACCTCAATATTGGGTCACCCATTTCATCAGCATCAACAGCCTCTTCTTGTTCCAGAACCATATCACGTACGTCCTTACCTTGATACAACTGTTAGATATGTTCCTGCCATCTTTCTGCCTTGTCTTCTTTCCCTAGAAGTGGTTTTCCATCTGAGCTTTTAATATTCATACACCTAGTTTTCCTTTATAAAAAGGTTTCCTCGATTTCCCTGTATGCAGCATCTACCTTTCCTAGGACCATACAACTATCAACATCCTTGCACTTCTCCTTCAGCCATTCTTCCTTAGCTGCCCTGCACTTCCTATCCACTTCATTCTTTAATTGCCTGTCTTCTTTTCTGCCCTCTTCATTTTTTGCATTCTTGTATTTTCGTTGTTCATCGATCAGGTCTAGTATCTCTTTCCTTTCTTCCTAACATCTCCTCAGCAGCCCTACTGACCTCATTCTTCATGACTGTCCTTCTTCTACTGTGTTTACTTCAGCCTATCCATTTAGTCCTTGTGCAACATGTTCCTTGAAACAATCCTCCACTTTCTTTCAACTTGTCTAGTTCCCATCTCACTGGATTCCTTCCCTTCATCAATACCTTCAACTTCAGATGGCATTTTATGACCAACAAGTTGTGATCAGAGGCCACATGTCAATAGCAGTGTTCATGTAGTAGTACACTGCTGATTTTAGGAAGAAAAAGATACTAAAATGATACTGCGTAAAGATTAGACATAGTTTCATTACAATATTGATTGTACAGATGGTATGTGATCTTTTGCAGCAATAAACTCAACAGTTATTTGATCATTCTTAAGGATGATGAAAGTCAAGTAGGCTATATACGAGTATTAACACATTTGTTTCTTTTTACTTCTTTCTGCACTTGCCTGTGCAGAAAATGTTCCTGCTATAGCTGCTGCTACAACAACAGTGTTAGTTTGGTTAATATCCAACATGAATTTACTTAGTATATCCCTCTGGTGACTTATTCACTGATATGAAAAATAACTCCATTAAATGCATTACAAAAGATACCATGAATGGTGACTGGAACTTGGTGCATTATGGTAAGCACCATAGCACAAGTGTGACGGTAAATGGAAACAAGGCATTAACTGAGCATCTTTCAATGAGTGACCTTGACCAAAAATTTTGGGCTGCATGGTATAACATGAAAATGTACTGTTCGAGCATAATAATGACCAATTTCAGTAGATTGTAAGGTTAGCTATGATTGAATTTGGAAGTTATCACTACAATTTTTTAAATCATTAATTGATATCAACTTTATACCCTCACAATTTTAAGAAAACTTCTCTTGCATTTTTTGGATGATTGAATCTTTTATAAACGTTTCTTGTGCAAATTTTAATCATATTTCATTGTTACTTTGCTCATAGGTTCATGAACCACATCACTATTATTTGCATTTGGCTTGTAGGTGACTTAAAATCTTTAACTGATCACTTGGCAAATCAAAACATACCTAATATGTAACTGACACCAACATCCACAGCAACTTCTCTTTTCTGTACACTATGCAGAGGAATACCTAATGGGCCCATAGGGCCTGCCATGCGGGGATGCCCATGGGTTTGGGTGAGGGGGGGTGTCCACAAAGCCATTTTATAGTACAGTATACCTGAATACATAATTTCATTAATATCTGAAACAAACTAGCGAGTGCGTTCTGTGCCATATTACATTATTATAAATTATACATTTCATTTTTGCTCCGTACTGAAGTGCAGTTATAAGAAATAAGTCTACAGTCGATATATTTCAATACAATATATAAAGGAAATAATATTACATCAGTCTTGGGACTAGTTTCAGCCACTTAGTGGCCATCTTCAGCCAAATAAAAATTAAACAGATCTTGTGATAACTAAAACATATGTATACAAGACAAAGACAATGTTGCAGACATGTGTTTTAGTTATCACAAGATCTGTTTAATTTATCCACTGGACTTAGGGTGCTGTAGGCTAATAACTTGCATACCTGAATTAAACTCATTACAGAAACCAGATGAAATTTATGTCGGTTGTATTTTCTGCATCGACTTTTGCAATGAAATACAGGACACGAATCAGATTCTGAAATGTGAAAACTATGTATGAAGTAATGGCAGAAATGAAAATGTATAAACTGGAGATACTTGGGTTGAGTGAAACAAGATGGACAGGCTACGGAGAGGTGAGGACAGAAGAGGGTGGTGTCTTCATTTAGTCTGGAAGAGAAGAAAATGATCAGCATTCAAGTGGAGTGGGTGTCTTACTCGCAAAGCAAAAAACAGCATAATGGAATGGACCCCTGTATCACACAGGATAATTACTGTACGAATAAGAACCAAAGTTAGACCTGTGACCATAGTACAGTGCTATGCAACAACAGAGGTAGCAGAAGAGGAAGAGAAGGAGGAGTTTTATGATAGGCTGACATGAACACTGGCAGGGATAAAGAAGGACACTGTGGTATTGATGGGAGATCTAAATGCAAAAATTGGTAGTGAAAATGAAGGAAGAGAAATCATCATGGGTAGACACGGAATTGGAGAAGAAAACAATAATGAAGTAATTTTGGATTGGTTATAGGTGAATCATTGTTTCCACATAAGAACTGCCACAAGATCTTGTGGGTGTCACCTGATCTCCGGACAGAAAACCAAATTGATCACTTGGCAAAAAGTAAAAGATGGAGACATTTGCTCCTGGATGTGAGGAATAAACATGGAGCAGATGCAGGGAGCAACCATCACCTTATGATCAGTAAAACAGGCAGCAGTATGAATGAAATGTTTCAACTCCAGGAAATTTGGGAAACTTGAGGTGCAAAATGAATTTAAGATACATTTCAAGGACAGGTTTGAAGCCCTCGCCGAACAACCAGATGAAGAGGTAAATACTAAATGGAACACAGTCAAGGAACCCTTTCATGACACATGTGAAGAGATAGTGGACTACAGAGTACCAGGGAGGAAAGAATAGATATCGGATGACACATGGGAATCAATCCAAAAGCGAAGAGAGTGCAAGGCACTTGTCAACTCCAGCAGAACAAGAAACCAGAAAGCAGTAGCAATGGAAAAATACAGGGAGGCCAACAAGGAGGTTAAGAAGAGTGTGAGGAGAGAGAAACAAGTGTTTACAGACCAACTGGCAACACAAGCAGAAGCAGCAGCATGAGTCTGCAACAGCAAAGAAGTATATGCCATTACGAGAAAGCTTTCTAGGAGGAACTTTTTCAGGGGAGAAATTAGTCAGAGATGAAAATGGAGTAGCCTTGACATCTGAGACACAACAATTGAAAGGCTGAGTGCAACAGTGGTCTAACCCTCCCCAATGTCGAAATTGAATTAATTGTGCCATCTGTTATTATTAGCTTTGAAAACATTGTAGACTCGATATATACTGAATAAAGTAGTTTTTTGTGTGTTGGCAGCTATGTTAATTTTTTTGCCCTTGAAAGAAAGCAATGAATATTTAGTGCAACTGTAGCCACTTCTGCCTATCACAACTGGTATATGAGGAAACAAAAAAAATGGCTGATGGTGTTAGTGTTGTCTGTGATGTAAGTGATAGTTCTGACGAAAATTCAATGGAAAAGGACAGTACAAGAAGTCGAAAGAGGATAAGAAACAAAGAAATGTGGGCTAGAAATATGAGGAAGAAAAAAAGAAACACTGGAGAACAATATGTCGGTCGTACAGGAAAGGCAGCTGCCAAGAGACAACAAGGTCCACCATGCAACTGTGTAAATAAGTCCTATGAAGGGATCAGTGAGAACGACAGAAAGGGAATTTTTGAAAGGTTTTGGAGACTAAGAGATTTTGCTCTATAAAATGCATTTATAAGTGGTAATGTAAAAGTGAGTAATGTAAACAAACAATATGGTGAAGATAAAGTAACAGCAGACGTCAATTATCTCGAGAATATTTTGCTTGTGTTCAGGGTTGTGATGGGAAAATTTGGAAAGAAGCCTTCATTTCGTTACTGGGAATAAGTAATGGTAGACTGAGTCGTCGTGTTTCCACAAGACAAGTGGAAAGAACTCCCAAACATGATGGTAGGGGGAAACACAACAGTAGGCCTAATAAAACTACTGAAAACCAACAAAAATATGTTCAGTAACATATTGAGTCCATTTCTAAACGTGCAACTCATTATTCAGTGAAAGTGATTCCTTACAGAAGATATCTTCCAGAGGGGTTAAATGTATCTAGACTTTATTTGTTATAAGTTAAATGGATGAAAACTGAACATAAGAACGAACCTGTTGTGAATGAGTATATGTGTAGACATATTTTCAATACCTAATTTAACCTTTCTTTCCAAAAGCCTGCATCTGACACTTGTAAAACTTGTGATGTGTTAAATGCTAAGCTAGAGTGTGCAGATGAGGAGGAAGGTAGAATGACATTAAAAGCAGATTTAGAACTGCACCAAAGAAAGGTTACACAAGCCAATGAAAATCTTAAGGATGACATTAAAAAGTCGAAAGAAGTCAATGATATGAAGGTTACTGCATTACATTTGATATGCAACAAGCACTACCAACCCCTCATCTTCACACTAATGAAGTATTTTATAAGCGTCAGTTATGGACATATAACTTTTGTATACATTACTGCACAAGTTTATATGTATGTGTGGCCTGAAAATTATGCAGGAAGGGGTGCAGGTGAGATAATTACTTGTTTGAATTTTGTGATGAACGCCTGCAGGGTATTAAAACATTAGTTGCATATTCAGACAACTGCTTTGGTCAGAACAAGAACATTACCGTTGTTGCATTCTGTCTACATATTATTCACAAACTTTTGGTTGAATCTGTGGAGCATAAATATCTTGTCTCTGGCCACAGCTATTTACCCTGCGACAGAGACTTCGCTTTTATTGAAAAGAGAAAAAAAGGTACATAATTATGTATTTACTCCTTCAGAATGGGTCAGTGTAATCTCGCAATCAAGCCTTAAACTCCATTCAAGGTAAAAGAAATGAAGCAGTACGACTTCGTTTCAGCACAACCACTAGTGGATAAAATGTGTAATAGAAAGTTACCTAAAGAAGATAAAGCTGCAGTTAATTTTAGTAAAATTTCATGTTTGAAATTTACTAAGGACCACCCATGGAAATACTTTTATAAACATTCACAGTCACAACTAGAGGGTTACAGTTCAGTAAATGTTACTAAGGGGAAAATACGTAGAGAGAAACACACTTTTGATCTTGCTACCATTATGCTCCCTGTAAAGCACAAAATTCCAAGGCCAATCAAAGCCAGTAAACTGAAAGATATTAACCCATTCACTGCCAAACCCGTATATATACGTTATTGAACGCCGTGCCTCGTCCGCCAAACCCGTATATATACACGTTTTGGTGCAGTGTGTACTTCACCGGTCTTACAAATGTATGTGATATAGTGTCATGCTTTGAGATTCCGTGGAAATGCTCAAGGAAGTTCTGTACGGCAGATATACCACTCCATTCTGCGTGTTTTGAAAGCGATCTGGTGTTATTTCAGCTTTGTTGGAGTGGAACATCTTGCCCGCTTATGTGTAGCCATCATGGCATCTTGAAGTATACATTACCGAGCTCGACAGCGGCAGTCGCTTAAGTGCGGCCAGTGTCTAGTATTCGGGAGACAGTAGGTTCGAACCCCACTGTTGGCAGCCCTGAAGATGGTTTTTCGTGGTTTCCCATTTCCACACCAGGCAAATGCTAGGGCTGTACCTTAATTAAGGCCACGGTCGCTTCCTTCCCGGTCCCAGCCCTTTCCTGTCCCATCGTCGCCGTAAGACCTATCTGTGACGGTGCGACGTAAAGTCAATAGCTAGAAGTATACATTAATCTCTTGTTGACGAAGAAATTGAAGGTTTCCTCATGAAAGTGATTCTGGAGTGCTATATTAAGATAATGAAGATGGAGAATATCTAAGTGGCAATACTGAACTACAAGAAAGAGCGAGACAAAGTAGTAATGATGAATCTCATGCGGAATTGTCACCCCTTCCTCGGATACATTATTTTCCCCCAAATATAAATGATTTTGATAATACCAGTTCTTGGATCAACATTTTATATTATATTTCAGTAATAGTATCACTGAGTGGAGTAGCCACGCGTATTAACATGCTACGTCTTTGGAGCCAAGCTCTGCACTCGTTCCCTTTTGCACTCTCAAGCAAATGCCGGGACAGTTCCTATTCATAAACCACAGCCGATTCGTTCCACTTCCTTACCCAGTTTCATTCACCATAATTAATTTCATATTCATTATCTTCTCAACTGAGATTTGCATCGGGAACGGCATCCGGCCATAAAAATAGGGTGTAAAATATAATTTCACTTCATCCCCGACCCCGTATTGGGCTGCGGGACTAAGGGGACGATTTGCATTCCATTAATTGTATCAGTAAACATGTATGTGTGAAAGTGCTTCTTCCTTAAAAAAGCCCGGCCCAGAGGGCTCGCCTGGTCATCAAAACTCAGCAGTGAACAGGTTAAAGAGCTGCTAAAATATGTGCCACCCATACATCATGCTTTCTTTAATGGTCTTACTTCTGATGCTGATCAGGAAGGACATGATCATGAAGGTGATGGCGTTGATATATTTGATTATGTTTAAGTATTCACAATGTTTTATTTTTGAAACCTATTTCTCAAATATTCTGAGATGACCATGAAGATGATGGATTTGATATATCTGATTATGTATAATCACAATGTTTTCTTTATGTAAATCTTATTTGTCAAATAGTCTGACATAGTCATGAAGGTGGTGGCATTGATATACTTGATTATGTTTAAGTATTCACAATGTTTTCTTTTTTGAAACCTTTCTTAAAATATTCTGAGACCATGAAGATGATGGCTTTGATATATCAGATTCTGATTATGTATAATCACAGTGTTTTCTTTTTTTAAATCTTATTTTTCAAAATAATAAATAGTCTGACCTGGTTATGTTTCAAAAAAAAACTAAATTCCATTTCTAAAATTTCCTTTTACCTGTTATGATACTTTGAAGTACCAGTAATACAAGAATAGTTAATATAAGTACTTTTCTGAAATATATTTTTAATGTTATGTTCTGACGTAGAAAGTGTTTATCTGACATCCAGTGTTAATAGTTCAGTGCAACAGTGGTCTAACCCATACTGAAAATGAAAACCTACAACCTGTTTTCCAGTCTTTGACCGGGTCAGGGATGTTATGAATGAACCGTATATAGGCTATTTAGTACGATGGGGTCGCCACTCCCAAAGTGATATACTAATGAGTGATACATGCTATGAAACCAGAATGGAGAGTGTTCCTGGAATGAAAGATGACGGAAAACCGGAGTACCCGGAGAAAAACCTGTCCCGCCTCCGCTTTGTCCAGCACAAATCTCACATGGAAGGGTGACCTCTCAGATTGCAATAACTGGAGGGGAATAACGTGCTCTCATATGGGGAAAAAGTGATGTCAAGAGTCATACTGAACATAATAAGCATAGCCGTTGACAAGAGACTATGTCAAGAAAAGGCAGGTTTCAGAGAAGGTCAGTCTATTTTGGATCACATTAACACACTAAGGCTAATCAGTGAACAATTTGCTGAGTATCAGACATCTCTGTACGTACTTTTCATTGATTCTGAAAAGGCTTTTGATTCTGTCAACTGGAGGAAAATGTGGAAAGGCTATGGAAAAGTTCGGAATTCCACAAAAGATAGCCCGTCTTACACAGGCAATGTATGATGGATATACTTGTCAAGTAGAACATAAAAGAAAGCTGTCTGAACCTTTTGCTGTAAAATCTGGAGTAAGACAAGGATATCTCGCGTCGCCAATCTTGTGTACCATGACACTGGATTGTATGCTGACAGAGGCAACAAACAGAAAGCGTGGCATTCAATGGGGATTAAATAACCGATTGGAAGAACTGGATTATGCAGATGATCTCTGTCTTCTTGCAGAATGTTTTCGAGACATGGAAATCAAACTGAATACTTAAAAATAGAAGCTACAGAATAGGCTTAAAGATTAATAACAAAAAGACTAAGGAAATGCGCATAAACCATCATACCAATTCTAGTTTGACTCTAAATGGGATGGATATAGAAAGGGTAAAGGAATTTTGCTACTTAGGAAGCATGGTAAGCCAGGATGGAGGTGCTTTTAGAGATGTGGTGAGTCGTATAAATAAAGCCAAAAGATCTTTTGCACAGTTACGACCAATATGGAGCTCCCCTCACATTCGTATAAAAACGAAGCTAAGGATATTCAACTCGAATGTTAAATCTGTGTTACTGTGTGGAGGTGAGACCTGGAAAGTGACCAAAGACATTACCACAAGGTTACAAACTTTTATAAGTGGGTGTTTGAGGTATATTATGAGAATATGGTGGCCAAAGACCATCTCAAACAAAGACCTTTGCGAGGCCACAACTCAAAGTCCCATGCAGGAACAGATAATGAGAAGAAAATGGAGACAAACTGGGCACACCCTGAGAAGACCACAAGAAAGTATCACAAGGCAGGTATTGAGCTGGAATCCCCAAGGTAGTCGCAGGCAAGGCAGATGGAGGATTACATGGAAGAGAACCATAGACAGAAAGATTGCTGGAGTTAACAAGACATGGAGGGAGGTGAAAGCATCGGCAGCAGATAGAACAAGCTGGAGAAATTTTGTCAAGGCCCTATGTTCCACCTGGAATTAAAGGAAATAAGGGATAAAGTGCAAAATGAACTAATTTCACTATTTTCAAAGACTGTTTACAAAATTAAAAAGCTCCATTTTTCTATTTTATAGGATACGACCCAGGACATACGTAAGGTTGATTTTCAAGTGTCATGCTTAGATATGTAGAATTTGATACTGGGAGGTCATTAATTATTCATGAATCTTTTATTGGGTTTCATGAAATGGAAGACCAAACAGGGAAGTCTTTTGAAAATAAAATTTTGAACATATTGGAAAACAATCAGCTGGATCTAAATAAATGTCATGGTCAGGGATATGATGGCATAGTTAAATGAGTGGCCAATATCAAGACAGTAAGCGCAAATTAAGGAGAAAGAGAGACAAGTGTTTATGTGCATTGCACGGCTTACAACTTCAATTTAGTTTTAAATGATTCTGTTAGTGGCATCTCAGACATCAGACCTTTATACATCTGCACAGGAAATGTATGTATTTTTCAGCTAAAGTTTACTACACTGGCAAAAACTGAAGAGTGCACTTAATAATGAAACAGTTAAACGACCACTAAAAAACTTTGTCCTACTAGTTGGTCTTAGCAGTATGACGGTTCATTCGCATTGAAAAATGGTTTTGTGCAAGTGATGATATACCTTGAAAATATAATCCTGTTTTTGAAAGCATCTGAAAAGAGAGAGGCCATGGTAATAAATTAAAAAAACTTCGTAGTTTTGCTTGCATTCCAGTGCAAAATATTAGTCAATATTTTTTCAAAATATTTTCAAAATAAATCCACTGACGTTCTGAAAGCTACCTCAATGTTGAAACACATTCAGAATAATAACATTTGCTTGGTGTGAAAATGGGACACCGATGGTAGGATTCAAACCCACATCTCCTGAATGCAAGCTCACAGCTACACAACGCTAACTGAATGACCAACTCACTCGGTATAGAGGTTAGAAACTATTCCCCTATGAAATTCTTACCATTATTTGGTATCACTTTTATAAGCATATCCACAAAATTTCAAGTAAATGTTATAATTAATATTTTAGGAAGTTCCATGTGAAACAATTGTTATCATAATCCATTAGTATTTTGTTCATAGGTTCATGATCCACGTCACTTTAAATTTGCATTTGGCTTATAAGTGCAATGATTATTATTGCCATTTTGGCTTAAAAATCTTTAATGCGTCTCTTTTTCCCTTTCACACAAGATACAGAAATTGCTATGGATGTACACTAGTATCAGTTACATACACTATGTGATCAAAACTATCTGGACACTCCCAAAAACATAAGTTTTTCATCTTAGGTGCATTGTGCTGCCACCTACTGCCAGGTACTCCATATCAGCGACCTCAGTAGTCATTAGACATAGTGAGAGAGCAGAATGGAGCGCTCTGCGGAACTCACAGACTTCGAACGTGGTCAGGTGGGTGTGGGTACGACGAATACCCTGTGAACATCATCTGCCAGCGTGTGTAGTGCCAACAGTAAAATTCGGAGGTGGTGGTGTTATGGTGTGGTGTCGTGCTTTTCATGGCGGGGGCTAGTACCCCTTGTTGTTATGCGTGGCACTATCACAGCACAGGCCTACATTGATGTTTTAAGCACCTTCTTGCTTCCCAATGTTGAAGAGCACTTCGGGGATAGCGACAGCCCATCTTTCAACACAATCAAGCACCTGTTCATAATGCACGACCTGTGGCAGAGTGTTTACATGACAATAACATCCCTGTCATGGACTGCCCTGCACAGAGTCCCAACCTGAATCCTATAGAACACCTTTGGGATGTTTTGGAACGCCGACTTCGTGCCAGGCCTCACCGACCAACATCGCTACCTCTCCTCAGTGCAGCAGTCTGTGAAGAATAGGCTGCCATTCCCCAAGCAACCTTCCAGCATCTGACTGAACGTATGTCTGCAAGAGTGGAAGCTGTCATCAAGGCTAAGGGTGGGCCAACACCATACTGAATTCCAGCATTACCGATGGAGGGCGCCACAAACTTTTACGTCATGTTCAGCCAGGTGTCCGGAATACTTTTGATCACATAGTGTATGTTTTGTGTTTTGCTTTATGTTTTGTTTAATGAGCATATTCACCCCACAAAATTTGCAATGATACTCCTAAAATACAATACAGTATTATATGTTTAATGAGAATATTCACCCTCAAAATTAAACTAATTGTAAATATATGTACTATTATAAAGACCCCTGATGTGGCCCCTCAAAAAGGTGTAAAACATGCCTGGCTTTCCAAATTTTTAATAAATTATGTAAAAGTTTGATTTGATCACACTATTTTTTCTTGGCCGTAGTCAATACAAGCAACGTATTTCCTTTCCACACATAAAAAGCGGTACAATACTACTGGTATTTGTTTCACAAAGCACTGAACATACAGAATACACCAGCACTGATGATGATGGCACAACACTGAGAGATTAAAATTCTTCTTAACAACTGGAGTCTCTTCATCACTTTGTGTCTAGTTACTCTAACTAGAATTTACACTTTATCAAATCAATTAGTTGTCTTTTGTTGTTTGAAATACAATTCAACAAATCTCTCCATAGCTGCAGCTTTTCTCTCTTCAACCGCCAACCGCTGCTCAGCTACATCAGCAAGCCGGCTCAGAGCAGATGCTGTGGCAGCCTGGTGTTCTGCTAGTGTAGCATAAGAGTAATGATGCCTTGCACATCGTTTCTCGGGTGATGCGGATTCTACAATACAGGATATTGAATTAGAGTGACAGCATATTTTAGCATACAAAGCTTCAGATTATATGAAAAATAAATATAATTTGAAATTTTAAAATAATTTTTGGAAGTCATGAGTTTGATCCAAAGAAAGAGGAAGTAAATTAATCAGCATGGAAGGTAAGAGTATGACATGAAATTCATGACACAAGAAAAGTGTAGCATGGCATCATATCTATTGTGAATCTAAAGATGTTCAGCAAGATCAGCCTTATAAGAAACTCCCCAACACAAATTACTAATTTAATGGATGATTTCATCTAATGCTATTAAGTCAATGGACACATATTTCATAATGAATAAAAATGTACTGTACATTCCAAAGAAATATATAACATGCTATTTTATCATATTTACAATAAAAAAAGCATCTTTAACTTGTAACCATGATATTGAAAGTATGGTACAAAGTTTATACATAACAGCCAATAAATTATCACTTGTGACCTCCCTGCCAACATTTAATTATTAGGGCTCCTAATTATCTGTGTATACAAATAAATGCGTATATGAGTAATCAGCTAACAGTTTCTCAATTGCATGTGTCAGTGTTGATATCTCTTCATTTTCAACTCATAACACCAGTTCAGACAAACAAACTGTATGACAAAAACACCAGCTTCATCACACACATATTTTATTACAAACTGTTGGCCACAACTACAAATCACACACATCCAGCAGTTCAAACAATAATAAAACAAAAACAAAAACAAGGTAGGCCAATCGACTCAATTTCTTCAGGGAATAATACACCTGAGTTACCAACACATAACCTTAATGTAGATTTCTCACAACTAACACAAGATATATATGTATGATATTATTTTTATGAGAAAACACAGCATTCCAACACTCCCCCCTTTTCTCAAACATTTTTTTGGAAAAAAAGGACTACACTTCAATCAGTTATCCCTTCATTGCAATCCTATAAGCCTACAGAAACTCTTAAGCTTGTTGCTTGATAAATTCTTTGTGAGCAAGTCTGCAGCATTTCTCTCTGATGCTACATATACAAACTCAATGAACCCTTTTTCTACTAGTTCTCTACAGACATGATGTCAACATGTTTTGATCTTTCACTCACATTATCATTTTTGCTTCATTTAATTGCTGCTCCACTGCCAGCAAAAACTTTACAAGGTGTATCCATAAACGTTTCCAGCCCTAGCTCTGATAGCAAATCTTTCATCCAAGTTACT
Source organism: Anabrus simplex (assembly GCF_040414725.1). Lineage (NCBI taxonomy): Eukaryota > Metazoa > Arthropoda > Insecta > Orthoptera > Tettigoniidae > Anabrus > Anabrus simplex. Next base: position 559,021,440 of record NC_090265.1, read on the forward strand.
TCTCGAGATACCTCTGCCATTGCCATGTATTCAGCATCCATGAGCAATACAACTCTGTTTCTTACTATACCAAGACACTGCTCCCCCTGTCACTGTGGTTACATACCCACTCACTGATCTCCTTGACTCAGTATCTCCTCCCCAATCCTCATCACAGAATATTTGTACGGACTCTTCACAATTTTTAAAACATAACTTTAAATCTCTAGTACCACACAGATATCTCATGATATGCTTCACCTCTTTCCAAGCTTTAATCTTAGATTTTTGACAATTTTGGCTAACTGTAAACCAAGTAAGACTATTTTACCAAGCGGGTATACAGCAGCTGAAAACGATGAGCAGGACTTTATTGTAGCATGCATCACAGTGCAGTAGGAAGTTTGCTATATTTGTCAAGTAATATTATACCTAACTCAGATTTTTAACTATTTGGATAACTTTACGTATCGCAAATGCAATGTCAGGTCTAGTATTACTTGACAAATATAGCAAACTTCCTACTGCACTGCGATGCATGGTACAATAAATTCCTGCGCATCGTTTTCAGCTGCTGTATACCCGCTTGGTAAAATAGTCTTACTAGGTTTACAGTCACTCACGGAAAAATCAGCAAGTAATGTCTATGTACAGACTTTGACTCAACATAACTCCTTCTTTTGTCTGTTCTATTTTTATTGACAGTAAGTTTGTCGCTTTCCCTAGATCTTTAATCTCTAACTCATCTGCCAAACTTATTTTTACCATCTTAACAATCTCTTTGTAACCTATTTCTTCCTCATCCAACTTCCTGTTGAACCACAGTTCATATGGTATCTGAAAATTTATTGCTGAGGATGGGCACCTATTTCTTAAATAGACTGCAGTCATTACCACTTCTCCCCAAAATTCCTTTGGTAACCCAGACTGGATCAATAGACATCTAACAGTATCAAACTTCGTTCTATTCTGCCTCTCTGCTAATCCATTTTGTTGCGGAGTGTACAGTACAGACCTCCTATGAGTAATACCCCATTTTTGCAATTGTGTTTGAAACCCGCTACATGTGTACTCTGTAACATTGTCAGATTGTACTACATTAATTCCTACCAGTGTTGCCAACCCATAAATCTTTTCTCCGCTAAATTTTAGTTGAAAATCCGCTAAATTCTGCTAAATTTCGAACTGAAGCAAAATATCATATACCAGTTGTTTTAATAAAAGAGATTAATTAACTCAACACTCACAAGTTTCAGAACAGGAGTTTATCATCATCTCCTCCGCGCTCTATATGCTCTGAAGCAGATGTGCTGAGTTGAGGTCCTGTGGTTTCATGTGAAGCCACATGGTACTATTCTTTTTCAAATAATATGCTGGCAGTTCACAGCAGCAAAGATCATACGGAAATTTTCAAATCTATTTTGAAATTATTTTCACTTTTATTACTGTTTTCATTGTTTTCGATAAATGCAGAAAGAATTAATGTCAAACAATTTTGCATTTATATAGCACTGCCAATAGAGGCACCATCCGCATTTGACATCACTGGGAAGCTCAACCAATTAGTCTTTTAAAGTTTAATTATTTAACTACTCTTTACGAAATATCTGACTAGTTTTTAACCTTTTCTTTCGATGTACCAAAAAGAATCTGATGTCAAAAGAAACACGATATCAAACACGACACTACCAGGCTCATCGATTGTAACAAATACTGTACTGACTGAGGCTGCGGGCCAGAGCTGGTCTAGAAAACGAGTGGTAGTATGCAGCATAACTTCAATACAACAGGAATAAGTTAGTAGACTATTATGCCGTACTAAGTTCTATCTTTTTTCTCTCCTGGTGATGAAAGATGATATTGTTACCGCTGAAAATCGCTAAAAGAAGTTTGAAAATCCGTCAAAAAATCCGCTGTCCGCTAAATGGAAAATTTATCTGCTGTTCCATTTAAAAATCCGCCAAATTTGGCGGAAAATCCGCTGAGCAGGCAACACTGATTCCTACTCCATGCAACTTTTCTACCTTTGCCTGATACCTATGAAACACTTCCAACACTTCATCTTTATTTTTCACACACACAGCCACATTATATCTGGAGTATTCATCAATCATAGTTACAACATATTGAGCTTTCCCAAGTGATTGTGGACTAATTTTTCCCAACTACATCAGTGTGCACAACATCAAGTGGTTTTTCTCTCTTACATTCACAAGACTTACTGTAGGTACTCCCTTGTCACTTAGTTTCCCCTGAATGCATACAGAACAAGTATTAATATCATTACTTCTTTTCAATTCTAACATAGGCAATTTAAACAAAGCTTCAGAATGTGCATGTCCACATCTCTCATGCCACAACCTAACCTGTCCAACACATTTAAATGCCGCATTGTTATTACATTCTTGATCTATCATTTGGTCACAATCACTCAAAGCTGCAATATAATTTCTTCCCTCTATCTGTACTACATATACATCATTCCTCCTGTTTGCAATAAACAATGTTTCATCTCCATTCTTATCTACAACTGCTGCTTTCTCATCTGCAAATCCTACTTTGAAACCTTTTCTGGTTAACTTATCAACGAATATTAAATTCGCACCCAAGTTTGGCACATACAATACATCTGTAAATGTAATTGTCCATCCTGCTGACATTTTTACTTTTACCTTACCAGCTGCCCATAGATCATAACACAAGTTACTCTCGCTGAAAGCCAAGAGACTTTACCTTAGAATCAACAATCAACATGCTTATTTACACACAACTTTAGCATCGCCCCTTTTGACCAGCATGTCAACAAAACCTGCAATTCGTAGTAACGCCTAAAATATTACATCAAATGAGATGGTCCAAAGGAGTCCAATATCAATTCTGAATATCAACTACGAGCTACCAGCTTTCACACCATCATTAAAGTGAAAATATTATACCATATGCTAATGACATTTATCTTACGCATGCAACTGATTGTTCATCAGTCATAAGATTACCATTCAAAGATATTTTAAATCGTTAATGTTTATCATCACGTTTTAACAAGACTACATTTGATTTGGTAATCTGGAATGTTTCTTCATCATCAACCACCTGCTAATTAAATATTGCTGTATATCAACTTCCTTAAATCAAAAGTTCACAATCAACTGTTGCAATATTTACTTTACTCATAGTTTCAAGTCTTGTAAAGCTATCAGTTTAATAGTTTTTTTACTACATGTGAATTCTTATTCATGATCTTTTAAGATTCCTTCTAATATTTTAACATTAATTCATAATTCAATCAGGTGCCTGATTTTATTTTAAGGTCAAATCATAGCTGATGATACCTGCAAAATTAAGGCGAAACATTACCATATTTTAAATAACATGTCAACGAATAATTTAACAAGGACAAGATCCTAATTGTCTGTGTTTAATGTATTGATTAGGTGGATAAAATAATAACTTATTGTTATTATATAAAGTCAAATATCATCAATATGGGTCCAAAATGATTTATATCACATGTAATTATCAAGGGCTCCGACTGACTTTGATAGCTGTGAAGCTCACAGTGGAATGGAGTGGTGATGCAATTTCACCTCATTATATCGTGCAGGCTACAGTGCGCTGCTCGCCTATTGGTCCACCATGCCGGAGGGGCGGTCGCAGATTGGCTGTTCTTCAGCCAATGACTGAAGCATTAACGAGCCCAACGTATGTCGCTGACCTGCCTTGGCGGAGACAGGCAACTGATCACTCGTTGCTTTTCTGGTCTACCGCGGCCAATGTGTCCTCCAGGATTTAAGGCTTTCAGGACTGGAAACCAGGCTTTGTTTAGCCGTTCAGATTCCTCCTTATGGTTGAAGCTGTTGGTGTGTTTCAGGATTTCAATGGCTTCCCTTTGTAGCCAGGCGTAATAAGATACAGTAGTTGACAGCCTTTGGTGTAGTTGTACTGTATGTCATGGCCTGCTAGCAGCGACTGATGATCTTTCTCCTTATCCCAGCCAGCTATGTCAGTTATGCTCCTTCAGTTGTGTGCCAATGCTGCATTTTGTAGTGCCCAGATATAGAATACAGCAATTGGGATTGATAAGGAGAGAACCTATCTATTTGAAGATGTGGAGATTTTCCTTGTCCTTTTGAGTTTTCCTGTTTGTGCTTGTTTCCTTCTCTATTGCTCCTGCTTCTGATGCTGACCTGTGTTGTGTTTATACTATTACATTTTCCTATTCATGTTCCAATCTTTCTACTGTATAATATATGACTTGGGAAGATGAAAGACAACACTTCACTATTTACTGCAGTATGATGGTGATCATGTCTGCAAGTGCTACTAAAACATGGTAAATATTCTGTACACATAAACTGTAAGCACTGTGCTCTGTTAAAGAGTAATTCAGACTTAGTGAACTTACAGTTTCAATTTGTAGTTTTAAATAGCTTTCAATTCTAATTCGATAATTACACGAGACAATAATTATTAGGTTTTTTTGTTTTGTTTTTGCTAGTTGCTTTACGTCGCACTGACACAGATAGGTCTTATGGCGACGATGGGATAGGAAAGGCCTAGAAGTTGGAAGGAAGAGGCCGTGGCCTTTATTAAGGTACAGCCCCTGCATTTGCCTGGTGTGAAAATGGGAAACCACGGAAAACCATCTTCAGGGCTGCCGACAGTGGGGCTCGAACCCACGATCTCCCGGATGCAAGCTCACAGCCATGCGCCTCTACGCGCACGGCCAACTCGCCCGGTACAACATAGTTTATAGCGAAATACTTTTATTACAACCTTAAAAGTTACATCATACACTTCATACATTTACAGTGATATATCAATTTGAAAACTGTATAAACAACAAAATTCAGTGTGTTGTATCTACATTTTAAGTGACAAGTATTGTAGATGAGTAAGATAAAGTTCTAATCCAATACCAAAGCAGTTGAGATCAATACGAAAGTGACTGAAATGCACCCCTACTGAAACATCAGACAATAGCCACATACATAAAGGACACTAGAAACACTTGGTAATAGAAAAGAAAGTTATAGCTTTTGCTGGTGATAATGCTAACACTAATTTTGGTGAAATCAAAACTGCAAGCCTCTTGAACATTTTTAAAAATTCAAAATTGGTAGGAATTGTTTGTCCAGCAAATGTGCTGCACAATTGTGTGCAACATGGTTTTTATTCCAAGTTGAGGACTGATAATGATTCAATTATTTTGAAAATACACAATTATTTTTCCATTTATACGGTATGTGCAGAGAAGTGTACAAAACACGCAAGTGGCTCTGTGGATGTAGATCTAGGAATGCGCTTTTTTGTTTGGCCTGTTTATTGTTCAACAAATAAAGAAGTGTATGGAATTCAGCTGGGTGCACAGACCTTGCTCATTTGAGTGCAAAAATAAACATGAAAATTCTCATGCACACAAAAACGCGCGTATTGAATTCCCTATGCTAGTGTTGTCTATAATTTCCAAGATGAGAATAATTAATATGTGATACAGTAGAACCTTGATTAACAGAGATAATGTGGAGACTATTGGGGTCAATTCGGAAACAATTATTTAAAAAAAAAAAAATCGGCCGGTAAATGCGGTACACATTATTTCTATGCTTCTCGTCATACCCAGGTGAACTTTGTACTATTTAAAAACCAAGAATAGTGCTCGCATCCTTCAATGTTCGCAGTGCAGTAAAGTTATTATGAATTTTACTTTTGTTCTACACTAACACAACCGGCCCCGTGGTGAGGGAGTAGCGTGCCTCCCTCTTGCCCGGATACCCCGGGTTCAATTCCCGGCCAGGTAAGGGATTTTTACCTGGATTTGAGGGCTGGTTCGAGGTCCACTCAACCTACGTGACTACAATTGAGGAGCTATTTGATGGTGGGATGGCAGCCCCGTTCTAGAAAGCCAAGAATAACGGCCAAGAGTATTCGTTGTGCTGACCACATGACACCTCATGATCTGCACCGCCACTGGGCTGACCAGTGGTCGCTTGGTAGGCCATGGGGTTTGGTTTTGTTCTACACCAACACCCAGGTGAACTTAGTGCTATTTAAAAACCAAGAATAGTACTCGCATCCTTCAATATCAGCAGTGTAGTAAAGTTACGGTATTATGAATTTTACTTTTGTTCTACACTAACAGATTAGTCTAGTATAAAATTTATTCTCGGTTACAGGGGTTCTACCATATTATTTGTGAAAAAGGAACTGTACTAAGAACTTTTAGTGAAGTGATTTATGTACCTATGTTACTTTATTGCTGATTTGACATGAACAAAAATGTTTTTGTGAACCCCCTAAAAATTTTGTCATGAGCTGCCACTGGTTTCCAGCATTGAAATCTACTTTTTTTTTTTTTCTCAAAGTACTATTTTGAGGATGAACTAAGTGAAGCTAGGTCATTGTTCACTAATGGATGACAGTTTTCAACAATAATATACTGGACTTGGAGAAAGAATCAAATTCTGTAGCTGAATCATTTCTGTATTAGAACTCTTGAAGGAAGGTACAAGCACAATAATATGCCCTTAAAAATAAATGCAATACTTACACATAAAAAGGTAGCTCACTCATAGGAGTGTGACAGTTGTGTATAGTTCTGCTACTGAATATCTACAGAAGTGGTTAATTCAATATCAACAGTTCATACCATTCTAGTGGATGCAGCTTTCAAGAATTCCTCTTTGGGAGGATGTTGGAAATTGTATCACATATCTCAATGAACAAACAAATGTAATGATATGTTGTGCTTTGGACAATTTTGTAATTTTACAACATTTTTGAAAGACTATCAAAGGAAACAAAATCAACCAGCAGCGGAAGTGTGGTGAGCATACTTCAGTCAGTCATCTAGTGTTGTTTATCATTCTGAACTGCTGATAACTGTTGAATTCTTTTTTTCTATCCCTATCCTGGACTAAAGATAGGAATATATTAAAAATAAAAACATAAAAGGTGTGCCCAGTACAATTTCAAACACTTGAAATGCCTGAGCTTTTATGAATACTTGTTGGGAAACAGAAACTGTTAAGAGAAATTTCTTCATCCTCCAAATATTAGCGACATAAAAGTGTAAAAGACGATGAGACAATTGAGTGCAATGCTGATGAATAAACTGTCAGCGTACTGCATATTTTAGTGTTAAAATAACCACAGAAAGTCACTGTTTTAGTTTAGGGTAGTTTTACATGGCTTATTTTTAAGTCGTAAACTGCATGATTTTATCAATAATGTATGTCCTATCTTTTATATGCACTGTCCTCTATACCCTATACTCAAGGTTATTCGTCTATTAATGTCATTCCATGCACAAACAAGGATGAATATAAGTGATAAAATACTAGAAACATGAGACAAATACACAAGGATGAAAGGAATCCAATAGTCAACATAAGTAGTTGGAAGGAGCAAATAAGTGATAAATATCAAGTCATATATGAGGGGTTCACACCAAGTCTACTTAAAAAAAAAAAGGCTGATGTAAAAGTTACAGTTACTGCTCTATACAATGTCATAGTGAGAGTGAACCAAGTGATTAGTTCATTTGCTGCCCTAGAGCCTACAACTTTGAAAACAACAATTGTAGATAATTGTTTCCATCACAGCTACACCAAACCAAATCCATGTTATAGTGGTAGTATATTACAATAAGAATAACCAATGAAATAATGAAAATGATTAATGATTTTGAATCTCCTGGTGAAGAATATGTTTTTCATTCATTATCTGAATTCTTGCAAGGGAAGCTATTGGATCTTCCGATGGCAATCGTCGCAAAGCTTCCTGGAGTGAGCAAGCAAGAGAGAGTAACTAGAGTGAAGAGCAGCATTTTGAAAGAAACAACTTAATTCCTTTTCAAGTATAACACTGTTACCATGTGTTTTCTTTTTCAGGTAGTTTATACATTTACAGTATTACTCAAAATTAGTTTTGGCATACCCAAAAACCTAACAGTTACAACTTAACTGAGTCAAAACTGAAAAGAGATGGCTTCAGATATTACAAACCAACATAAGTAGTAGTCATATGACTCTTTTTTGATCTTTGCTGATATCTGTTCCTAAAGGAGAATGTTTTAATTATTCTTCGCATGAGAGGAAAATCCAGGCATGTTAAAACGATGTAAAATGGCTTAAGCAACGTTCGTCCCCAAATTACCTAGAATTCCATCTTGATAGTTATCAAATGCAACATATCACAATATACTAATTAACAAATTATCACCAACATGGCTGAGTGGCTGAAAAAACAATATTCTTTTCAAGGATAGCCAGTAAAGGGAAAGAAGCCTGCATACAAGACTTGACTTAATGAAATAATGATTGAGCATGGGGATTTCTACTGTCCAACCTGGACCTGATTCCAACAGAATGAATATGAGCACACTTAAACTACGTGTTATGAGCAGGAACATGAAATTCAAATTAATTACATTGAAAAGCTGTGCTGCCAAAGTTTTGAACACATACTGTAGGAGAGAACGAATAGGAGAGCGTATATTCTTATTCTTACAATGAAGAAATTGAAGGGCATTACTACAAAAACGACAGACATACAAAAAACGTGTGTGTCAACCTGGGCCCAGTATATGGAAAACCAGGCACTGCCTGTCACAAGCTAGGACAAAAGGAGAGTAATAAGAGGAGTAACACCTCTTTTAAAAAAACCCTGATCCACCGGGCCCAACTGGTATCATCTTGTAATGGCCCTTGCCAGGATTAATCTTCCATGTGCCATGTATTTTTCTCTAAATGCCACACCACTTACTGAGGAACTGCACACAGATTTAAAAATATGTTATATCACTCTTAGAAAGAGAAACATTTGACATGCAGTACACTATTTTACTCATAAAACCATACTTTACATGCGTTCGTAAGTACTAGATAATTCACTTATTAATAACTGATTCAATAGGAGGCAGTTTGGGTTTAAGAAAAGTTATTCCACTGAAGCTCAACTTGTAGGATTCCAGCAAAATATACCAGATATCCTAGATTCAGGAGGTCAAATGGACAGTAATGCGATTGACCAATTTAAGGCATTTGATAGGGTAGATCATGGGAGACTACTGGCAAAACTAAGTGCAATTAGACTAGATAAGAGAGTGACTGAATTGGTGGCTATATTTAGAGAAAACAGAACTCAGGGAATTAGAGTAGGTGAAGCATTATCTGACCCTGTAATCTTTACGAAGGGAATTCCTCTAGGCAGTATTACTGGACCTTTATGTTTTCATATATGTGTATCTGGAATGAGAGATAAGGCTTTTTGTGGATAATGTTATACTGTATAGAGTAATAAATAAGTTATAACATTGTGAGCAACTACAAAAAGACCTCAACAATGTTGTGAGATGGACAACAGGCAATGGTATGATGATAAATGGGGTTAAAAGTGATGTTGTGATGGGGTGAAAGTTCCTTAAGAGGATCACTGCAAGTACTTAGGTGTTCATATAAAGAAATATCATCTTTTTCAATTTTAACAAATTACAATCTGCTTTACGTCGCACTGATACAAATAGGTCTTATGGCGACAATGGAATAGGAGAGGACTAGGAGTGGGAAGGGAGCGACTGTGGCCTTAATTAAGGTACAGCCCCACCATTTACCTGGTGTGAAAATGGGAAATCACGGAAAACCATCTTCAGGGCTGCCGAGAGTGGGGTTCAAACCCACTAACTCCAGAATGTAAGCCGATAGCTATGTGACCCAAACCACACAGCCACTTGCTCAGTGGAAAGATCTTCATTGGGGTAATCGCATAAATGGGATTGTAAATACAGCGTACAGATCTCTGCATATAGATATGAGGGTATTTAAGGGCTGTGGTAAGGATGTAGAGGAGAGGGCATATAAGTCTCTGGTAAGACCCCAACTAGAGTATGGTTCCAATGAATGGGACCTAGACCAGGATTACTCAAATTGAGAACTGGAAACAACACAAAGAAAAGCAGCTGAATTTGTTCTGGATGATTTCCATCAAAAGAGTAGCATTATGAAAATGTTGCAAAGTTTGGGCTGGGAAGACTCGGGAGAAAGGAGACGAGCTGCTCGACTAGGTGGTATGTAATTCCAATATAAATTTTTCAGCTAACTCATTCTTGGTTCCCAGTGTTTTGCCCCAGTGTGCCAATTTGGGCTCATCAGTTGGTAACTAGCACACCAACCAAGACACATGGCCAGTGCATATAATGGAGGCCACTGCATAGGCTACTCGGAGCCACAGGGAATGCACTATGAGAGACTTAGTCTCATTCACTCATTCAGGACAAATATTTCAGGTTTCCTACAGGAATCAATATCTGTATCATCTGATGGCCTTGCATGCATTAATTTTGTAAAAGAGACTCAGATTGTGAGGAGGCCTGTTCCATTCCACAGTAGTGGTGATGGTGATTTTTGTTTTAAGAGAAAGTACAACAAGGTAATCATCCTCTCTGAACAAATAAGTGCAAAAGAAATTTAAAATATAAAACAAAATTATTTATTCAACAAAGGAATTTGGAAACGCAGTACAAAATAAAACAAAAAACAATTGAAGGGCTCGGTGGAATATAGTCATAAGCCACCATTTTGTTGTTTTTGAGATGTTCATGCCATCGTATTCTTTAAATTTCCCTCTTTAATATCACACTAAGAAGTTTCTTGTATTTATAAAAGATGGCAGCATATGCTAGGTGGAAGTTCTTTACTTTGCCATCTAGTGACAATTTCAGAACTAACATAGTCATAAGCCACACCAAAATGGCATCGAAATCAAGAGTAAATTAAGATTTATCTCCTGTTCAGAGGACTTTTGAGAATAATGAAGCTGAAAGTGAAGAGTCAGATCCATTTGATACAGATGGTGATGATTCTTGGCACCCATCAAGCAACAGTTCCAGCTCTAATGACAACTTGGTAAGAGTACAGACAAATTTTATCATGGATAACCTCTAGTTTGTGGCTTGTGACTGTATTTTACTCATTTTACTTACTTTACAAATAACTGGTATCTTAAGAAAATGCATGAACAATAGCGTTAGATTTGATAACCATAGAATAATAATTTAGTAGAATTATCAATATTAACAATAATATTTACATAGAATATTATGTGAAAGTAATTAGCAGTTAAATATATGTTGATGTAGCTTATAACTATGTTCATCTGAAATTATCTGAATTTGTTACTCCTAATTTTATAGCTTGAAGTTAGTAGAATGCCTGAGGAATCACCAATGGTATATACCCCAGATGAATGGGTTGATGTGAAGTCAGCAAGTCCAAAACACTTCATTGTGACAAAAATGAAAAGAGATGATTTCAAAACTTTAGGTGATCTCAAGTCATTGCTATCAATACCCACTAAATTCACAACTAGAGATTCAGTTCACTTCAGGGAAGCTACACAATTTCAATTGAATTTCAAAGACCCTTTTCAGCGAGGTACGGGCTGCCTGGCCGAGGCGGTAAAGGCGTGCTCGGTTCGCCCAGAAGGACGTGGGTTCGACACCCCGCCAGGAAGTCGTAAAATTTAAGAAACAAGATTTCCACTTCCCGAGGTGCATATGGCCCTGAGGTTCACACAGCCTACACCAAAAATGAGTACCAGGTTAATTCCTGGGGGTAAATGCGGCCGGGCGTAGAGCCAACCACTCTACCCCATCACATGCCGAGGTTAACAATGGTGGAAGCCTTTATCTTCCACTCCTCCAAGGGCCTTCATGGCCTGTACGGAGGTGACTTTGCTTTGCTTTTCAGCTAGGTGTTAAGCACTGTTATACTACATTAGGGCCAGTTCAGTATGCAAACATTCGCACCAAGGAGAAAGGAAGATTTGTGGAACATGATCCATTTCAGCTCAGAGTAAAAAACAGAAACCAACTCCCTGTCAACCAGAAGAAATTTACTGATGTCATGTCTCTCATGTCATTCATTCCTGTAGACAATCAACTCATCTTCGTGTCCGTTACAGGATATAATGTTGAAGATAATGATGTGGAAGAATTCCCTTGAGATACACATTGTTTTTCTTTCAAGTATGTGTATTCATTCTCAAATATTGTGTTTTCTTAAATTAAGTGTGTTCATTCTCAAATACTGTGTCTTTATAATTAAGTGTAGGCTTATTCATTCTCTAATAATGTGTTATTCTTGATAAATAAAAATTTATTTGCCCTCAAGTACTTAAATTTCTTTCCGGGAAATAAAGTCATAAGCCCATGTTAGTTACCTCATTCATCAAAAATGCTCTTAAATCATATACTAGGGCAAAGTGTTGTTTCACTGTCTCCCATATGTTTTATAACACACACAGGTGTTCATTTATACAAGGAAAGTTATTACAAATGTAGTGGATGATTTACAGATTTGAGCTGAACTTTAATTTGTCATTTACTCAGAACTATGTTATTGTGGCTTATGACTATATTCCACCGAGCCCTTCAATTATAGAATTAGGCCAAAAGGATTACTAACGTATCAACAGGGAACGTATGTTCCCTGAGTAACAGTACACTTGTAATTTATATAACCTTGATAAGTCCACTGTCGCACATACAGCGGATGATGAGATCAGCAGTAGTCGCGTCGTCGGCTAGTATGCGTTCGAGTGTTTCCTGCAGGCCGAGGCTCCGTCTTAGGTCAGAGAGATCGGCGCACTCCATGAGGATGTGGGCCACAGTGAAGTCGGCACCACAAGAACACACTGGGGGGTCTTCCCTCTTTAGGAGAGAAGAGTGGTTGGATCGTAAATGACCTATCCTCAGCCTGCACAGTACTATGGCCTCTCTCCATGAAGGTCGGAAAGAGGACCGCCACACGGTAGTTGTCTTCTTAATTGCTCTCAGCTTGTTGGGAGTTCGGATATCTAGCCACTCCGATTCCCAGGACGCCAAGATGGTTTGACGTAGCTGAGAACAAATATCCTTAGCAGGTACATTGACTGGTCTTGGAGGTAAAAGTACAGCTTCCTTTGCAGTTTCATCCGCAAGTTCGTTTCCCGCAATCCTAACGTGGCTTGGAAGCCACGTGAAAGTGACTCTGGTGCTAGCATCCCTTCACCTGGCTAGAAGGTCAGGTATCTGCTGCACCAGTGGGTGTTGCGAGAAAGAGGTTTCAATAAACTGCAGAGAGCTTAAGAAATCGGTACACATAAGAAAGTGGCTCCTTTCATCACACAGTGCAAACTGCAGAGCCTCTAAGATGGCGTAAAGCTCTGGAGTATACACGCTACATATTTTAGGGAGCGAGATCTTTGTACTCATATCATCAATGACGAAAGAGCAACCTTATTTCCTATTTTAGAACCATCCGTGAAAATAAGTCTCGCAGCCGGATATTGGTGAACGAAATACCTGGAAATACCTCTGATAAACGGAGGAATCCATGTTTACCTTGGGTCCACGGAGCAGATCTAGACGTATATCTGGTCGCAGAACTAACCACGGAGGTACCTCGCTAAGAGTTCGTTCAAGACAACCACCAATATCAATATTCAAATCATGACAGAAGCTATCAATCTGAAACCCAACTGGCCGCGTGGCATTCGGCCGGTCTTGGCACCCCTGGTGGTATTGGGTATGATAGATGCATTGATAGCTTGGATGTAGCGGCATTTCACGAATTTTGACAGCGTACGTGAGGAGTAACTGCTGCCTCTTTATCCGTAAAGGTGGAACTCCCGCTTCAGTGAGTAGGCTGGGAATGGGGCTAGTATGGAAAGCACCCGTTGCCAGCCTTACTCCACTATGGTGAATACTGTCTAAAAGGCTCAGCGTAGATTTTGATGCTGAGCCATAAGCCGCATGTCCATAGTCAATCTGGGAGAGGACCGTAGCCATGTAAAATCATAGCAGTACCGCACGGTCAACTCCCCACAAAGTGCCACTGAGAAACTTAAGCATGTTAAGTCTCTTCATGCAGGCAACCTTCAACTGACGGATGTGGGGCTGCCACGTAAGTCTCTTATCAAAATGGAGACCCAGGAATCTGCAGGTGCAAGCGGAGCTCTGGTTCGGGATACACAGGGCAAGGTCGACAGAAGTGTATAACAGAGGTTTTTGCTGCTGAAAATCGAAAACCGTGTTGCAGGGCCCATCTGTCGACTCGGTTAATAGCTTGCTGTAGCTGTCTCTCAGCAAACGTCACCCTTCCAGAGCTGTAATGTAGAGCTAAGTCATCTACATACAGTGAAGGAACGACTGCGGGCCCAGCAGCGGCAACTATTCCGTTGATGGCGATTGCGAACAGCGTGACACTCAGTACCGATCCCTGAGGTACTCCATTTTCCTGAACGTAATATTGAAAAAATACATTCCCTACTCGGACTCGAAAGAGACGGAGGGACATGAAGTTCTCAATAAACGTTGGCAAATTTCCCCGAAATCCCCACTGGTGTAGTGTGGAGAGAATCCCATATCGCCAGGTAGTGTCGTAAGCTTTCTCCAGGTCAAAAAACACGGTGACTAGGTGTTCCTTCCGGAGAAAGGCCTCCTGAATGGCGCTCTCCAGTCTGACCAGATGATCAGTGGCAGACCGATGAGAGCGAAAACTACACTGGTAGTTAGACAAGAGACCCTCCTTTTTCATGGCCCACACAAGACGCCGGTTAACCATCCTTTCAAATAGCTTACAGAGGCCATTTGTAAGGCATATTGGCCTATAACTATCCAGAAGTTTTGGATCTTTTTACCTGGCTTGGGAATTGGTATCACATTATGGATTTTGTCCGGTCCAGGAGCCGTATCTCTGCATAGCGCGAGTGCACTCCGCAACTCCCACTCCGTGAAGAGCACATTGTAGGGATGCGAAGCACTAGAGGCAAAAGAGAGATGGTGTGCCTCTGCTTCACGCTTAATTGGAAGAAATGCAGGGTCGTATCTCCTAGAGCTGGACGTATCTGCGAAATGTGACGCGATGTGGTCTGCAATGACTGAAGGAATCGTAACTATATTTTTCTTTCTCCATTAATGGAGTTCCGGGTACTGAGGACACATTCTGTACTCCGATAATACGGCGGAGTTTTGTCCATACTTATGATGACGGAGTATGTGCCGTGATGGATGACACATACTTTTCCCACGTAGATTTCTTACTTTCTCCAATAAAAAAACGGGCCTTCGCACACAGACACTTAAATGTGATATGATTGGCCATCGTAGGATTCCGACGATAATGCTTAAAATCCTGTCAGCAATCACGTATGGCTGCTGCAATTTCGTCTGTCCACCATGCGATGAATACTGGACGAGGAAGGAATTATTTCCTCTGCAGCAGCCAAAATTCCAGTAGTAATGGAAGAAATGTGGTCGTCAACAGACTCCAGCATATCATATCATCAGCCATCACCGTGCGTTTTGTAAATTCTGGCCAATTTGCCTACCAAAGTAACCAGCGCTTGGGTCTTTGATTCAAGAGAGACAGAATTATCGGGAGTGAGAATCGATGATGATTTTTTTAGAATTTGCTTTACGTCGCACCGACACAAATAGGTCTTATGGTTATGATGGGATAGGAAAGGGAAAGAAGTGGCCTTAATTAGGGTACAGCCCCAGTATTTGTCTCGTGTGAAAAGTCAGAAAGTACAGAAAACCCACTAGCACCCAAATGCAAGATAACAGTTAAGTGGTCTGTACTGCATAGTCAGCTTGCTCAGTAAGATGCAACGGTTCAATTGAAATAGATGACGTTGAACTTAACAAAACTACAGAGTAACTGGAATCATTCATTTCTTCAGATTGCAGTACACTTCCGGGTAAGGACAAGTTCAATACAATCTGGTCGAATTGGCATCAAAGGATAGGAATATATTTGATTGGAAGATACCATTCCACTTGAAATAAATGTTTATGACATTGTTTGTTCAGTAACCCCAAGCATTCTTTCTGATTATCTTAGACATGTTTACGAAATTACTAACTTGTTCGACAGAAGGCAGTTTGGGTTTTGGAAAGGTTATTCCAGTGAGGCTCAACTTGTATACCAGCAAGATATGGCAGATATTTTAGTTTCTGGGGGTCAAATGGGCTATCGACATCTAGGCCTATGGTTTTTGATGAGGTAGATCGTGGCAGAAAACAGACAAAAATTAGTGCAATTGGACTAGACTAAAGAACAACTGAATGGTGCGCTATATTTCCAGAAAATAGAAATCAGAGAATTAGATTAGGTGAAGCATTATCTGATCCTATAATCATTAAGAGGGGAATTCTTCAAGGTAGTATTTTTGGACCTTTATGCTTTCTTATACTGTACAGTATATATAAATGGCATGAGTAAATAACTGGAATCAGAGATAAAGTTGCCGTATGTAGAATAATAAATAATCATTAAAAACTGACTCCTAAGAGAAAATGATATTTTTTCCACTTTCAATATGCTGTTAAGAAAGACTTCATACTATTAATATATAATGAAAAACATTTTTTATAACACCAGCACATGTTTCGGTTCCTGTTCAACCATCATCACCTGACTAACAAATAAATTAACAAGAGAAATTCTAAAACATTACTAAGAAAATATGATACATAAAAAATGGTGTTTTGAGAAAAATAAAAAGTTCATAAAAATACTATCATTTAGACTTTCACGGCCTGCGTAACTTTTCATGATGTATTGGGTTTATGCTGTGTAATGAACTATACAAACCCTCCCAACGCGTTTCAAAACGTACCTTGCCTTTCTTCATCAGGAGAAAACAGAAAAATGAAACACAACGCATCAAAGGTTGCTAAGCGAAAGCAACAAACTTAAAATGGTGTCCTAAGATGTAAAAGGGATGCCATTTTAGCCCCATGCTAGGGACAATGAGTGCCAACAGTAAAGAATCATTTTCTGATGGTTCTGATAATAGGTAGCCATTATTCACTGAGGTTGTAGCCTGTATCGCAGTTGAAATTATTTCCAAATATGAAAGGTTATGTCAGATGCAGAAACCACATGCCATTAGACTTGATGCCAACAAAGTTGCCATAAATTTGTCCAGTATGTCTCTACATGAAACCCAACAGGCAGGTCTCGCTAAAGGTCTCAACTTTGCTGTAGCAGCTAGAAGAATTCCAATTGAGGAACTTATTACATCTACAGAAACCTCAGTACATTACCCCAGACCTGAAGAGGCTGAGGAAGTTAGACAAGAATGTTCCAGAGTTATCAAGACCGCTAAGCCACCTAAGACCAACTTAAAAAAAAAAAAAAAAGTGAAAGCCAGGTGCTAAAAGATCTAAGGGACAATTCAGCGACTGTGGAAACTATGGATTCAATGCTAATATTAGTCGTTTTCTATTATTCTTGTATGCCATTCCCTCCCTTAGGTTTCCTAGGTGTTTTACTCTTCCAGTATCTTTTCGAGACAGTAATTTGTATTTATATGAAGTTTGGTTCAGAGCTATTCTGGAAGATATTGTACACACGTACATCTACAATTTTGGTAATTTTCTCTTTTACACCTTTTACTTTTAGGATTTGTATTACTTATTTCAAGCGTTTATTATTATTATTTTTTTTTTTTAAGATTTCTTAATTGTGACGTTGATTGATTGTTTATGAATTCTTTTGTCAATTTTTAAATTGAAATATTGTTATGTGTATAATTTTA
The DNA here is from genome assembly GCF_040414725.1 of Anabrus simplex. Lineage (NCBI taxonomy): Eukaryota > Metazoa > Arthropoda > Insecta > Orthoptera > Tettigoniidae > Anabrus > Anabrus simplex. The sequence goes on from NC_090265.1 coordinate 559,039,005, forward strand.
CGTTTTAGCTTGAAATAATTTTGTTTTGCCTTGAAGCATTTCCTTGAGGCAGCCCAGATTGACTGGGAAGTAGTCAATCCTTTCAAACAATAATAAAAATAAGTTATAACGTAATGTATTTACAGATCGCATTATAGATATGATCTACACGATTCCAACTGTCACTGGAACTGTCACCAATCAGCCGAGCAACACCGATAACTGTGTAAACAACATTAATCTCAGTGAATTTGGATATTTTTCTTTATCACCCATTCTAAATCACCACGAACGACATCCAGAATGTCACTATTCATCTCAGTGACCCCAGAAACTGTGTATTCGAAACTAATATCGGCTGTTTTTGAATATTTTTTATATCACCCCCTCCCCCAGGGTTGTCTTATCCCTACAGTATCTTTTCGAGATAGTAACTCATATCCGTACCAAGTTTAGTTGAGAGCTGTGATGGGGTATGACCTTCAACTTAAAGGCATCCGGAGTGTCAGTATTCATCTAAGTGACCCCGAAAACTATGGATTTGACAGTAATATTAGTCTTTTTGATTATTTTTTAGTATCATCCCCTCTGCCAGGGATGTCTTACTGCACGTAATTTTTTTCCAGATAGTATAGTAAGTCATGTGTGCACCAGTTTTAGTTGAGAGCTATGCTCGAATATAACACATACATCCATAACCTCGGTCATTTTGGACATTCTTTTTTTTTTTTCCACCCCTTCTCAACCTCCAGTCTGACTGGGCCTGAAGTATGAGTTAAACGGCATCCAAAGAGTATTGGAGTCAGGGGAGTCCTCCCTCAACAGTCATTTTTTGTTTGTTTGTTTGCTTGAAAGCTGTTCTGGAACATACATTCATCCATAATTGGATATTTTCTTTTTCACCCCTTCCCACCCCCATGCTGATGCAGGTGAACTTGGTCTTAAACAACATCTGGAGTGTCAGTACTCATCCCCGCGATGCCGAAAACTATGGCTTCTACTTTAATATTGGTCGTTTCCTATTACTTTTATACTTCATCCCCTTTTCACTTCTGCCCAGAGGGGTGCACACACGTAAATCCATAAAGTGGGCCATTTTGGACTTTTTTCAGCCCTTCTCACCCCCATGCTGATGGGAATTGAACTTGGACTTAAATGACATGCGGAGTGTCACTGTTAATCTCAGTGATCCTGAAACCTGTGGTTTCGACACTATTTTAAATTATTTTTATATATGCCACCCCCTCCCGACCAAAACCCATAGGAGTTGCTTACCTCCACAGTGCTTTGTTGAAGACAGTCATATGTGTATCAGAATCTCTTCTTGGCCTAGCCTACATTTATGCACGTGCCTACTTTGAACACCAGACCTGTATTCTACTGCAGAATACTTGAACTGACGTTGCCATGGTTACTGCTGGTCATTTCTTCATCCAATTCCTAGAGCGGGGTAGTATGATGCCAATATCTCCAAAACGGCTTGTTTTAGGCCCTTAAAACATGGTTTCGGGGCCCACAGGGCCTTACCGAACTTTGTTCTACACGTTGTGAGGCTTAAAATGAGCTTTGTCTTGTCCTTGTACGACAAATTTAATATTTCACCTATATTAGCCTGTACCAAAGGGCTTAAATCTAGGGAATGGAGAGGGATGTTAAAATTTCTTGTAGATGGGGTTACCCTGCAGGGTCCTAAAAGGCAAGTATACAAAATTTGGTTCAGATTGGTGGAACGGTATGGATTTGTATAAGGAACATACATACATACATACATACATACATACATACATACATACATACATACAGAGACATTCTGCTTTATATATATAGATAATACATGAGACACATTATAACTTTTTCAGATTTTAAAAATAAAACACTCAGAAGGACAGAATGTATGTAGTGCTGCATTTGATGCTAGGAAATGAGGAAGCCAATCATTTCTCTCAAATGTACAAATGCTGGACGAAATGAAATACTGATGATGATTATACTGCTTTAAAGAGAGGTATGAGATAACCATTCCCTCTTAACTCATATCAAAACAAGAGGAAGACGTCTTATGAAAAATGAAAGTATTGACCAAAGGAGTTCTGAGCTTAAGAAAAATGAAGATATTGACAAAACTAAGAGAAGGATCATAAAAGGCTTGAAAAACTCCCAGGTCTTGCAAACCTACTGATAATATGTATAGGGTCAGATGAGAATAGGGTTGGCATTAATACTCATTTTTGCAACATGTCCTTATTTTGAGTAGAAAAATGACTGCCCACAAGCAATTTAGAAAATTCATTGGTTTGTCTGCAATTTGTTGAGTGGAAGCAAAATATCACTTTTGAGACTAAAGTCGCAACATTGTCTTCAGAAACTTATCCAAATGTTCCCTTCTTTATGATCATTCTTTTGATAACAGCAAACCTCCTGTTGTTCTTAAGTTTTTCGAAAGATCCTTTAAGTGAAGTATATTTGTATCACGTGCAGGTTGTGGTCAATGTGCTTCATCTAAGTGAAAAGAAAAATGAAGGCAGTTTCCTGACTGATGATAAAAGAATTCTTTCATTGGTGCATGCTACTTTAGAAGAGAGAAATAAGGCATAATCAAACAATAATGAAAATCGGTGGCCATGAAGATGAAATTAAACATTTTTATAACAATGGTAAAACACTTTACGAAGGATGCTTGAAGTATGTGAAGGCATGGATTTGGCTACTGAGTGAATTTTCAAGCTTTCAGAGGCTGGGTTTTGAAAACATGTTATGGAAAAGTGCAGAAGCTTCCATCAGGTTTGAGTGATAAAGGTGTGCACATGCTGTAAAAATGAGAACAGTATTCAGAAACAGATAACTTTGCCATCACAGCACACACTGCTTCTGTTGAACATTTTTTCTTTAATTAAAGCTGAATGGACTAATGAGAGGAATAGACCAACTGTTAATTCATTGAGATCAATTATTGCACTAGTGAAACTTATTTTAAGCATTCCACAAGCAAGCAATTTTACTCATATTTGGTGAAAAAGAATGACATTCCCACAAGAATCAGTTCATCTGAAAAATACACATGGCATACAAAAGTAAGTCTTTTAGTTTAATGCATACTAGCTGATCTACCCGCACTTCGCTGCAGAATTCTAAATTTTATACAGAATTCTATGTTAGGTAGTGTAAACGTTGTGAGCAAGATTGTATTAAGTTGCATAGCTCTTAAAGTTGCCCTAGAAGCACGACGGGCAAGTCACCAACGTCTTTTCTCATATGAAGACTGGGTTAGGGAATTTTCATAGTAATGGTAGGCCAGCTTGCCTACCGTCAGTCACAATCAGGTTGGGGAGTTTTCATTATAATGGCAGACACTCACTCTCCGCCTGCCTTTATAGATTCTCAGAAAGACTCTTAGTGGTTTTCCCAAATGAAATGAACATGGGTCATTACAATGACGTCAGTAGGAATGGCGCTATTAAAAGCAATGCCTTCATATGAAATACTCGATCAAATGGAAAACCACACATTTACTCACTTTTAACGAACAGTACTATGCTGCTGAAATAACAGTCAAAAGCTACAGAGCTGGAATGACCAAAACGCTGACATCCGTGATCCGTAAACAATCTTCGTCCTTTTTCTCGGCGGGGGGGTTCAAATAGTGGATAGTTCCAGGGCAAAAACTATGCCCGTTTACTTATCTGTTTCCTGGGAGTACGCGATGAGTCGGAAAATCTCAATTCACTACACTGGCGGGGGAAAGAACTATCTGATGTGGAGGTAATTTTTCCTCCAAGCCAGAGAAGAAACCACATCCTCGCTGCTAATTTGGAATAGATTTAATGAAAGTGAAGAGGAAGAAGCTTTCCCTAAGAAACGGCTCTTTTCAAGGTTGAATTTTGAGTTATTTAGTGAATTGTGGTACCATAATTTGGAATAGGGCTAAATTGTAATTCCAGACCAGTTCATACTACTACTACTCCTACTAATACTAACTGAGCCTCTGACTTAAGTGCGCACACTGCTAATTCAAAACAGCGCGTCAGAGTGGGTATCGAATAGCTGGCATACTATGATGAACCAGTGTGTTACGTATCAGTATCAGAAAATGTATGAACCAGAGGATTGGCATGCTAAAGAAGAAAGTTATCTAACTCCTCAGCTATTTCCCGCCAATATTCAGTTAGGCTGTTATACTCGGTACGCAGCAGTAATCCCATCTATTGGAGTTGAATGTCAGCATAAGAGACAAAGAACATTACAACAAACAACGGTCAGTGTAATGTTATTGTTGATCTATGTTACGCGCTTTCGATATTGTAGGCCTTCACATTATTAATTGTCTTCCGGTTCTGAAATACCACTCTTATCATAGTCGGTACGGTAAAACTGAATAAAACATAAATGATCCGAAATAATATTCTCTATAACTTTTGCTATGTAGTACTTTTCCATAGGACCAAAAACATAGGTATTTAAAAATTAAATTTTAGGTGCCTTCCCCTAAGCTACCATTTCACCCAGGGTGAATAACATTGTTTATAGCTTAAACTGTAGTTTCTTATTCCCCAACTCTGTATACCGATTTTCATTAAATTCTGTTTACCCATTTTGTCGGGGCTCGGCGTTGATATGGACTTAGCAACAGAAATCCAAATTCATGAATATCTGTGTTATCATAGCCGGTACGGTAAAAATGCATAAGACGTAAATGATCAGAAATTTAATTCTATATAACTTTAGTTATGTAGTATTTATCGATATGGCCACTAATAATATAAATATTTGAGAATTGAATTTTAGGCCTTCCCCTAAACTACCATTTCACTCGGGGTGAATAAAATAATTTATAGCCTAGATTCTAGCGGCTCGCCCCCTGACTATACATACCGATTTTTATTAAATTCTCTTCAGCCGTTTTCTCGTGATGCGTGTACATACATACATACAGACAGACAGACAGACAGACAGACAGACAGACAGACAGAAATTACGGAAAAGTAAAAACTGCATTTTCTTGTTACTGTGGACATGATCGATACAGAAATACCATTCTTTTCAAATTCTGAGCAATGTACAGACAAAACACTTATTTTATATATATAGATTTATATTGTGACATAAGAAATTTGCAGCATGTTTCATTTAGGATAATAAATCACATGATTTTTTGTTATTGGTTACTAAATACTGACATGATTAATTATATACAATGGGTACTGAAATATTTAAATCATTGTGTAATAGCTCGTTAATTACTGAGGGAGGTGTCTTCATTTCAGCATTTCAAAATGTGGAAAAACTACATGAGACCCAGAATTGAACAATGGAGGTGAGATAAGAAAGACAGAGGTGAAGAAAGAGCCTGGCAAAAGCGGAGGTAATGCCCAGCTGAACTAGGTGATGATGATGATTGTTGTTTTAAGGGGCCTAACATCGAAGGTCATCGGCCCTTAATGGAACGAGATGGATGACATGATAGATGAAAGTTAAAATTTTAAAATTTATCCACTGACTAGAGTGAAAAAAAATGGTGATGAAGAAAAATGATTGATGCTGATTGATTGATGTTTGTTGTTTAAAGGGGCCTAACATCGAGGTCATTGGCCCCTAATGGAACGAAATGAGACAAAATGAAGTGACAACTTAAAAGTCCACAATCCTCCACTGACCTGAATTCAAAGCGTGAGGGCAAAGAATGAATGGATGGACGGATATGAATTTAAAACTATCAGTGGATCCGACCCACAGTGCCTCACATGCACAGAAGCTGGCACAAAACAATAGTATTACTGACCAAGGGATGCTTCTATAGCACAATGCTAAATCGATTATTCTTATAGTCGAATCGGGTCCAAAATTCAGGTCATCGGCCCCTCATAATGGTATTTATCGCTAGGAAAGTAGAACCATGCTATGTGTAATGTTGCGGTACTAATCATAAGTAGCGAAGGGCCAATGACCTCGATGTTAGGCCCCTTTAAACATCAAGAGAATCAAGAAAAGTAGCAGAGACTCGCGGTATTCCACACCTTATGGTACTATTCACAGGTAGTGTAATGCGCACATGTAACAGACCTACGGTGTTTCGCACATTGCGGCGCTATTTACAGGCAACGCAAACCTATGGTGTTCCTCACATAAGTGGACTAACCACAGGGACTCGTACTATCCCGTAGAATTCCTCACATGGAGGGGACTGAGCATAGGTAAGGCAAAACCATGGTGTCGCTCATATAGGGGTACGAATCACAGGTACTGTAGGACCCACCTCCCGATTCACACGTGTACCTAACATAGTGGTAGTATGTGCAAGTAAATGCGATCCATGGTGTTCCCTGCGTGATGGTACTAATTACAAATAATCTCATGGTTCTAATTGGATCATCCCTTGGTCGCCCCTTTTAGTCGCCTCTTACGACAGGCAGGGGATACCGTGGGTGAATTATTCGTCTGCGTCCCCCACCCACAGGGGGGTGTGTGTTTGGTCCGCAAGAGGTATTTTATTTCCCTCAAGTCCGCCGGCAAGCAGGTTAGGACTCCCCTATCCGCCACCTGGGACGTGCCACGTGGGAGTACCACCTCTCCCCCTGCTATGCCAGTGTAGTAGGTTCGTGGAGCTGAACTAGGGGTCCCATGGTTGAGAGCTCTTGGGGTCATTTCTCTTAATTAGTTGCTCTTATACAGGACGTATTGTGGATGTATTCCCAAATCTCAGGGAGTGAATGAATCATTCTATGGTATCAAAACTGTTACGGTAATGTTTCTTTAGTATCCTTGTGGCCAGAATGAGTAAAGAATGACAATATACCGAATACACGTGAATAATCCCTGCACTCTAATATTCATCATCATCATCATCATCATCATCATCATCATCACCTTCATTTCCCGTTTCCAGTTTCTCACGTTGGGTTGTGAATCAAGGACCTCCATCGCTGCCCGTCTCTCCACCACTTTTCTCCTATTTTAAGTACCTCTTCTGGTTTTCCTCCCCTCTTCTCTACGCACTCCCACACTGAATCTGTCCACCTCTTTCGGGGTCTTCCTCGTGGTCTCTTACCTGTTAACTTCTCTGAAAAAAGTTTTTTTTGGCACTCTCTCTTCTCCCATTCTCATCATGTGCCAATACCACTTTAGCTTTGTTATTTCTATCCTGTCTTGAAGTTTCAAGATTCCTGTCCTTTTCCTCATCTCTTCATTTGTAATTCTATCCTTTCTGGTCTTGCCTTCTGTTGTATGTCCGGCGCTTCCTTCTCGCTCAGCCAGCCAGCTGCACGCGCGCCTGTGTATCATTCTGCTAGCTTCGACGCGCAGCCCTCAGTGCGCGTGCCTGACCATCGAGTGTACTATAAATAGGAGCTCCCTGCCTGCTCAATGGCCCACTCGCCCCGGTGTCCAGCTCCAGAATACACCCTACGTCGAGCACGGAGGCTACTCCTCTTGAAAATGTGCTTCGACCAGGTGGACTGAATTTCTGGCAGTACGAGGTTTCACCTCTGGTCACCGCTCCCTTACCTGTTTCCACTGCCTATGTTCCGTAATTCTCTTGCAAGCCATTTTCATTCCCTAAGTTATGCAAGCTCCCTTAGTTTCGCTAGGTGGAATTTCTTCAATCAATTGAACTTGCTTTTTAGGAATTCAGGCACTTCAACAAACAAGGACTCTCAAGGACATTTATGTTAGTGTGCCAGATAGTTCTCGACTATCAACGTGTCAATTCACAAAGACTATCTTTTCAAGATAGAAGTGTATATAAAGACTGTAAACCTGTACATATTGTATAAAGACAGACTTTTCTCAAGATTCAATATTCCTTTTTGCTTCAAAATAAATTTCAGTTATTTGTGTAAATATCATAAAGTGAAGCAATAAAAGTTGTGTTTGTAAAAGTCAACCTTGGTTACAACACAACTCTATGGCGACGAGGTAAAAACGCAACCACCTACAATTCTTCGGCCCCAGTTGCCAACTCTATGGCGACGAAGTAAAAAGCAGCAAACTACACGTCATCAGCCCCAATCGCCAACTCTATAGCGACGAGGTACACACGACACTACAATTCAACAGGCCCAGTTGTCAACTCTACGGCGACGTGCTAAACAACAACGACACTCCAACCAGTTCTGACACACAGCTTACCTTACTCTCTCTTGCACGCATCTCGCAATGGCTACTGCGGAACAACTAGCTACGGTCTTCCAAGCCTTACAGCAGCAACAACAACAGTTTATGCAACAACAACAGGCAGCATTAATTCAGGCTATTCAAGCTATTTCTGTCTCTACACAGCCATCAGCTATTCCTCCGTTCTCTGCTTTTGATCCGGCTAAGGAAGAATGGTCAGTTTATTTAGCCCGTTTACAACAGCATTTCATCTGCCATTCTGTCACAGATGATCAACGCCGCCGCGCACTATTTCTTAGTTCGGTTGGCAATGCTACGTGTGAATTACTACGTAAATTAAGTCCGGAAGAACACTTATCTGAGGTACCCTTCACGCAGCTCTTGGCCCGTCTCACGGAACACTATGCCAAAGCTCCTCACATAGTGGCTGCTCGCTATAAATTTTTTCAGAGCAGAAAGCAACCCCATCAGACACATATTGAATGGATAACTGAATTGCGTGGTCTAGCTAAACCCTGCCAGTTCATCTGCTCCAAGGACGGTTGTGGTTCATCCTACACTGATTCTCTCATTCGGGACATGATAATTTTACATACTCCTGAAGACAAAATCCGTTTTGACGCTGTCAAGCAGAGTAACCCTTCTTTAGAAGATGTCCAGCGTATTGCTACGGTTTATGAGCTTACTACCAAGACTGCCGCAGCCATAGCTTCTCCACACGAAGTTGCACAAGTCTCGCCTCAGGCCCGCAAGTCCTCTGCTACAGTGAACCGTACGGATAAGGCGCTCTCCACCAAGCATTCTCGCCAGGTTCCCTCTCGTAATGCTACACGGAAGCCCAATTCTAACAGCACCTCGAAACTCCTGCCTTCCTGCCGAGGTTGTTTCAAGCACCATGAACGTCGTGACTGTCGTTTTTTCAAAGCTACTTGTGAACGATGTAATAAACTTGGACACATTAAGACTGTCTGCCAAAGTTCGCTCCGCCCTGCTAAGACTACTGCAGCACGCCGGAAGCATATACAGCCCCGCCAAGACATGGAAGTTGATCAGATCAATCTTATTCTTCCCACAAAGGATTCTCACAAAATCATCATTCCTCTCTCATTCTCTGATCGATCTGTCGATTTTCAATTAGACACTGGATCACCTGTCTCTATTATTAACCTGACTACATACCACGACTTAGGTTCACCTTCATGCTCTCCAGCTGACATCCAGCTCGTGACATTTAACAAGAAGAAAATTGACATCAAAGGTCAAATCAAGCTTCAGGCTAGTTATAAAGGAATTCAGAAAGCCATTCCTCTTCTCGTAGTTAACAACTACACTGCATCAAACATTATGGGCATGGATCTATTTAACTTATTTGGTTTCCAGATACATGACAACATTAACGTCGTATCTACATTGCATCCTACTTCTGAAGTTACCGCTCTCCTAGCGCAGTTTCCTGAAGTCTTCGACTCTCAGCTCGGTACAGCCAAAGACTATACAGCTCACATACAGCTGAAATCCGGAGCTAAGCCTCGCTTCCTCAAAGCTCGTCCAGTACCCCTAGCACTTCAAGACCAGGTCACGAAAGAATTAGAAAGATGGATACAAACTGGAATTGTTGTACCAGTTACTTCTAGTCAATGGGCTACTCCACTCGTGATAATCAAGAAACCTGATGGTAATGTTCGACTTTGTGGCGATTTTCGATCTACAGTCAACGCACAACTTGACACAGATATCTTTCCTATTCCACGTCCAGAAGACTTATTCCGTCGTCTCTCTGGTGGACAATTTTTCTCTCGAGTTGATCTTAAAGAAGCATATCTCCAGCTACTTTTAGACGAACAATCTAAGAAATTTCTCACACTCAACACTCCTCTCGGACTGCTCCAGCTCCAGCGGCTCCCATTCGGTGTTTCATCCTCCGCGGCTATTTTTCAGCGCTATTTGGCTCAACTCACCGCCTCCATTCCCGGTTGTGCTAACTACCTGGATGATATTATTGTTACTGGAAAAGATCATCAGGAACATCTAACCAATCTCCGCCTCCTTCTCCAGAAATTGAACGACAATGGCCTACGAGCGAATCTCGCTAAATGTACCTTCTTTCAACCTCAAGTTCACTACCTAGGACATATACTTGATAAGAATGGAATTCGTCCTAGTACACAGAATGTCTCAGCGATAGTAAACATGCCAGCACCTCAGAACCTCAAGCAGCTTCAGTCCTTCATAGGCAAAGCGAACTATTATAATAAGTTCATTCCACGCTTCGCTACAGTGGCAGCTCCATTAAACGCTCTACGTAAAAAAGGTGTTAAGTTTCAGTGGACTCCGCAATGCCAACAGGCATGGAAAACAATCAACAACGCCTTAATTCAAGCTATACAACTCACTCATTTTCAGCCTGACAAGATCATCACGCTAGCTACTGACGCTTCAGACTACGGTGTCGGTGCCGTTCTCTCCCAGAAGGATCGTCATGGACAAGAACGCCCCATCGCCTTCGCTTCGAAAACACTTAATGACCATCAACGTCGATACTCACAGATAGAGAAAGAAGCTTTAGCCATCATCTTTGGTATTCGCCGTTTCAATGAATATCTCTATGGCAACCATTTCCTGATCATTACCGATCATAAGCCTCTCGTACACTTATTCCATCCTGGTAATAAGATCCCAGAGAATTCCCTCAGAAAGCTTCAAAGATGGTCCATGTTCCTTTCTGATTATTCCTATCAGATTGTCTATCGAGCCACATCCCAGCATTGTAATGCTGATGCCCTCTCCCGCTTACCCGTTGGTCCTGATACTGCCTTCGATTCTCAAGAATCTGAATGTCTTCAGTTGGACATAGAACTTGAAGATACTGTATCCAGTTTTCCTATTGATGCTACCTGCATAGCTAAAGCTACGGATAAGGACAGTACACTTGCTACTGTACGTACTTACATCCGCAACGGTTGGCCTCTTCAGAGCACACTTCCTGCCCACCTGGCACCCTATCATCGTATGCAGCATCGTCTCACGACTCGTGCCGGAGTTGTATTACTAGAAGCAGGCACCATCTTCCGAGTGGTTATCCCACTTAGCCTACAGAAACAAGTTCTCGAATTATTACACCAAAGCCATTGGGGTATCTCCAGAACAAAGCAACTCGCCCGTCAACACTGCTACTGGCCCGGTATTGATGCCGCCATCGAAAAGCTAATACGTCATTGTGAACAATGTCAAACGAATCAGAACGCCCCGTCTTCTGATCTTGCTTCATGGCCTCCTGCTACTACTCCATGGGAACGAGTTCACATCGATTTCGCAGGTCCTTTCCTCAATTCCATGTGGTTAATAGTCATCGATTCACTGTCAAATTTTCCATATGTCGTGGATATGCATTCGACTACTACAACCGAAGCTACCATTCGTGCTCTCCAGAAAATCTTTACTACAGAAGGTTTACCGCAAGTACTCATTTCGGACAACGGACCTCAATTTACAGCTACTGCTTTTCAGAACTTTTGTATACATAATGGCATTCGTCATATCCTAGCACCACCTTTTCACCCTCAATCTAATGGTGAAGCTGAACGCTTCGTACAAACATTTAAAAGAAGTATGAAGAAAGCTGTCTCTTCAGGCTTAAATAAAGACCAAGCCTTGCTCCAACTCTTAAACAACTACAGAACTCTACCCGGCGCTGATAATATCACTCCTGCACAGAAGCTCCATGGACGACCTCACAGAACTTTACTTTCTCTGTTACAGCCTCTTCCGGCCCAGCATAAGACATCACCAACGAAGTTCTCCCTCAACGCCAAGGTCTACACCAGGACATTCAAATCCAACCCACTCTGGATACCTGGAGTCATCTGCAGATCTTTGGGTCACCGTCTATACGAGATACAGACTACGGAGAAACGTATCTGCCGCCATCAAGATCAGATACGTCTGCGCTACCGCCCCTGTCCAGCTATTGATGCTATTGCTAAACCAGATAAATCTATTGCTGAACGCGCTTTAGATCATTTAATAACAATGGGTTCCTTTCAGGACGAGACAGCGCCACTCCGCCCAGTTCCAGCTCCGGACAATACAACAGAGACTTCAGCAGCTCCGCCCCAGCATCGCAGTCGCCGCCAGCGCCGCCGCCGTTTCACGCCGTACCGGCGTATTTAGGAGGGGAGGGTGTTGTATGTCCGGCGCTTCCTTCTCGCTCAGCCAGCCAGCTGCACGCGCGCCTGTGTATCATTCTGCTAGCTTCGACGCGCAGCCCTCAGTGCGCGTGCCTGACCATCGAGTGTACTATAAATAGGAGCTCCCTGCCTGCTCAATGGCCCACTCGCCCCGGTGTCCAGCTCCAGAATACACCCTACGTCGAGCACGGAGGCTACTCCTCTTGAAAATGTGCTTCGACCAGGTGGACTGAATTTCTGGCAGTACGAGGTTTCACCTCTGGTCACCGCTCCCTTACCTGTTTCCACTGCCTATGTTCCGTAATTCTCTTGCAAGCCATTTTCATTCCCTAAGTTATGCAAGCTCCCTTAGTTTCGCTAGGTGGAATTTCTTCAATCAATTGAACTTGCTTTTTAGGAATTCAGGCACTTCAACAAACAAGGACTCTCAAGGACATTTATGTTAGTGTGCCAGATAGTTCTCGACTATCAACGTGTCAATTCACAAAGACTATCTTTTCAAGATAGAAGTGTATATAAAGACTGTAAACCTGTACATATTGTATAAAGACAGACTTTTCTCAAGATTCAATATTCCTTTTTGCTTCAAAATAAATTTCAGTTATTTGTGTAAATATCATAAAGTGAAGCAATAAAAGTTGTGTTTGTAAAAGTCAACCTTGGTTACAACACCTTCGATACCTTTTAGGAATTTCATCTCCGCTGCCTGTATTCTACTCTCCTCTCGTTTTGTTGTATTCCACGATACAGCTGCATAAGTTAGTATGGGTTCATAATAGGCTGAATATACAGTAAAACCTCGTTAATTCGAAGTCGTTGGGACTAAAAAATCGGACTTCGAATTACGGGATTTCGAATTAACCGCCAATTCGCAATTCAGAAGCACCAACCCTTACCACGTTACAAAATATTCTAAGGCCCGTTCCTGCATGCAGTTAACCTTGATTCACAGTTTATACCTTTCAAATGCCATGAGAAAAGAACTATTTCCAAAATGTATCCATGAAGGTGCTTTTACAGTATTTAAATAATGCACTGGGATATCTCACTGGCAAACATAACCTCACGCAGTGAAAGAAAGAAAGAAAGAAAGAAAGAAAGAAAGAAGGAAAGAAAGAAGGAAAGAAAGAAAAAAAGCACGATTCAAAGATGAGGAGAAATCTATGCTAGCTCCCATGTGCAGATGCTTTATTCATTGGATTGCTATACTGTATCCATTTTAGATGCCTTGTATTTACGCAGAAAGTACCCGATGCCCTTAAAATCGAACTTTCCTACGACTCTATCCTTGTACGATTTCCCGCCATGGTACTTCTCTCTTACTTCAGAAATGTAAACACTTGTCGTGTAACGAAGTATTCTAAGACCCATTAACTACATGCAATCACCTCGATTCACAGCTTAAACCTTTCAAATGCCATGGAAAAAACTATTTCCAAAATGTATCCAGCAAGGTGCATTTACAATGTTCAAATAATAATAATAATAATAATAATAAAGAATTTATTGCAGCCGAATGGCCATAATGATACATATATGTCATATTCTTTTTAGAATTTGACCTACATAGTAATACAGCATATTTCCTAGTTCTGGGTAGTCATGACACTCCTTGCTATATTCCACTATTGACCTGGTTCGGTTTGAGCACATGGTTATGTGGTAAGTTCTGCATGTATTGTTACATAGTTCACACACGCAATTTTCATCTGGATCATGGAACACTTTTTGGGAGCAAATCTTGTGGTGGAAACCATGAACTGCAAGCCTGGTCACGACTTGCCTCATTTCACACAAAGGTTGCGTCCATCTTCTGTCTAGCATTGCATTTGTTGTGTAGAATTCCATCGGTATATCCCGCTTTTTATTCTGTAGAACTTGAAGCAGCTTGTTGTAACTTTCTGTAGTTGGTAGTAGTAGAATTATCCGTAGATCCTCTATTAGGAACGTTTCTCTTGCAAGCTCGTACATCAGTCTGGATCTGGTTGTCTTTGATACACCAAGGGCTCTTTTGAGAAATCTGGATTTTGTCTTTTCTATCTCTTCCAATTGCCTGTAGTTAAGGAATTCCCATATTAGCTCGAGTCCATATGTCAGAATGGGCAGCACCTTCGTTTGAAAAAGTGCCATTGCTGTTTCCAGTGAAATGAGATTTATATGTCCAATGTAGTTAAAAAAAAGTTCAAATAATGCACTTGAATAAACCAATGACAAACATAACCTCACGCAACAAAAGAAAAACAATCATACAATTCAAAGACGAGGATAAATTAGGCTGGTTCCCCTGTGCAAATGCATTATTTTTTGGATTTCTGTACTGTTTGCATTTTTAGATGCTTTGAACTGGCATAGAAAATGCCCAACGCCCTTAAAACATTGTGGCTCATCAGACTTTCCTATGACGAGGGGATAAAGTTTCTCACTTCCATGTGCATTGCAACTTGCAACGCACTACAATGACCCCCATCCCGACCCTTGTATGATTCTCCGGCTGGCACTTTCTCCTTTAAAGCCATAAGACCGCTTGGGCTCGCATTAAAAGAAAACAATGCAGTTTCATCGGCAATGACAATATTGTTTGGTGCCTACAAATTTATTGTATGAGCCACGTGTTTCGTCAACTGTCGGCATCGCCAGTGTTTGCGGATTCTGTTTTTCCGCACACTGCCTGTTGCGTGATATTATGGCGTTCCTTAAAAGGTTGAATACAAAAGAATTCCGATTTCATCCAACTTAGCAATAATGAAGCGCACTGTAGAGCCACCGAAGTGAGTGTAAGTGCGGAAAGCTACCCGTCCACGTTTCAGAACACGCGTTCTATTATGACGCGGATAAATTTTGAGTTGAAATTACTCTGTAACATACCATTGTTTTAAAATGTAAAGGCAGTTTCGAATTATAAGTCTGAATTTCGGTAATGGGGCCGACATTGTTCTTCGAATTACGAATTATCCGTATTTTGAATTAAGCAATTTAAATAACATACAAAACTCTATCTCATGTTTCCGGGAACGAGAACTTCTTCGAATTAGACGGGATTTTGAATTAACCGATTTCGAATTATCGAGGTTCTACTGTAATACTTTCTTACATTTCTTTGGGACATCTTGGTTCCACAAAATACCTATTACACTCTGGTAGAAGCTGTTTGCTTGTTGTATTCTTTTCCCAATTTCCTCGGTTCTTTCCATCTTCTGTGATCACACTTCCCAAGTACTTGAAACTTTTAACCACTTCCAGAATTTTACCATTCAGTTTTATCTTTTATCTTCCTTCCTTTCCTCCCCTTGTCATCACTATTGTTTTACTTTTCTCTGCGCTTACTTTCATCCCAAAAAATTCCATACATCTACTTGTTTTTGCACTTCCGTTTCATCCTCATCCCATGTCACTATATCATCTGCAAACAACATGGCTTTTGTTGCCTGTCTTCCCAATCTCTGTTTAATGTTCTTATGAATTTCATCCATGACTATGCTGAATAGTATGAGGGATAGTACACTTCCCTGTCGGAGGCCAGTTTCAACTATAAACCATTTTGTTTTTCTTATACTAGTCTTCATGCTACTAAGACAATTATTGTACATAGCTTTTATCATTTGCACTTCCACTCTCTTAACTTGTTTTTTCCATAATGTGTCCCATACTAACTGTCTGGGTACACTGTCATAAGCTTTCTCAATATCAATAAATGTCATCACTAGAGCCTGGATTTCCATGCATTATCACATCTCAAAATATGCATGCATTCAAGCCCTATCATATGGCAAAACATGCACAATAAACTGGAAAATATCCACTATCAAAATTCAGTTCCTTTTGAAACACTGTACAAAATCTAATTTCTTCAAATTGTCTTCATTTAAGCTCATCCTTTTACCTATCAGCACATTTTTAAGCACAGAAAATGACCTTTCTATGTCACAAGAAGTGACAGGTGCATACTTAAATGAAAACATCTGGAACAAAATGAGGTCAAATTTTACATCTGCATTTTTCACCACAATACAAAATTTTATAAGCTTGATGAATTCAAAATCAGGACTTGAACAGATCACTGTTCAGTTTACCTCTAGCTGCCACAGCTACTTCTCTGTGCGATGATTGCATATGATGATGTCATAAAAAATTGCTAAAGATTGAAGTTGTGACAGCAACGACATGTGATGAGTGAGAGTTCGAGGTAGGAAATTCCAGGATAACAAAAGAAGAGTCAGTGCAAAACCAAGATTTGTAAGTTGCTATCTCAGTAATGCAGCCTCACAAAAGTGTGGTACAGTTCTGTCATTTAGTCTAACATAGAAAAAAAAAAAGAGCCATCATTTAGTAACGTTCAATTTATAGCAATTTATAACTGGGACACCTTATTCCTAAGAATTACAGAGATCGATGTAGGGCCTTCCGGCTTATGTCAATGTTTACTCAAGTAATAGATAAAGTGCTTGGTTAACTGATTTATGGGATCTCTACCGTATGTATGCTACTAACTTTGGTTGTCAGATAGGATGCCAGGAATACATTCTCTCTGTCTCTCAATAACAGACATACTGTAAAACATGGAAAAATGGTCCCAAGCTCTGCAAACCACCAATCATAAAAGGCACTATCATGCAAGTTAACATTATATATGCGCTAAAGTCAGAAGAAAAGTCATGTTATGCAATATAAACATCCAAATATTCGCTATTAAATCCAAAATCTTCAAAATATGCATTATGCATGAATTTTCTCCTAAAAAGACCAAAGCATGCAAACATGCAGGGAAAAAGAACAGTTATTTGGAGTCATTAAGTCATGAAATGAATATTTGTAAAATTTATGAAGTGTAACTAGCTTATTTAAAAACATGCATTTGCATGGAAATGCGGGCTCTAGTCATCACTATGTCTCTTCCAAACTCCCATCTTTTCTCCATCATATGTCTTAATGTAAAGATCAGATCAAACGTTGATCTGTCTTTTCTAAAACCATACAGTTCTTCTTCCATTTCCCCCTCTAGCTTCCTCCTCAGTCTTCCTTCCAATACTCTCTCAAAGATCTTAGCTACATAGGCAATAAGGGTGATCCCTCTAAAGTTATTACATTCCTTTTTATCACCTTTTTTAAATATCGGGATAATTAAACCCTTTCCCCACTCTTCTGCACTCTAATATTATGGAGGAAAATCATTCAAAAAAAGGTTTTTTTTGTATTTATATAGCTTTGTGAAATATTTATATTGAGAACTGTAAATACTATGATACAAAAAATTATAAAATTATGAAACAACCTGTGTCATAATCTTCAAAACACTAGCTCCAACCTTAATTATCTTCTCAGCTGGCTACTTCAATAGAAATTGTGATTACCTTACAAATTTATATACAAGTAAATTTTAAGATAATTGATCAGTAAAAAAAGAAAAATGGAGAATCTTTATTAATGGTGGCAACTGTCGATTTAAGGGGATAAATACAATTATGTTCAGCCCCAATTTTAATGATGAGAGCAAAAGATCAGGTAAAAAATTAATCTTACTACAGTAATGTACATTAAGTTTAATGCAGGAGTTTAGGCATGAATAAATTTAGACTTTGAAAATGTATGAGATTACAGCTGAATGCATACCTGCTTGTACAGTAGTAGAAGTTGCAGATGTTTCAGCAGGAGATAATCTTCTAGACTTCTTTAAGGGAGGTAAGGGGGATCCATTCTGCTCCTGGACTGCATACACTTGATCTTGGTCAGTACAAGAACCTTCTTCTACTTCTGACTGTTTTTGCTGTTCTTGCTTAACGGAAAAGTTGTTAAACAAATCACCAGATACCCAAGTCTTAACATCAATTTCAAGGGTGTTGCTTTCTTTACTTGCATCCTTTTCAGAATTGAGAAAATCATCTGGGTTGTCTGATTTGCTAACATCAGTTTCAGAACTAAAAAGTTCGATCTCAGAAGGATTTTCTTCTTCAGGCATCTATAACAAACATTGCATGTACTTTCAAAAATCATTCTGAACAAAGTGACACATCACTATGATCATATTAAAAATCATTACAGATATATAAACAAATAGAAATGTAGATGTATGAATGCATATTGAACACTAAATTAACACAAAGGCCTACATTACCACTGATCATCAACGGGACATAATAAGTGGGTACATTGGTAATTATGGAATGAAAATAAGTGTGCAGAAAAACAGAGCAATAGTGTAGACTAGAGGGGCAGGAGAAAGGAAAGTAACTGTAAAAATTAGGGGACAAGACTTTGAAACTGTGAAAAGCTTCAGTACTTGTGAAGTGAATTGATATAAGATGCAAGGATTGCACACTGAGATCAGTTAAAGGCTAAAACAGGGAAATGAGTTTTACAAGAGTGTGAAGAACTTGATCTGGAAGAAGAAAGTGTCACTGAAGTCTAAAAGAAGTGATCTGCAAGATCATACTCAGAGTTGGGTAGTAATTGAATTATAACTTTTTTAGTGAGCGAGTCTGATAGTCTAGCTCATGTTCTTGGTTCATGTCCATGGGGGGGACTTGCTTATGAACGTTAGGCACAACAGAATAAGATCTAGAATTGGAGCAGCATTCTCCCAGAAAGGTTACGAGGTACATGAAGAGGTGCCATGTGTCGCTGACGGTGGAAGCTGTGATAGTACATATATCACACCCCAGAATTATATGTAGAAGTCAGAGATATTATTGTCAGTATTCGATTTATTATTATTATTATTATTATTATTATTATTATTATTATTATTATTATTATCAGTATTTAATTTGTATATTTTGCCGTTTATATTGGTAAGCTGGAAGATATCCACATATGTAGGTATGAGTAATATGTTTTGCATGAGTGGGAAAACATTGCTTTAATAACTCTGGTAATTTGAATGAGTCATATGGCTGCCCCAGTGTCTGTTGTGATGTACTTGTGTCAGGAAATTCCATTACTCATGTATATATCCCAGCCTGATGAGATAAGCTTGTTGTTGTACCAGGGAAAATTTGGTGATTCATGTAAAACTCCCGAGTGTTTGTTTATCTCTTGGGAGAAAGGAGAAGTTCAGGGCATGTCTTGACAAGAGGTTCGCTCATGATTGGCTGGCAAGCACCAATCCAGACGTCTCATCTGAGAGGAGGGGGATGTTGATGTCTATAAAGGTTGATGATACGGCGGCAACCAGGACTTTTAGAAGAGATTGTAAGGAACAGTGTAAGGGTGATTGTAAAGGTGATGGTAAAGGAACGAGAAGGAAGATAACTACAACTACAACTACAACTGACACACTGTACGAGAAAGAAGTAGTGCTGATACACGGTACTGGAGTGACACGGCAGCAATGGACTGGACTTCAAACGTTCGTGGAGCGTAGTCTAGTTATGTTTGTGGAAAGTGGCTGATTGTGGAGAGTGCTTGCGCATTAAGTATTGTAGCACTTGTGCGGCCTAGCATTATATGTTGGTGAAAGCTATCTCAGACTTTCCATAAATTTATATGTTGAGGATCGACAGACGTGTGTATATATCTTTACAACAAGTGTTAAAATATGTAAACACAGTAGTACAAGGTACAGTATCTGTGTGATGTGATAACTGCCGATTATGAGAATCGGTAAATCGAATTGATATAGAGACAGTGAAGGGTGTTTATCTTCATACATGTGCATTGTTCATCGGACCATCTACAAATGGTAGCTTAGTTCTCGCTTTCGTTTTCCCAAGGTTTTCATTATTGTTGTTGTTGTAAATATGGAGTCTTCCAGCAATATTTTATGTATGTATTATATGTATAATGTTGTATGTTGATGAGGTGCTCATGCACGGAATTTGTTCAGAATATAGTTAGCTATTTTAGAATCAGTGTTATTGATGAACCTAGGTGCAGTTCCTACCTAATCAGTCGTTTTCAGGAGGTTAGGTAAGGCCTGCAGCAGATGTACCACTACGCAGCATTATGTACACGCCCTGGGATATAAAGTTTATCATGCTCTTATCTAAATTCGAGGGATCCATTCTGGTGAACTCTGGCGCCCATACTACGGACATTTCGGTTAATTATGCTTATTAATTTTATTAAGTTTTTGAGTAATTTTATTTATATATTTTTATTTATGATTTTATTTATCAGTAGTCATCAACTAGTTACAATTGGCTTCCCATCGTGTGGCTGAATGATTGGTACATCTGTTAGGCTTATAAGCGTAGGTGCACTTGTCAGGTGTGGATGGAATTCTACAAACTATGTCATTGAAGTGTTTTATATGTACGTGATATGTATGTTGGAGTATGAAGAAATGTTGTAGCGAGTCGAGTATTATAAAATTGAGAAGTAGAGAGGTTGTTAAAGTTGTTGGTACTATGAATCAGGATAAGAGAAGTCAAAAGAATTCCACCACATCGAGTTTATCTAATTTAAGTGAGAATAGCGAAATGGCTGATAGTAGGAAAGATCAATCGGTAACGATAAGTGAGGAACCGAGTAACCTGTCTCAAACTCAGAATGTAGGGGATCAAGGGGCGACCTTAACTCTTAGTATGGTTCAATCGCTATTTAATCAGTTCAGTAAAGAGGTGAAGGATGAATTTAACAATATGTTTGATGGATTGTCCAGTAAGATTGACAAGCGGAGTAAAATTTTAAGGGAGGCATTTGATAAAGCAGAGAGTGAAATCGTTTATCAGGGAGATTTTGAGAATAGGGGGCGTGATGAGAGTAAGAATGATGTGTCGGATAACTTACTTTGTACTAGTGGTGATGGTAACAGCGGTGTTGCGATCGATAATCCTACAGAAGTTTCTGAAATTGAAAGTGAAGTTTTTGTGAAGTTAATGAAGGTTGTTTTGTGAGTGAAGAGTGTTTACGGAGTATACATCATGAGGATGTTTTTGTTGATTTAAGTGTACGTGAGGAGAGTAAAGTTAGGTCCATTATGTGTGAAAATGGTGACTTTGAGATTAATGAAACTTCTGATAAGAGAGTCGAAAGTAGCAGTGTTATTGGCATGAAAGTGGTGCAAGTAGGAGCTGATATGGAAGGTGGTGAAGATGGATTAATTGTTGGGTCATTAAGTAGTAATGACAGCAATTTCGAAGTGTATTATGGTAAGAATTCCAGTAATAGAGTGAACGTGAGTGAGAATGGAAATGTGCGTGAGATGAAGGAAAGTCTATCCAAGCGAGTGTGTTATGTTTTATTTAATTCTGAGAGATGTGTGAATGATGTGAACGACGTGCTGTATGATATCGGTGTGGAATGTGTGAAAAAGTATGTGATCTGTTTGCTTGCATTAATTGTGAGTTTGTGGAAGAGTAAACATTGTGAGATTCCCGAATATTTCAGAAAGAGGGATTTCGTGGTTATGAATGTCCTGAATGAAAGCTTGTATAATTCTTGTGTGACTGGATGGTACGAATCTTTGTGTGTGAGATAGAGTGTATTCTAGACGTAGTTAGATTTTATTACGGTACACATTCCTCGCTTATCGATGCCAATGTTAAGTTTATGTATAGTTTTTTTCATTTATATCAGGGTCCGTATACTGTGGACAGTAGAATAGGCAAGTGTATTTATAGGCTCCTAACCGCTGAAAATAAGGTCCTTGGGACATTTAATATCTATAGCCTTCGCAGATATAAGAGATAGGATCTGCACCTTGGATGTATATATTATCAATTATGAGTTATGTGTACAGTAGTAAGAAGGGATTGTGTTCAATGCTATATGAAACAATCGGAGTTGTGTGTATATAGCCATATTATTATTATTATTATTGTTTGGACAAATTGTATTTCGTGTGTGCGAATACAATGCAGTAGACGCAATGTATATATCATTATTACAGTAAATTATGTGTTCAGTTATGCCATTATAAGGTTATGTATGAAGTTCTGTTTTATGGTGAATCATAATATGTGATATCATCGATTCACCAAGGGGGCATTATGTGATAGTACATATATCACACCCCAGAATTATATGTAGAAGTCAGAGATATTATTGTCAGTATTCGATTTATTATTATTATTATTATTATTATTATTATTATTATTATTATTATTATTATTATTATTATCAGTATTTCATTTGTATATTTTGCCGTTTATATTGGTAAGCTGGAAGATATCCACATATGTAGGTATGAGTAATATGTTTTGCATGAGTGGGAAAACATTGCTTTAATAACTCTGGTAATTTGAATGAGTCATATGGCTGCCCCAGTGTCTGTTGTGATGTACTTGTGTCAGGAAATTCCATTACTCATGTATATATCCCAGCCTGATGAGATAAGCTTGTTGTTGTACCAGGGAAAATTTGGTGATTCATGTAAAACTCCCGAGTGTTTGTTTATCTCTTGGGAGAAAGGAGAAGTTCAGGGCATGTCTTGACAAGAGGTTCGCTCATGATTGGCTGGCAAGCACCAATCCAGACGTCTCATCTGAGAGGAGGGGGATGTTGATGTCTATAAAGGTTGATGATACGGCGGCAACCAGGACTTTTAGAAGAGATTGTAAGGAACAGTGTAAGGGTGATTGTAAAGGTGATGGTAAAGGAACGAGAAGGAAGATAACTACAACTACAACTACAACTGACACACTGTACGAGAAAGAAGTAGTGCTGATACACGGTACTGGAGTGACACGGCAGCAATGGACTGGACTTCAAACGTTCGTGGAGCGTAGTCTAGTTATGTTTGTGGAAAGTGGCTGATTGTGGAGAGTGCTTGCGCATTAAGTATTGTAGCACTTGTGCGGCCTAGCATTATATGTTGGTGAAAGCTATCTCAGACTTTCCATAAATTTATATGTTGAGGATCGACAGACGTGTGTATATATCTTTACAACAAGTGTTAAAATATGTAAACACAGTAGTACAAGGTACAGTATCTGTGTGATGTGATAACTGCCGATTATGAGAATCGGTAAATCGAATTGATATAGAGACAGTGAAGGGTGTTTATCTTCATACATGTGCATTGTTCATCGGACCATCTACAAATGGTAGCTTAGTTCTCGCTTTCGTTTTCCCAAGGTTTTCATTATTGTTGTTGTTGTAAATATGGAGTCTTCCAGCAATATTTTATGTATGTATTATATGTATAATGTTGTATGTTGATGAGGTGCTCATGCACGGAATTTGTTCAGAATATAGTTAGCTATTTTAGAATCAGTGTTATTGATGAACCTAGGTGCAGTTCCTACCTAATTAGTCGTTTTCAGGAGGTTAGGTAAGGCCTGCAGCAGATGTACCACTACGCAGCATTATGTACACGCCCTGGGATATAAAGTTTATCATGCTCTTATCTAAATTCGAGGGATCCATTCTGGTGAACTCTGGCGCCCATACTACGGACATTTCGGTTAATTATGCTTATTAATTTTATTAAGTTTTTGAGTAATTTTATTTATATATTTTTATTTATGATTTTATTTATCAGTAGTCATCAACTAGTTACAAAGCAACCAGAGAATAAATATAATAGCAATTGACAGAAAAAAGGCCTTTCAATAATTGTAGACGCGAGAGGAACCATATCAAAATTCCTAGTTGAGTTTTTCAAAAGTGTGGGTATTTCCAAGAATCTACACAGTGATTTAACCATCTTGGCCATTATAGGCTCCGTCCAAATTGTTAGAAATCACATCTATAGTACAGCATACGAGAAGGATTAACTCCAGAAAACTTCATGGTTAAACATACATTCAATGTTTAATTGTTATGATATACACAAGGCGTCGCACCAAGGATATGATGTGCAGTCATTCATTCACTCGCAGCTTATTGTGGTTATTGGCTGAGGATTAGATAGTCGTGTACTACGCGGTTGAGGATGGAGCCAGAATAAACATGTGATGCCAAAGGGTAAATGGAATTTCCATTTTCCTATTAGAATAAATATTTTGAATTAGTTAACCTGAAAATAATGAAAATATGAATGTGACATGCAAACTTTTCTTGGGAGCAAACATTCTGAAAGTCTGTTTAGTCTCACTTAATGATGATAGCCATTTAATGTCTCTGTTTCCCCCCCAAAAATAAAAAAAATAAAAAATATAAAAAAGAACACCACCACTATATGTAGTAATGCCTTTTTCCTTGCAAACTTTATCATCATTCCATCCCCATGTGAAAAAGAAGTCAGTGGTTTTCTAAACACTCACATGTTGTGAAGTAATTGTAATCAAAATTTTACTGATCACTTGTTGAAAATGTAATTAGTAATTGTAATTGAGTAAAGTATTTCTAAGGTAACTGTAATTCAGACCAATTAGGTTTAGTTTTGTACTTTTCCCATCACTGATCATATTGACATATGAACTAGAGACTTGGAACACTGGAAAAAAGATAGGAGAGTAAACTTCAGGCCAGTAAGATGAAATTTTTAAGAATATGATAGGAAAGACAAGAGAGGAAAGGGTAATAAATAAGGATGTCAGGAAGGAAATCAGTGTTGACAAGTTTTCAGACAAAATGGAGAGAAATAAACTGAGATGGTTTAGATATCTTAAAAGGATAGACAAGGGAAGAATACCAAAGTGGATAATGGAGGCTGACTGAAGGAAGAACAAGAGGTAAACCCAGACTAAGGTGGTTGGACTTGATTACGAACAGCATAATAAGAAGGAATTTGACTTGGAACACAGTTGAGGAGCAGCAGCGCAGCAAGAGTTTACTACAGAAGTGGCAGATAGCGCAGACGAAGAAGAAACAGCTTCAGCTGTAATAACTTCGTCCTCTGTTCACTGGTTGTGGCAAGAGGTATATATACCGTGCAAGTTGGAAGGATGTCAGACTGACCACGCCCCCAATGCTGACGTACTCAAGCGTATGAGAAAGGAACTAATGTTGGTGTGTACCAGGGGGGCTCATTCCCGATCCCCGCATTTTTCTTCCCGTGTAACATCGCCTCTCACGTGAAGGGCTCCTGTCGGCAGCTGTTGCAGTGAACCATAAGGAACTCGTTTTCAGTAGAGGTCTATACTGTGGTATGCTGAGTCTTGTAATATTTTCCTTATTTTGTTTTCTGTTGCATTAAACATGAGTAAGGGTTCTAAATATAAAGTTAATTGTGCTATGGCAACATGTATTCATTGGGGATCGAAAACAATTGGTGTCTTGTACCACAGATTTCCAAAATGTGAGGAGATTAGGCAAGTGGGGATGTTGCAAAGTTACAAATTTAATCCTAATAATGCCAGAGTGATCCGCCACTATGGTGTAGTGGTTAGTGTGATTAGCTGCAACCCGCAAAGGCCCAGCTTTGATTCCCGGCACTGCCACGAAATTTGAAAAGTGGTATGAGGACTGGAACGAGTTCCACTCAGCCTCGGGAGGTCAACTGAGTAGAGGGGGTTTTCAATTCTCACCTCAGCACCCCTCAAAGTGGTTTTCCGTGGTTTCCAGGCAAATGTTGAGATGGTACCTAACTTAAGGCCGCGGCCGCTTCCTTCCCTCTTCATTGTCTATCTGTTCCGATCTTCTCATCCCCCCCACAGTATAGAAATTGAGGCCACCTGGGCGAGGTACTGTCCTGGTCCCCAGTTGTATCCCTGACCCACTCCAGGACACTGCCTTTGAGATGGTACCGGAGGGGGGGGGGGGGGTTTCTCCCTCACTGAGTCAGAGGAAAAAAACAACCAGGGTTAGTAAACGGATTAAAAAAGAAAGAAAGATAATGCCAGAGAACGTTCCATACATTTCTGTCCAGAGGATTATGAATGAGAATTGAGAAATGAACTATTGGGATTACCAAAGAGAATAATCTTGTGGGCAGATGCTGTTCCGTCCTTGTCCACTGCAAATTGGCATGGTGATAAAGCTTCGTCTTCCCAGCCAAACAGCAGAGCAGGTAGGCCTATTTGTCTATTTTAATACAATATTACAATATTTAATAAGTCGTGGAAAGACAAGGAAAGGACGATGTTGTAGGGCCGTTTGGATATGGAAATGTGAATCCAGAAGGCGAGTTATTGGTGGATTTTTGCATGAGGAACCAAATGATTGTTGGAAACACCTGGTTTAGGAAGAAGAAGTCAAGAAGATTACAAGGTATGGTTGGGGAGACAAGATGAACAAAGACCAGGATTGACTGATTATACAATCATAGAGAAAGAACACCAGAAGAACCTTTTCAATGTTACAGCCATGACTGAAGAAGCCTTTGGTGGAGATCATAGAGTTGTGATAAGAAAATTGAAAGTGGGAAAGATTGAAAAACCCCCATTAAGAAGAGAGAAAAGAATTAAAGTATGGAAGTTGAAGGATAAAAGCATACAAGAAGAATTCCCAGGACTGAGGTGGGGAATGTTGAAGATGAATGGAAAAGATTTAAGGAAGCACTGGTTGGATGTGCAGAAAAGGTACATGGTAGAACATCAGGAAATGTGAAAAACAAAGAGACACACTGGTGGAATGATAGGGTAAAGATTAAAGTGAAGGACAAGAAAATGGCATGGAAAGCATGGAAAACATCTAAGACTGAGGAAAGTAGAAGTAAATATGTGGAGGCAAAGAAGTTGGCCAACAAAGTAGTGGAGGAAGAAGAGAGGAAATGCTGGGCCTTATTCACACAGAAATTGAGAGATGATATGCAGCGCAGCAAGAAATTACTGTATGGTATCTTAAGAAAAAAAAAGAGAGATTAAGTAAACACCAGATTTGTGAAGGACAAAGGTGGCATAATATTAACAAAGCCAGAAGAAATTAGATGGAGAGAGTATTTTCAGAAGTTGCTGAACATAAGAACTGATGACAGTCATTCAATGGATGACCAGGAAAGGCAATTAGTTGATGAAGAAATGGATAAAGAAATTACAATGAATGAAATTGAAATGGCACTAAGAAAGATGAATGGAAAAACTGCTGGAATAGATGAAATTTCAGTGGAGATGACAATGGTAGCTGGAGTTATAGGCCTGCAGTGGACATATTGGATTCTCAGGAAAGCCTGGGAGAATAAGGAGGTCCCTGAAGATTGGCAAAAAGGAATAATCATCTCAATTTTCAAGAAAGGTGATAAGAAAATTTTGAAGAACTACAGGGTATACTGGAAAGTAGAATAAGGTTGAAGGTTGAGAATCAGATAGGAAAATCAGTTTGGTTTCAGAAGTGGAAGGTCAACAATAGAGCCCATTTTCATTATGAGACAACTAATGGAAAAGCAATGGGAGTATGGGAGTGATATGGTGATGACATTCATTGACATTGAAAAGGCATACGACAGTGTACCCAGGACTAAAGTTTGGGACAGTCTGGTGCAAAAAGGAATTGGACAGGGATTAATAAAAATGATCATGGTAATGTACAAGGAATGCTGCAGTTGTGTGCAAGCACAAGTTGGCAGGATAAGTTGGTTCAAAATAACTAGTGGGCTGAGACAGGGAAATGTTCTATCACCAATCCTGTTTAGAACAGTAATGGATGACATCATGAACAGCAAAAGCATCATATGGAGGAAGAGAAATGAACATCATGTTATTTGCAGATAATATTGTGATTTGGGGAGAAGACGACAGGAAGGTTCAAGAACAGTTGGATATGGTGAATGGGAAGATCGAAGAATATGGATTGAAAATAACTGTAGAAAACAGGTATTATAACTAGAGGGAAGAAAGAAGGGAAAGGACAGATTAGACTTGCAGATAAGCCCCTGGAAGTAGTGGAAGCATTCAAATACCTGGGAAATGAATTAATGGAGAATGCTTGACTGGGTGCTGAGATTAGTAAGAGGATTCAAGCTGGAAGTTGTTTCTATCATAGTGTAAGAAACATATTATGAGACAAAGATGTGCCAATGGAAGCAAAGGAAACTATGCACAAGCTGTACTACATACCCATAACAACTTACGGAGCAGAAACTTGGACAATGACAAAGAAGGGTGAGAGTCGAATACAGGCAGCCAAAATGAAGTTCTTGAAGAGTAAAAGAGACAAAATAAGGAATGAGAAATTCCGGGAAGAAATTTGAGTGGAAAAAGATAGTTTGGGCACATAAAGCAAATGAGTGACGAAAGAATGCCAAAAAAGGTGATGGAAATGCAAATGCAAGGAAGGAGAGGCTGTGGACGACCACAATTGAGATGGAAGGATACAATCCAACGCAGTATTATAGAAACAAACCTGGACTGGGACACAGTGTTGGAGGAGTGGTGGAAAGAATGAAGAAAGTGGAGAGGAACCATATTTGCCCCTACCCGGCCACAGCTGGATAAAGGGAAATTTTTTATGCCTTTGATGTGACAATAACCACAGAGCTGTTAAGAGATAAAATCAGTAAAGCTGAGGCTTGTGACATTCATGTTGTCACAATAAATTGTGAAACTGGAGGGGGATGCCAATGTGTGAAAGGATCTATACGTAAATAAGGACAAGAGCTTTTTCACCAATCCAGTGGATGATAAAAAGAAGGTGTGGGTGCTCTGTGATGTACCCCACCTCATGAAATTATTGATAAACCACTTTTTTTCTGAAGTTCTGACGTTAGCTGATGGTTCAGAATTTCAAAAGAAGACAATAGAACACCTATAACAAAATCAAACAGGGGACCTATCAACTAACCACACCATATTAGACTCATCTGAGTGTAATGGCAGATCCTGTCAGAAGGTGAGAATGGCTGCGCAGTTATTTTCCAGGCGCACAACTCCGACAGTGCGGTATACATTCAACAAGGACGCTGAAAGCAACTTAATCGAGCTAGTTAATGAAACCTTCGATGCGTTGAACTCCAGGGCACCTAAAGATCAAAAGATTCCCCTTAGGAGTGGATATAGCATAAACTTAAGGAGTCAGGAAAATATACTAAAGCACTTTCTGGAGGTGATTACACAAGTGAGAGTTGGTAAACGGAAAACTTTACTTCTGTTTCAGAAGGGGTTCGTAATTTCTATAAACTGTCCCTTGGGACTTTTTGAACACATGGAAAATGCAAGTATGTCTTATATTTTAACTGCCCGATTAAACCAAGACTACTTGGAGAATTTTTTTTCACGTGTCCGTGGCCAAGAGTTTTTTAATAGTAATCCATTCCCTTTTGAAGTTCGTAACAGAATTCGACTTCTATTACTTACAGGCAGTAAAGAAATCCCTCCCTCTAGCAATGTGTCAGGGGAAGCTGAAAATAATCCATCGCCGAGTGATACAAGTATTTTTCATCCTGATGCTGATAATGAGGAAGATTTCTTGAACTTCGTAAGCAATGAACTACACAAAGATGTTGTTGAGGGACTCACAGATGAACCGGAGGAAACATTGGAGTCGTTAAGCATGGAAGACTTGAGCCAGGACTTCATAACTGAAGACATAAAGCAGGATGCAATTCAAATGTCGGTCTGTAGATGACAGCTTGGGTGATAAAGGTGAAATGTTTGCCTTGCCACAGGAAGTACCTCATGACTGGTTATCAATCATTTCAAAGGGAGGTCTTACCCGTCCCAAAAGTTATGCAGTTTGAGGTACTGTTTGGCTGTTTTCACAGCCTTTGTATTTATAAATGTGAAAGAGCGATGCAGACCTTGACTTCTATAACTAAATCAAAATTTCCTGAACTTGACGAGAATATTATCTCTCTGATGTAAAACAAAAGCTGGAGGTTTTCACCTATTCAATACTATTTCTAGTAACCTTAAAAAAGTTACATACATTTGACGAAACTAGTTTACAATAGGTTACAATATTAGGTTAGAATAAATAGTATTGAATAGATGAAAACCTTCAGCTTTTGTTTTACATTATATTACTCTTCAATATGGAGTAATATGAAATTTATTACCTATGAAAATTATCTCTCTGTAAGTCAGAACTAGGACTTTTATTAGAATACGTCACCTCAACAAAAAACATCAAATAGATGCTATGAAGAAGTATTCAACGAAGAAGAGTCTGTTGACTGTGGGCAGCTTCAGCTTTTTCAACAAAATGAATGCAGGCCTATGTACTGTTTACAGTCAGCTTTTAAGATGTAATTACTCAGCTTCTTCTATTATCTATTTACAGTACAATATGACTGATTGCAGGTGGTAAGTTAAGTACCATTTTATAATTGTAAAGCCAACCTTTTGATTATTTATAAGAAATTGAATTTATTTTACGTAATTATAAAGGTTTATGCTGCATGCAGACAATTACAGGCGCGCTGCTCCTAGCCCTCCGGTCTACGTCACGTGTGGTCAACCACTGAGAGCGCTGTGAACAGGAAAGGCCTACCTAATATACTTTACCTACCTTGGGTGTGTACAATCAAGAAAGATAGGCATATTATGAGGAATGAAAAGTACAACCTACTAATATTGATCATGATGGACGTAATGGTTGCAGTCTAAGGAAATACTCTGGGCTGAGGAACTTATGGAATTGGACAGGACTAGATCCGAGTAGACTGATGAGGATAGCTGAACATCGTGCAGACTTCGCTGCGATTATGGCCAACCTTCAATAATGAAGAAGGCACTACAAGAAGATGATCTTTCTATACATGATTTAAAATCTTAAAAAATTCACTATCTATTTCTACAACCAAAACTTACATCTTCCATTTTACTGACAAGTCCCAATAGTCTTTCTTGCAATGGAGTTAAGCGTTCTTCCATTCCAGCAAGAGGAATGGATTGCTTTTGCTGTTCACGAATCCTTGCTGCCTTTTCTTTTACATCACGTTTCATATCACTCCAGGTCTAAATAAGAGAAAGAAACACATATAACAGAGTCAACAATAATAAGAATCAAACAAATTAACAGTTATTCAATACAAAACAATATTAAAATATTAATAATGCATGATATTTGATAATTTTTCATCGTTTCATTACTCACTTTGAAGTGACAAACTTCATAATCTAATGGGTAACATTCCCTGAAATCTCCATACTTTTGTTCATTTGTCCACTAGCCTTTTTCACTTTAACAAATAATTTCAAACCTTGTGTGTTGATTATAAGCTTGATATTTGTATTCAGTCAACAAAAATATATGCAGAAATTTTTTCATATGTCTTTTGGCATGGGCCAGAGTAAAATATAGTCTCATTTACAGCTCTTACAGTATGGAAGCTACTGAAGTATGGGTGGTGTTGAGTAAATCACACAGAACCAGTTTATCTGAGTATTATGAAAATGGCTACTCATAGGGTCAGTTGTGTTGCAATAGCACTTTCTGGCCCGGTGAGGTCAGCAATGGCAAATTAGCTCACTCCTCATTCTGTTTAGTATGCCTCATTTTGGCACCACCATTAGCTTTTATGGTTTCCCTATAACAGCATTAACTTTTGTGGTGCTACAATTGATGCTTTCACGGCCCGTACTTATAGAAATGATATAGGCTTTTGGGCTTATGCTGTGTCAAGAAAATAAGGTAAAATTCTTGTTGAGATTTTCTGCTGAAGATGCAGAGCAAAGTTCTCTGCAAAATGTAAAGAATTTGGTGGTGCAATTTGAGGATCCAACCAACCTTGGACTAACGACCTAACAGTGTATGAAACCCCTACAGGGTATGACATGAACGTATATGATTAAGAGACTCGAGGATTAAACTTCAAATGTTATTCATGTCCTTTTACCCCTTCCATTTCTAAGATCCTTCACTGCTACCTATTGTAACATTTTCACGCTATTTCCAAAGTCCTTTCACGATTTCCTTTTGGACTCGGCAGTTATTAGATTGGCTCAATGTCTTATCTCTATGTAATGCCCCTATCTACAGCATTTCATATCTGAAGCTATTATCAAATACTGTACAACACAAATACCAGACGCTCACTTTGTTTAGCATGTGAATGACTGGCGACACACTGCAATAGCGTGGCCATGTGGGCAAAGCTGTTCTCAGTTGGCACTGACTGCCTGCTTATGTTAGCTTTACTTCTAAGTTGAAGAAAGTACCACCACATTAGAAATCATAGAAAGATAGATGGTGAAACTCTATGTTCCTTCCTGCTCCACCAGAATCAGAGATCTTCTCCACATTCCCACTCTCATCCTTGGCTTTGACAATATGAAAGCGACTGAGGTATAAGTGGTGCAAGTAATGATATTCCTTATTCAGCCAGTCCCTGTTATGAATAGTGTGACAATGTTGCAGGGCCAACTCGCCCGATGAAAATGTTGCTAATAGGGTTGGTTGGTACATGCATTTCAGTGGGCTTGGCAGACTTATATATAATAGCAACTTCTGGCTCAGCGAGGAAAGCAACTGGAAACTACCTCACTCCTTATTTCCCTAGTACACCTCTTCAGTGATGCCTAGGCTATCTATGACAGCTAATGATGGAGATGTTGAAGATCCAACCAGCCTTTGGGCTTAGGAGTGAACAAACACGATGCTTCTTAAAATATGTCAAACACATCTGCTCTTTATCTCTCAAATCCTTATCTTATAATCTCCGATCTGACAGTCTTTCTCCTCCAATAATTTCCATCATTCCCATAGGCTTGGGACTTGCTGAAAACAATGTGAAGCATTAGGAATAAAATATTAAATACTATACAATCTAAGCTAGCTAAGATCCAAACTACTGAACACAATGAACAAGACAGCCGAAATTTATATTGCAGAAGGAATAACTACCATACACACTAGATTACATTTTTTCTGATTAAAGCTGTCTGTATTGACCTTCTTCCTGACAATTCTTAGGTATATAAAAGCAGATGTTGCACTGGGTAATGTTAAATGATATGAAGATGACAAATACATAGGACAGTAAACTGTCAAGTCTCTTACTCAAATAGAAATATCACCTTTTGACATGTGGAAACTACAGCTGTTGTGTCCAAATAAGTGTTGTTACTTAAATGATACTCCTGATTTGGATGGGGATTACCGAACCAGTAGTGAGATACCAATCCTACATACAACATATATAAGATAATGATTGCAAACAGTTAGAAGAAAAAAGATGGCTGGGGTACAGTACTGGTCAAAACGTCTTCCAGAAGGTCATTCAGTTAAGAACGTGGGATCTTGGGGTCTTATCACAAATTACCTTGGAGCGTGGCAAATTACTGGGTAAGAAATTGGTCAATCGACTGTCATCAAAGTGTTTTTCCAGGAGCAGTCCATAATTTAGTCAAGATTAAAACCTAACGCAAACAAGATGGTCGTGACTATTGTTTACAAGAAAAGTACCAACAGGCAACTATCCTTTCTTAACACTAGTTTGTAGTTTTATACATGGCTATTGTGTGAACATACCAGTGACTGTGAGACTTCCAGTTTTATCACAGGGATATATTCATTTCACAAATTCCACAAAGGCCTATTTTGCTCAAGATTAAAACTGTGGCGATCTTTCTGAGAAGCT
The DNA here is from genome assembly GCF_040414725.1 of Anabrus simplex. Taxonomy (NCBI): domain Eukaryota; kingdom Metazoa; phylum Arthropoda; class Insecta; order Orthoptera; family Tettigoniidae; genus Anabrus; species Anabrus simplex. Next base: position 559,072,554 of record NC_090265.1, read on the forward strand.
AGTGACAATGTCACTTCGCTCTCACACCCCTCAGAATACAAAGCACTGATAAGATTTAACCAGATCTACTTCTAACAATTAGTATATCATCCAACAGGAGAGGAGTGAGAATATGGAGTGGGTATGTGGAAAATTTAGATTTGTAGATCCTAATGGTTGGGTAGGAAATAGGGATCTATGCTCAGGTATTGAAATTCAATATAAATGCTTAAATACAAGTGTTAATACTGTGTAATAACTGATCTTCAATTACAATATAATTTTTGTAAATTAATTTTAAGACCGTAGTAAAGTACAAATAACCTATAAAGATTAAAGTCAGGATCCTCAACTAACCTTGAGACATCATTATGGCTGATGAAGCCTGGTAGACGGGCGAAACATGTACCAAATATAGAATTTATAATACTGAAGTCCTCATTATAAATGTGTATTTTATGTATTGAATAGGTGAACTTACAAATAAACACTTGTATTTTAACATTTATATGCGTAAGTTAGGAGGTGTGATTAGAAGATTTACAGGATGGTACCTGCATTCAGGGAAATGGGATAGACTAGAGAGCAGAGAAAATACCAGGAGAGCAGGAGTAATTGTGGTGATTAATGTTTTAAGAGGAAGTACAACTAGGCAACCACTCTCTATTAACACTAACCAGAGGAAAAAATTTGAAGGTGCCCAAAACCGTGAAAAATGAAGTTATCAGCCAAAGAAAGACAATAGTAACCCCACTGTACAAGGAAAAGGGTGACAGAGATAAAGCGGTTGATTACAGGCCAATCAGCTTGACATGTTGTTTGTAAGCTCTGGGAAATATTAACTGGTTTGACAGAAGGCAGTTCAGGTTTAGGAATAGTTATTCCAGCTCATCATATAGGATTGCTGCAAGATATTTTAGATTCAGGAGGTCAGATGGACTACTGTATATCGCTATTGGCCTATCCAAGGCTTTCGATAGGGTAGATCATGGGAGGTTACTGATGAAAATGAGAGCTATTGGACTAGACAAAGGAGTGGTTGAATGGGTGGCTAAATTTCTAGAAAACAGAACTCAGAGAATTAAGAGTACAGTAGGTGAAGTATTATCTGATTCTGTAATGATTCAGAGGGAGGTCCTGCAGGGCAGTATTATTGGACCTTTTTTCCTTATATATATGATATGAATAAAGAACTGGAATCATAGACAAGGCTATTTGCATATGATGCTATACTGTACAGAGTAGTAAATGTTGTGAGATGGACAGCAGATATGGTATGATGGAATGAAAAGTCAAGTGATAAATTTCACCAAGAGGAAAAGTCTTCTCAGTTTTAATTACTGTCTTGATGGGGTGACAGTACCTCATGGGAAACACTTTAAGTACCTCAGTGTTAATATAAGGAATGATCTTCATTGGGGCAATCATATTAAAAAGGTTATTAAGAAAGGTTACAGATCTCTTCACATGGTTATGAGAGTATTGAGGTTGTAGTAAGGATGTAAAGTCTCTGGAAATTTCTTGTAAGACTCCAATCAGAAGCCAACGGCCATAGCCGTGTTGAAACACCGGATCCCGTGAGATCTCCGAAGTTAAGCAACATTGGGCATGGTCAGGAGTTGGATGGGTTGCCACGCGCTGTTGGTCAAGTCAATGCGAGGAGCGGAAAGGAACTGGCCACCCTACCGCACGTAAACTCCGGCTCAGGAACACCTCTGCGGAGGTTCGGACCTGCCTTCGGGCAGAACAACCCTTACCTACTCCAATCACAGTATGGTTCCAGTGTATGGGACCCACACAAGGACTACCTGAAATGAGAACTGGAAGAGGCCACAAGGAAAGCAGCACGATTTGTTCTGGGTGATTTCTGACAAAGGAGTAGTGTTACAAAAATGTTGCAAACTTTGGGCTGGGAAGACTTGGGAGCAAGGAGATGAGATGCTCGACATGTTTCGAGCTGTCTGTGGAAAGATGGCATAGAATGACATTAGTGGATGAATAAGTTTGAGCGGAGCTTTTAAAAGTAGGAAAGATCGTTATATGAAGATAAAGTTGTAACTAAAGCAGAAAACATTCATTTATAGGACAAGAAGGGACTGGAATACATTATCAAGGGAAATATTCGATAAATTTCCAAGTTCTTCGAAAATGCTTAAAAAAAAGATGTAAGTGAACAAAGGATAGGGAATCTGCCACCTGGGTGTTGCCCTAAATGCAAATCATTGACGACTGATGAAGAGGCAGAAAGGGCGTGGAAATGAAAGATTCCTTACGCCTTGGAAGCCGAATACTGTCAGGGTTGGAAAACAAACACTAAAAATACCAGGACCCAGCTAAAGGCCCTGTGGTCGCCAACCCATGCTCCCAAGTTGAGAACCCCAGGGACCCCTCTTAGTCACCTCTTATAACAAGCAGGGGATACCGTGGATGTTATTCTACCACCCTCACCCACAGGGTGAAGAGTATAGGCAGATGGAATTCAAGTAAAAATGACAAAAAATTGTTCGTGCTAAAGTGTGGAAGTATTATAAAGAAAACAGAATTTAAGGAGAAATACCAAATGAATGGAGAGGTACTCTAGTAGCCCCATTGTACAAAGGAAAGGGTGATAAATAAAAAAACTGATAATTACAGGCCAGTCAGCTTGATGTGTTGTTTGTAAGCTCTGGGAGAGTATTCTTTCGTATTATATTAGACATGTTTGCAAAATTACAAACTGGTTTGATAGAAGGCAGTTCAGGTTTTGGAAAGGTTATCAATCAATCAATACTGATCTGGATTTAGGGCAGTTGCCCAGGTGGCAGATTCCCTATCTGTTGTTTTCCTAGCCTTTTCTTAAATGTTTTCAAAGAAATTGGAAATTTATTGAACATCTCCCTTGGTAAGTTATTCCAATCCCTAATTCTCCTTCCTATAAATGAATATTTGCCCCAATTTGTCCTCTTCAATTCCAACTTTATCTTCATATTGCAATCTTTCCTACCTTTATAAACGCCACTCAAACTTATTCGTCTACTAATGTCATTCCACGCCATCTCTCCGCTGACAGCTCGGAACATACCACTTAAAACAGATCAGGTGTAAGGCTTTTCAGGCGTTCGCTCTATTAACCAGCGCTTCGTCTTAGGTCCGACACTAGACTCATCAGAGTGGGATGTGTCAGACCCTACCCACTGACGCTGGGGTGTATGCAGGTGAACTTATCAGAAGCCCATTATAAGAGGCACAGTCTGATAACTGCATACGGGAGATAAACCTCCACAATGGAATCACTGCCCGCCTAGCAATTCCGAATGGAAAATTCTAAGTTCCCATGGAGGGAATTAGATATTTTTCACCAATCTGTTTTTGACATGCTCTATTGGTGAAAAATATCTAATTCCCTCCATGGGAACTTAGAATTTTCCATACATACCACTTAGTTGAGCAGCTCGTCTTCTTTCTCCCAATTCTTCCCAGCCCAAACTTTGCAACATTTTTGTAATGCTACTCTTTTGTCGGAAAACACCCAGAACAAATGGAGCTGCTTTTCTTTGGATTTTTTCCAGTTCTTGAATCAGGTAATCCTGGTGAGGGTCCCATACACTGGAACCATACTCTAGTTGGGGTCTTACTAGAGACTTATATACCCTCTCCTTTACATCCTTACTACAACCCCTAAACACCCTCATAACCATGTGCAGAGATCTGTACCCTTCATTTACAATCCCATTTATGTGATTACCCCAATGAAGATCTTTCCTAATATTAACACCTAGATACTTACAATGATCCCCAAAAGGAACTTTCACCCCATCAACGCAGTCATTAAAACTCACAGGACTTTTCCTATTTGTGAAACTCACAACCTGATTTTTAACCCCGTTTATCAAGATACTGTTGCCTGCTGTCCATCTCACAACATTTTCGAGGTCACGTTGCAGTTGCTCACAATCTTGTAACTTATTTATTACTCTATACAGAATAACATCATCTACAAAAAGCCTTACCTCTGATTCCACTTCTTTACTCATATCATTTATTTATATAGGCTATATAAGAAAACATAAAGGTCCAATAATATTGCCCTGAGGAATTCCCCGCTTAATTATTACAGGGTCAGATAAAGCTTTCCGTACTCTAATTCTCTGAGATCTATTCTCTAGAAATATAGCAACCCATTCAGTCACTCTTTTGTCTAGTCCAATTGCACTCATTTTTGCCAGTAGTCTCCCATGATCCAACCCTATCAAATGCTTTAGACAGGTCAATCGCAATACAGTCCATTTGACCTCCTGAATCCAAGATATCTGTTATATCTTGATGGAATCCTACAAGTTGAGCTTCAGTGGAATAACCTTTCCTAAAACTGAACTGCCTTCTATTGAACCAGTTATTAATTTCACAAACATGTCTAATATAATCAGAAAGAATGCCTTTCCAAAGCTTACATGCAATGTATGTCAAACTTACTGGCCTACAATTTTCAGCTTCATGTCTATCACCCTTTCCTTTATACACAGGGCTTACTATAGCAACTCTCCATTCATCTGGTATAGCTCCTCTGAATAAACAATAATCAAATAAGCACTTCAGATATGGTACTATATCCCAACCCATTGTCTTTAGTATATCCCCAGAAATCTGATCAATTCCAGCCGCTTTTCCAGTTTTCAACTTTTGTATCTTATTGTAAATGTCATTGTTATCATATGTAAATTTTAATACTTCTTAGGATTAGTCTCCTCCTCTATCTGGCCATTATCTTTGTAACCAACAATCTTTGCATACTGCTGACTGAATACTTCTGCCTTTTGAAGATCCTCACATACACACTCCCCTGTTCATTAATTATTCCTGGAATGTCCTCCTTGGAACCTGTTTCTGCCTTAAAATACCTATACATACCCTTCCATTTATCACTAAAATTTGTATGACTGCCAATTATGCTTGCCATCATGTTATTTTTAGCTGCCTTCTTTGCTAGATTCAATTTCCTAGTAAGTTCCTTCAATTTCTCCTTACTTCCACACCATTTGTGACTCTATTTCTTTCCAATCTGCACCTCGTTCTTAGTTTCTTTATTTCTCTATTATAATAAGGTGGGTCTTTACCATTTTACTGCAGTGAACAACATGAAGGATTCCAGTAAGACATAGCAGATACTCTAGATTCAGGAGGTCTAATGAACTGTACTGCAACTGATCTAACCAAGGCTTTTGATAGGGAAGATCATGGAAGACTACTGGCAAAAATGAGTGTAACTGGACTAGACAAGAGAGTGGTTGATTGGGAGGCTAAATTTCTAGAAAATAGAACTCAAAGAATTGGAGCAGGTGAAGCGTCATCTGATCCTGTAATGATAAAGAGGTGGGTTCTGCAACGCAGTATTATTGAACCATGGTGTGTTTTTATAAATATAAATGATATGAGTAAAGAACTGGAATCAAACCTAAGGCTTTCTGCAAATGATGTTATTCTGTACAGAGTAGTAAATAAGTAACAGGACTGGGTAGAAATTTACAAAGAGGGCCGCAAGGATTATTACATGCTAGGGGCTTATAGCTGCCAACCCACGCTCTCAAGTTAAGAACCTGTAGAGCCCCTTTGGGTTGCCTCTTACCACAGGCAGGGGATACTGTGGATGTTGGCCCTGTAGAACAATGATCATCTACTGAAGGGATATTGAGCATTTATTTTATAATAATAATAATCAACACAAATGAAATAATAAGGAAGTAAAGTGAGGTATGACCGTGCATAAAGCACAATTCACCAAGAGGGACATTTCTGAGTTCACTGATCTCCACTTTATTTTGAGAAAAGATACTCTGTGAAATGATAAAGGAAAAAGTATATATTTTTACCTTTCTCCACTTTTCAGGATTTTTCGTGACATTTCCACCACTAGCATTCAGGATGTCTGTTAGTTCTTTCCACAAACCAGCACCGTTAGGGAGATTTCTACCAACCTTGCCATTGACAAGGATAGGGTGCCTTTCCATAAAATTAACCATGATTTCTTTCTGTGTCTGCGTTACCCTCAATGCCGTGTTTGAAGCAGAATAAGTGTTAACTTTCTTCATTGCCATTTAGCTGTAATTGTGATGACATAACCTCTTACGATATCCTCAACCAGCATGAAAACGTCTCCATAAGTTACATGCCATACCTCAAATATATGAGAGTAATATGAAAAGTACTAATCAAAATGCCACAACAGAACACCCCATTAGAATAAGTACGATGCATAGTTCTTAGAATACGAAACTATACAATATACACATAAGAGGTTAGCAGACCTTTAGCAATTCTGATTACAGAACTTTTGCAAACAAAATCTACTCTGCATCATTAGGTAATAACGGCATATTTGATTCACGATTATGAAGCGATAAACTACAAGTATACTAAACGAACCAATAACGCACAGAAGATCGAATACTGTTTTGTTTTGTTACTGTCAACCACCGTAGAAACAAAACAACTCCGCACGCCCGCAGTGGAGTATTGCCAACACCGTAAGAATGAAAACCGCTAATTGACTGTGCAGTCCGGCTCCATGGCTAAATGGTTAGCGTGCTGGCCTTTGGTCACAGGGGTTCCGGGTTCGATTCCCGGCAGGGTCGGGAATTTTAACCATCATTGGTTAATTTCTCTGGCACGGGGGCTGGGTGTATGTGTCGTCTTCATCATCATGTCATCATCCTCATCATGACGCGCAGGTCGCCTAAAGGCGTCAAACCGAAAGACCTCCACCTGGCGAGCCGAACATGTCCTCGGACACTCCCGGCACTAAAAGCCATACGCCATTTAATTTCCTTCTTCTTCTACTTCTTATGTGTTATTGGCAATTATTTCCTTTAATTGACTGTGCAGAGCTATCTACAGTTAAAGCCGGAAGGTACGCTTGGCAACGCTGTATCTGTCTGTCAAACGGAGGCCGAGAGAAAAAGGGGGCTTGTCCGATTTTGAATGACTTACGATTATACCTCGGATTTGTAGGTTGCAATAGGTTAGACTGCAAAGTAATTTGGTTTGTAGGAAGTGTCATGCAATCCGTTGTACCCTAATGTAGGAAGAGTAGCATAAATTCAAGGAGTTCTATAGGCTGATTCCCTAATATCTATGCAAATCTCATATCATGACCGTTGTACAGTGTAGGGTACACTTGTTACTGGCTTAAGTAAGTTTGCATTCTAACCTACAGTATTAGTACCTAATAATCCGGACTCTACTTATGATACATTTAGACCAACAGGATGAATGTGATAAATGCACACTCTTCGTAAAATGGTACTAAGAAACACACACATCAGTAAATGCATTCACTGAAGTTAGAAATACACTTTAAGAACGGTACTCACAAACTCAATTATTTTGGACAGCTTCCTCCGCTTAGTGTTTTTATACAAACTGATGGCATAACACGTGTTTTTCAAATGCTTTCAGCACTTATTTAACATGACATTGGAAAATGTAGACAATAAACAATCTGTCTGTCTGTTAGGGTCATCAGCCCGGAGGCTGGTTGGATCCTCAAATAGCACCACCAAAGGTTATGCGGTTATAAGGAAACCCCAAAAACCAATGGCAGCACCAAACTGAGGCGTACTAGGCAAGATGAGGAGTGAAGTAGTTTGCCATTGCTTTCCTCACTGGGTCAGAAAGTACTATTGCAGCACGACTGACCCTATGAGCAGGACCTTTCATAACACTCAGATGCACTAGTCATGCTCTGAATGTCATTACTCAGCACTACCCATATCCCAGCAACCTCCATATTGTCACAGCCATGGATGTTGATTGGGACTTCGGTGGAAGCTACATTTTACTCTGGCCTGTGCCAAGAGATGGATGCAAAAGTACTGTATCCATCAAGAAATGACAGCAGGCTGATAAACAATCTATCGCACCATTATTGTCACGCCCACAATGACGGCGTTCAAACCAGAACTGTTGATTGTCATCTCTTCCTAAAGCAGCTCATGATAGAGAGAACAGAAATTCTTTATAATTTTCGCAATCCAGGTAGTCTTCGTACACACTGTTCTGCAGACACACAACGCAATGTGATGGCACCACTAACCCATCTCTCTGAAGTTCTTCAAAACAGGAATCACCTGTTTCATAACTCTGCAGGAGACCTGACAAGTATTACAGCCTGTAACTGTAGTCGGCTATGGACTGTGCCAATTCCGCTAGAAACCCGCTAGATTTTTCAACATTTAATTTAATAAAAAATAAAATATGCAATCCTGCATATTTGTTTCTCGAGTTGGAACGAAGCTTAATAGGGCACAGAATTGGGAATGGTTGCAATAGCACCACTTAGTTAAACGAGGGTATGATTTATTAAGTATAAGATAATCTAGTGTTTAACTGCTTACCGCTTACTGTCAAGCCATACTCTCTTAATCAACGCAATATAAATACGGTACTACGATCAGCAGACGTTAGGATTCTTCTTCTTTTCCTACGGCTTTTCCCACAACTGTGGGTTCGCGGGTGCACTGCGTCACACATATATATGTATGTATGTATGTATGTATGCATGTATGTATGTATGTATGTATGTATGTGGATTTGGCCCTGTTTTACGACCGGATGCCATTCCTGACGCCAACCCTGTATGGCGGGATGTCGTTAGGATTCTATTACACCATAAATTTTCCGCGGAATTTTAAGACCCCAACATCAGTTGATTCATCAATGATGATACTGTAAAGGCTGTCACATATATTTTTTCATCTCATTTATGAAATGAGGGCCAAGTCTGTTTTAATTATTGCAATATACTTCGTTCCATGCATCTGCTGGCAACAACAGAGTCTGTAAACATCGTCTTGCAAACTTCGGCAAAGTGATTAGTGGTATTAACTACAGTGTCCCAGAATAAATACAGTAACATGGGGCTACTTGGGACACTTTAGATTTAAACACTTGCCATTTTCATATAAATGTTATTTGCGATAAAGTAACTGTTCGAAAACTTGGGTTTAGAGTTATACTTCCTAAACTGAGATAGTGTCATGTCTACAGTTATATAGAAATGGAATAATTTGAATTTAATGGGTGTCCCAAGTTACACCCTAAGTTCTTGGGACACTGATTTAAAACACCTGTTGTTCTCAAGTTAGCCTATTGTGGCATAACTAGGGATATTGCAACTGTATAATTAGATCATACAAGTGAAAAATTAATAACATCATTTATTTATCATCATCATCATCTGTTTACCCTCCAGGGTCGGCTTTTCCCTCGGACACACAGCGAGGGATCCCACCTCTACCGCCGCAAGGGCAGTGTCCTGGAGCTTCAGACTCTTGGTCGGGGATACAACTGGGGAGAATGACCAGTACCTCACCCAGGCGGCCTCACCTGTTACGCTGAACAGGGGCCTTGTGGAGGGATGGGAAGATTGGAAGGGATAGACAAGGAAGAGGGAAGGAAGCGGCCGTGGCCTTATGTTAGGTACCATCCCGGCATTCGCCTGGAGGAGAAGTGGGAAACCACGGAAAACCACTTCCAGGATGGCTGAGGTGGGAATCGAACCCACCTCTACTCAGTTGACCTCCCGAGGCTGAGTGGACCCCGTTCCAGCCCTCATACCACTTTTCAAATTTCGTGGCAGAGCCGGGAATCGAACCCGGGCCTCCGGGGGTGGCAGCTAATCACGCTAACCACGACACCACAGAGGCGGACATCATTTATTTATAATGATGTATTTTACCATAATTGAACATATTTTATACTAGACACAGACCCTACCATAGACTTAGTTTTTAATTTCAAAGGGGAATGAAAATTTGCCCCTCCTCACATTAACTCTCTGCACAATAGTTAAAATTAATTTCACACCAGTCGAGCCTCCGTGGCTCAGACGGCAGCGCGTCGGCCTCTCACCGCTGGATACCGTGGTTCAAATCCCGGTCACTCCATGTGAGATTTGTGCTGGACAAAGCGGAGGCGGGACAGGTTTTTCTCCGGGTACTCCGGTTTTCCCTGTCATCTTTCATTCCAGCAACACTCTCCATTCTTATTTCATAGCATCTATCAGTCATTAATAAATCACTTTGGGAGTGGCAACCCCATCGTACTAATAGCTTATATCGGCTTCATTCATTCCATCCCTGACCCGGTCAATGACTGGAAAACAGATTGTAGGTTTTTTTTTCCACTTTCACATCAATGTCCATAACATCATATACAATTGGAAAAATATACACATTACCAAAAGATTTGGAAATTTCTTTTCGAAACTCCACTGTTACTTTATCGTTATCAACATATAATTGTGTGATCTGTCCGTAATAGTGTTTCACCACTTCTTTTTTTAGTGTTCTCGTTAAAAATCAAGTTCACAACACAAATTCACCAACAGAAAGCTTAGTTTTGTTCACTCCAAAGTTGTCTGGTACCAGTACGGATGTTTCCTCATTATAGTCAGTTGGGTCAAGATCAGAGGCTGAGTTGTAGACAGAGATCTCCTAAAATTTCCTTTTAGGCCTTTTTTATTACAGCACTGGTCTTCTGGTATTTCTGGAGCATTAGAGCTCACTGAAAGAGATTCTACTAGTATTCCTCTTCCTGGTGGAACATTTAATCTTTTCTTTTTCAAGTTCTTCAGGGGCTCAGTTTCTCTTTTCCTTGATTCTTCCAAATATGTTTCAAATGTAAGGACCCATTCGTTGCTAAAATTATCAGCAGATGTAGATGGTACTTGATTAACAGATTGTGTCCTTTTGTGGGGAAGACTTTTCAGCACTTGATCTCTGTCAACAGGGACAATTCCTGATGCCTTAAATCCACTCTGGATGTCTTTGGACATTGCGTCAGTTCCCCATTTCCTCTATTGTTTGCTTCAGGAGACGTGTAATTTGCCTTTGGGAACAATTCCTCGGTTGATTTTCCATTGTGTTGGCACTTGACGCCATGCTGACACTTACACAATGTGAAATTTAAATAATGGGAAGCTTAGATAATGCGCAGTTCAGATAGTATGCTACCGGGCGAGTTGGCCATGTGGTCAGAGGCACGCGACTGTGAGCTTGCATCCGGGAGATAGTGGGTTCGAATCCCACTGTCGGCAGCCCTGAAGATGTTTTTCCGTGGTTTCTCATTTTCACACCAGGCAAATGCTGGGGCTGCACCACGGCCGCTTCCTTCCAACTTTTAGGCCTTTCCTATCCCATAGTCGTCACAAGACCTATCTGTGTCGGTGCGACGTAAAGCAACTAGCAAATAAAAAAAATTACTTCCACATTGTCGGGAAATTTCATTCTCTACTAAAGTATAGTTGGCAATATGATCTTGTCACTGTTACAGGTTGAACAGTATGACGATATGCATGAAGGCGCGAAAACTTATTGAGTCTTAATAGATTCTTGTGTAGAGACAAAGTTATTTCATACAGATATTTTTAGATAAATATGTAAAAACAAAATATGAAAAAGTGTGTTGCGAACTTACCTTCAAACCGCAGAAGATTTGAATTTTCTCACAGTAACAGCCACTTATCGTACACACATCCGTGTGGTGTACTTACAAGAAGTAAAACTAGAACAGTGTTGCCAATAAGGTTGATGATGATGCTCGTTGTTTAAAGGGGCCTAACATCGAGGTCATCGGCCCTGCCAATAAGGAGAACTAAAACATGAGACGCTATAATGTCCCAAGTAGCCCCATGTTGCGGTACACTTGATATTTAAACATACGCCCAGAGTAAGAACAATGAGTCATTAAGGCAGAGGTAATAAAATCGTTTAAACATTAAAAAACCCACACAGAATGCATGCACAACACAAAGTCACTAAAATACTAAATACTTTTAAAAAATGATATATGGTGTTGCAGTAGAATGACGCAGTCCCACATAGACACCAGTGATGAACTGAATACAATACACTCACAAAGGAAAACAGATCTCGTCCAATAAAAAAAAAAAAAAACGATACCGGTATTTCCCAATTCCACGAAGGTGATTTACAAGCTCGACCCGACGGAACTGAGAGACAGTTTTAGTGGTACTCCCACCGGGGACTAAGTACAGTCTAATTTTCCCCATTTATTTGATTCATTAATATTTATCCATAAATGTGTGGCATTACGTTTACATTTTAAAAAGCCACTAGAAAATTCCCTGACATCAAAATTCCGTTAGCCGTTAAATGCCGCTAGAAGGATTTAGAATCCACCAGATTTAGCGGAAAATCCGCTGAGTTGGCGAAACTGCAGCAGTGTCACCAACAGCACAAATATTTCTAACCAAAAGTTCTGTTGACAATAATTTAAAATAGCTGTTCTGAATACCAACATGTTCATTTCTTTTTAGGCTACTGAACAAACGAAATACTCAAAGCCCAAAGTCATGCCCAGTAGTTTTTAAAGGGGGTGGAGAGGAGCGTGTAGGATTTTTTTTTTTTTTGGGCTTCCAATAGCAAAAGCTAAAGACGTGTGGAGCGGGGCAACAGAATACACCCACGGTATCCTTTCTGCCTGTCGTAAGAGGCGAATGAAAGGGGGACTTGCGACTCTCAATTTGGGTCGGCAACCACGGTTCCCCTAGCTGAGATTGGCATTGCCTCCACTTGTATCAGTCCCCTCACATTTATCCTTTTCTATCTGACCACTCTTGGTCAACTCTTGTTCTCTTCCGATCCAGATGGTATTAGGTTTGTAAGGCCTAGGGAGTATTTCATTTTTACGCCTTCGTGACCCCTCCTTCTTTTTTGGCGATGCCTTCATTCTTCGGAGATCCGGCATCTTTCAGATTCCCCCTGACAAGTGTTAACTGAGGTTGGTTGCCTATTAATAATAATAATAATAATAATAATAATAATAATAATAATAATAATAATAATAATACACTGACTGACAGAGCAAATGCAACACCAAGAAGGAGTGGTTCGAAAGGGATGAAAGTTGGGGAAAAAACAGAGACGGCACGGATGAATAATTGATGTTTATTTCAAACCGATATGCAGGTTACACAATGCGCACGGCATCGACTCAGTAGGATGTAGGACCACCGCGAGCGGCGATGCACGCAGAAACACGTCGAGGTACAGAGTCAATAAGAGTGCGGATGGTGTCCTGAGGGATGGTTCTCCATTCTCTGTCAACCATTTGCCACAGTTGGTCGTCCGTACGAGGCTGGGGCAGAGTTTGCAAACGGCGTCCAATGAGATCCCACACGTGTTCGATTGGTGAGAGATCCGGAGAGTACGCTGGCCACGGAAGCATCTGTACACCTCGTAGAGCCTGTTGGGAGATGCGAGCAGTGTGTGGGCGGGCATTATCCTGCTGAAACAGAGCATTGGGCAGCCCCTGAAGGTACGGGAGTGCCACCGGCCGCAGCACATGCTGCACGTAGCAGTGGGCATTTAACGTGCCTTGAATACGCACTAGAGGTGACGTGGAATCATACGCAATAGCGCCCCAAACCATGATGCCGCGTTGTCTAGCGGTAGGGCGCTCCACAGTTACTGCCGGATTTGACCTTTCTCCACGCCGACGCCACACTCGTCTGCGGTGACTATCACTGACAGAACAGAAGCGTGACTCATCGGAGAACACGACGTTCCGCCATTCCCTCATCCAAGTCGCTCTAGCCCGGCACCATGCCAGGCGTGCACGTCTATGCTGTGGAGTCAATGGTAGTCTTCTGAGCGGACGCCGGGAGTGCAGGCCTCCTTCAACCAATCGACAGGAAATTGTTCTGGTCGATATTGGAACAGCCAGGGTGTCTTGCACATGCTGAAGAATGGCGGTTGACGTGGCGTGCGGGGCTGCCACCGCTTGGCGGCGGATGCGCCGATCCTCGCGTGCTGACGTCACTCGGGCTGCGCCTGGACCCCTCGCACCCTCGCACGTGCCACATGTCCCTGCGCCAACCATCTTCGCCACAGGCGCTGCACCGTGGACACATCCCTATGGGTATCGGCTGCGATTTGACGAAGCGACCAACCTGCCCTTCTCAGCCCGATCACCATACCCCTCGTAAAGTCGTCTGTCTGCTGGAAATGCCTCCGTTGACGGCGGCCTGGCATTCTTAGCTATACACGTGTCCTGTGGCACACGACAACACGTTCTACAATGACTGTCGGCTGAGAAATCACGGTACGAAGTGGGCCATTCGCCAACGCCGTGTCCCATTTATCGTTCGCTACGTGCGCAGCACAGCGGCGCATTTCACATCATGAGCATACCTCAGTGACGTCAGTCTACCCTGCAATTGGCATAAAGTTCTGACCACTCCTTCTTGGTGTTGCATTTGCTCTGTCAGTCAGTGTAATAATAATAATGGCGTATATTCCAGGTCTTTTGAGATGACGCCCTTTAGGCGATCTGTGTGCCTGTGAGGATGAAACAAGCACCCAGTCCCCGAACCAGATTAATTAATCAATGGAGGTTAACATCCCTAACCCGACCGGGGATCAACCCGGGATTCCTTGGATCAAAGGCCAGCATGCTAACCATTTAGCCATGTTGCCTGACAAAACTCGTACAGAATCCTCGTCCCGAGATGGCGCAATTCCTTTCTGATCCCCCCGCCCCAATGGAGGTGAACTGCATGTGTCATTTTAATTTCATACCAGCTCTCCTGCCATTCCAAATTCTTTGGCAGTACCGGGAATCGAACCGGGCGTCCGATGACGGCAATTAATAGCGCTAATAGTTACGCTACGAAGGCAAACGTTGCACAGTTCAACTTCCTCTTGAAACAATAATCACCACCATCAGCAAATAAAAATACTATTTTTTAGTTATCATAATATAGCTTGAATCGAATAAAAATGTTTTTAGAACAGTAGGCCTACAAATTTACAACTCAACGGATTAAGTGGAAAGGTGAAGTTACAGTGGTCTTGTGGGCGGCGCACTCTATACCTCAGAAAACAGGATCTCTTAAAACACATGTCTTCGTTTTCTCCAACATACGCATAGAGATCTCCTCTACTCCACACAAATCCCATGGCCTTCAAAATTCTTCTTAAAGATGTTCCTGAAGCCTTGTTATTACTGAGCACAAATAGAAATGAAAATTCCAATTAGGCTTAAAGTTAGAAATTCGCAAGAACTACTCAAGGTTTACCAACAAAGTTAAACGCGTAGACAGATTAATACTCTTAGTACTATGCTGAATAGAAATGAAACCTGCCGTTTGCACAAATATACACACGAATATAACAGGCAAGATACTATCTAATATACGGTACCGTATCTACACTACAATTTTCAACTGAAATGTGGTTATTACAGATGGTGGATTACTATTATTTTCCCTACTCCGCCGGACGGTCATAAAAGTGTCCTTAAATGCTGAAAAATATGAGGTTGTTTAGAATAATTTCTCAAAAATATTTCTGTTAAAACTACGCCAGGGACTTGAATTGCAATTGTTGGGATACAGGAACTTGATTATTATTAGTTAACCGCTCATAAATAATGAAAGATCGAGAGTGTGAAATGTAAATTACAGGTACTTTAACTGCCTACTCAGAACTACAAATGATCGGAATACAAGAATCAGCTGATTTTTATTTATATTTCTTGATACACTAGACCCGTAGACCCATTTATTCACGATTGTAGCCAACAATGCCAATATTTGAATACGAAGAGCAACAATAATCAATAACAATACGACTGTTAACTATTTCGCCAGTGAAATACTGTATATTCTGTTGAAATCCTTTCTTTAAACCAAAATTTAGAACTGTATCGCGTTATTTAAAGTAGTTATTACCTTCGTGATAGGTGGAACAGTTTAACTGCACTAATATAATCGCTGCCGAAGTTACGACTCTTTAACCCGAGAGAGGTAACGCGAGGTTAACGTGACTTTTCTTAACGCCAGTAGTAACGTGGGGTGTCCCCGGACCCCCATCAGTTTCTTGTCTTTTGTGCTACTGGAATGAAAGCAAAACCAAATTTTATTAAATAAATAAACCGTACGGAAGGTTTTAACAATAATGAAACTGCGATATTGTGTAAAGTACTTCATAGTCACGTCAAAAAAAAAAAAAAAAAAAAAAAAACAGATACAAAAACAATACCTAACAACACGTTTGGCATCATTGGAGTTTTTATTACAATTCTGTTTCGTTGTAAGATTCATCCAGATTCACTTGTTATGTGTTCTTCAGCATCAATGGAAGGTTCGCAAACATTTTTCATGTGGTTCGTGCACATATATCGTAATCACTTTCAACAGAATGGCCTAGTCTTCAGTAAATTAAAAGTTCCACAAACGGTGACGTGGGGGTCCACGGGCACCCCAGTCAAATTAACTGGCTGTTTTCTTTCTCCAACGCAAAGAACACTGGAGATGCATGTAGGAACTTGTGTGAATGAAGGTAAACCAAGAATTAGCAGTATAGCCAACCAAACACGGACGCAGTAGTTCCAGATTTCACCGTGGGGGTCTGGCAGCAACCCGCGTTACCTCTCCCGGGTTAATATCCCGTCTTTGGAAGTATTTTATCAACAAACCTACTGATATTTTAATAATAATATTAACAAGAAATATTTCTTCTTTCACGCAGTTCTAAATTACAGGTTATAATCTAGCGAACGCCTACGGAACTACTCAGTGTGAAAATTGTAAATAAATACCGCTAATCGCAGATTACTACAAACAAACAAACACTAAACACCAATATTTGTGGAACTAAATGTATCACACACACACACACACACACACACACACACACACACACACACACACACATTGCTAAATTTCTACAACTGATAACTACTTTATCACTGAAATAATACAGAGCTCTTGGAACAGCCAACCACTCGCTAGCGCATCCAACATTTGGAGCAATTACTCAAACATGCCACAATTCTACTTACCTGTTATTAGCCAAACATATTTACAGTCCCACAGAAAAATAGAATATGCTTTAAATATACAGTATTGCAGTGGCAATAAGTAATTCTGTACATTGCCAACGTGCCAGATTAACAGTACCTGTAAGACGTCGTATTGGCAAGTAGGGTCCCTAAACTGTACGGTTAGCGACACTGAATCGAACCCAACAGTTAGAAATCTATATATATAATAAGAGTTTGTCTGTACATTGCTCCGAATTTTAAAAGGATGGTATTTCTGTATCGGTTGTGTTCAAAGTAGCAAGGAAATGCACTTTGTAATTTTCCGTAATTTCTGTCTGTCTGTCTGTATGTATGCACACGCATCACGAAAAAACGGCTGAAGAGAATTTAATGAAAATCGGTATGTAGTGTCCGGGAATAAGTCGCTACAATCTAAGCCATAAATAATCTTATTCACGCTGAGAGAAATTATAGTTTAGGGGAAGGCCTAAAATTAACTCTAAAATATTTGTTATTAGTGGTACTATCTTAATGCAAATCGCTATGCAAAGTCGAAAAATAAGTCGCTACAATCTAGGCCATAAATAATCTTTTCCATGCTGAAAAAAATGGTAGTTTAGGGGAAGGCCTAAACTTAAATTCTCAAATTTTTATGTTATTAGTGGTCCTATCTTAGTGAAAATAGGTATACAGAGTCGGGAAATAAGTTGCTACAATCTAGGACACAAATAATTTTATTTGCGCTGAGTGGAATGGTAGTTTAGGGGAAGGCCTAAAATTTAATTCTCAAATATTTGTGTTATTAGTGGTCCTATCGACAAATACTACATTACTAAAGACATACAGTATTAAATTTCCGATCATTTATATCTTATACATTTTTACCGTACCGATTATGATAACAGAGATATTCATGAATTTGGATTTTTTTTCTAAGTCCATATCAGCGCCAAGTCACGAGAAAATGGGTAAACAGAACTTAATGAAAATCGTTATGTAAAGTCGGGGAATAAGGAATTACAGTCTACACTATAAATAATTTTGTAAGACGCACTAATATCACAGAGGCGAAAGAGAACTAAATGTGAAGGTCTACAATACAGAAAGCTCATAACATTCAACAACAATAACATTACATTGACCGTTGTTTGTTGTGATGTGCTTTGTGTCTTCTGTTGCCGGTCATGTTCGATAGACGGGATTACTGCTGTATACCGAGTATTTTTTAAAAATTGCTTTACGTCGCACCGACACAGATAGGTATTATTGCGACGATGGGATGGCAAAGGGCTAGGAGTGGAAAGGAAGCGGCCCTGGCGTTAATTACGGTACAGCCCCAGCATTTGCCTGGTGTGAAAATGGGAGACCTCGGAAAGCCATCTTCATGGCTGTCCCGGATACAAACTCACAGCTGCGCGCCCCTAACCGCACGGCCAACTCGCCCGGTCGTACCGAGTATAACAGCCTGCCTGAATATTGGCGGGAAGTAGCTGGGGAGTTAGAAAACTTTCTTAAGCATGCCATGCCTCTGGTTCATAAATTTTCTGATACTAATGGTACGTAACAAACTGGTTCATCATAGCATTCGAGCTATTCAATCCCTACCCTGAGGCACTGACTGGAATGCGCAGTGTGTATATTTAACGGAACAATGGCAGAAGAGTGTTCACGGTTGTGTGCGGCCTGCTCATACCAGCACTGGAACTTTGGACTGTTAGCTCGGCATCGTAGTACTGTTCGTTAAAAGCGTGCTGGCCTTTGGTCACAGGGGTGCCGGGTACGATTCCCGGCAGGGTCGGGAATTTTAACCATCACTGGTTAATTTTGCAGGCACGAGGGCTGGGTGTATGTGTTGTCTTCATCATCGTTTCATCTTCATCACGATGCGCAGGTCGCCCATAGACGTCAAATCGAAAGACCTGCACCTGACGAGCCGAACATGCCCTCAGACACTCCCGGCACTAAAAGCCATACGTCATTTCAATCGATTAAAAATGATTTTAGAACATTTCTCCATTTATTAACTCCAAAGGCAACCCTTTAAAAAGGGGCCCATTCACAGTCGAGCCGGTTGGCGAGCCCGTCCATGTATAAAATCCACACCCCGAACCCGACTGGCTCGACGGTGACCATACACTGGCGAACCCGTTGGCGGACCAGTCCGCCAGTCTGTATTGCAAATAGTACGTGCATAGCCTAGTATTTGTTATAGAGAAAGTGGGTTCGAATCCCACTGTCGGCAGCCCTGAAGATGGTTTTCCCTTGGTTTTCCATTTTCACACGAGGCAAATGCTGGAACTGTACCTTAATTAAGGCCACGGTCGCTTCCTTCCAACTCCTAGGCCTTTCCTATCCCATCGTCGCCATAAGACCTATCTGTGTCGGTGCGACGTAAAACCACTAGCAAAAAAAAGTTTTTGTTATGGCCCAACGAAAACATTCCAAAGTGGCTGTAGCTCTTGCAGAATTTGTGCAATGATGAAGTAAAGAAGAAGAAACTTGTGTGAATGAAGGAATGGTTGAGAGATAAACTAGGATTTTCACACGTTAGCCTATTAAGAACTCTGTGCGTACAAGAACCTGCAGATTATAAGAACTTTCTGCGTATGGATAGCGACAGTTTTTGCGAAAAATTGTTGGAGTTGATTCGGCCAAACGTAGAGAAACAGGAGACACACATGAGAGATACCATCTGTGCTGAAGAGAGGTTAATTGTAACATTGCGATTTTTTTTTTGCTAGTTGCTTTACGTCGCACCGACACAGATAGGTCTTATGGCGACGGTGGGACAGGGAAGGGCTGGGAGTGGGAAGGAAGCGGCCGTGGCTTTAATTAAGGTACAGCCCCAGCATTTGCCTGGTGTGAAAATGGGAAACCACGGAAAACCATCTTCAGGGCTGCCGACAGTGGGGTTCGAACCTACGATCTCCCGAATACTGGATACTGGCCGCACTTAAGCGACTGCAGCTATCGAGCTCGGTCATTGCGATTTTCTAGCGACAGGGAAAAGTTATGAAGACCTGAAATTTAGCAGTGTAATATCTCCTCAGCTACTTGGAAAAATCATTCCTGAGACGTGTTGGGCAATCTTCGATACGTTGCAGTCGGCATATTTGCACGTAAGTGGGCCTACATAATTTTGATTGTGATGTATTATAAGATAGTTTTTATAAAACAAACGTAATATTCTTTTGAAAGTGATTAGTTTGGGAAATGTTATTTCACTACTACTTATGACATACAGAAAATTCCACTACTGTAGTAATGTATGATACATAGCCTACTTACAGTATTAACAAGTTAAGTGCAGAGGCGCGAGAGTCATATATGTCATAGCACAATGGTCTATAGGCTAATAATATTTGTACGAGAGTATCGGGAGACCATGGATTCTTCTTCTTCAAATTACTATTATTATTGTTGTTGTTATTATTATTAGCGTTCGAATGTCGCATTAACACATGGAAGGCATTGCGTGACGCAAGGATGGGAAAGCTCCAGGACTCGCCCCGTACATTTCAATAAATTCTTCTCGGAACTGCTTATTCTTCTCAAAAGTCATTGTTATTCGAGGTAGGCCTAATTAACTCACACAGAAACCAAATTAAGCTACAGACGAAACCACAGTGAGCCGGTCAGGTAGTGGCCATACACACTCTGACGGGTTGGCGAACCGGTCGGGTTCGCTGGTTTAGCAGTCGAACCGCCAACACGGACCCAACCTCGAGCCCAACCCTCAACAACCCCCCATACACCTTCGAGCCGGCCAGTGCGACCAAGGTCACGAACGGGCTCGCCAACCCGCTCGACTGTGAATGGGCCCCTTATTAGGTGGGGAAAATAAAAACAACTAACATGGGTACGCTGGGAAAAAGGCGCGCTACATCTGTTGGGATTTCCCTAGCTAGTGGTTCCCTTTGCCAATATTTATTTTCGTGCTTCTGAGTTAGGGATTGGCCTTTTGATAATCGGCTGACTCAAATAAATGATGCAGTTATTCTAAGGAAACTTCAAAATGATGATTTTTTAAAGTCATCACAACGAACTGTTTACAAATAATACATTTTTATTTATAAGCATGAACGGGCGATAATTATTCGGGACGAAGTCTAGTAGGACACTGAAAAATTTGAGACTAAAAAGTCAATATTTTGTTCACAAGAATGAATTGTTTTAATTCTTTGTTATTAAGTATGGAACACACTCTTAAGAAGTTTATTTCAGGCTCTTAAGTATATCTGAAAGTACCATTTCCCAGGATAATTGCGTAGTAGCGTAGGGGCCAGGATTCGATTCCCGGCTCCCGCTGTTATAAGGTATTGGAGTGGGGGTGTAGTCAGTCTCAGTAGATCGGCAGATCTCGGTCATTCTATAAGACGTCTTTTCTGTACTTGAGCTGCTGCTTCTCCCCATAATGGCATATTATCAACAAAAACCAGAGCATTTATTTGATATAATTTATGATCTTGTCCATTACTGTTGTGAACAAGAGTGGTAATAAGGCTCTTCCTAGTTGGACGCCTCTCTTTGTCCCGAACGATTTTGAATGTCCACTGCCTATCTGAACACATTTCAAGAACGGACCGGGAGTATTGACCACATTTGGTTAATATTTTTCCAGCTCTGAAATTGGGTGTTTGAGATCTTCCTGATCACGTCTTCACCTACGTACAGCATATCACAATACTAACTATCACATAAACGTGCAATATGAATACATCCCCCCTCCACCACATAGGGTTGGCATCAGGAAGGACATCCGTAATACAGGACTTAATCCACATTAGTGCCGATCCCAGATAACTGGGAAAATGGCCAGGAAAGTAGAAGAATCTCTCAAGTATATCTGAAACAGGATCCACATGAACTGATAACAATTGTGTCAAAACCTGAAGACAAAGAGTATCATCAGTTTCTTGGTTTATAACCATTCAAATATTACAATATTATAAGACAATATACTTTTTTCCGTTTTCTGTATTTATACCACGTTAATAAAAGGCCCAAGCAAAACATTTTATACAAGACTAAGTCGGGATTGTAAATAATTGAATGATGATGCGAAATTTATTAAAAACAAACAAATATCAAAATACAATTTTCATTCATTTTCAATATTTTTTCCAATTTGCTTTACGCCGCAACCGACAGAGATAGGTCTTATGGTGAAGGGCTAGGAGTGTGAAGGAAGGGGTCTTAATTAAGGCACAGCCTCAACAGTTGCCTGAAGTGAAAATGAGAAACCACGGAAAGCCATCTTCAGGGCTGCCGAGAGTGGGGTTCGAAACCAATATCTCTCGAATGCAAGCTCACAGCTGCGGGCCTCTAACCGCACGGTCAATTACTTCGGTCATTCATTTTTCAGTAAATCTGTCTCTCGTTCGTGGGTAGCACGACTGTCCTCGTCCAACGACCTTCTATCCTGAGCCAGCTGCTTGATTAGTTGATATGGACGTCACCCTTTAATGCCATCGAGGAACCCTGCTCTTGGTCGTCCTCTTCTAGTCTTTCCTTCCTGTTTCTCTTCAAGCAGTGTGGTGCACCATGATGAATGCCGGAGTAACTGACCTATCCAACGACATCTTTTCGTAATCATTTTCTCTAGGCTGATGGTTTCTTCAGCTCTCTTGAGAACTTCATTTGTTAGCCTGTGAGTCCAGGGTATTCGTAACATTCGACACCAGCACCACATTTCGAATGTATATTATTTTCTTATCAGCCTTTAATAGAGTCCAGGTTTCAGAGCCATAGGTCGCAATGCTCCAAATGAAGCTCTTAATGAAATGATTTCTTACTGGTAGGAATATTGCCTTGGTAGTCAAGAGGCTTCTTCTTTTTTATTGAAAGCTTCTTTAGCCTGCGCTATTCGATAATGGACGTCCTTTACACACCTCCCATCAGATGCAATGATACTTCCCAAATAACTGAACTGATTTACGTGAGCCAATTTTTCTCCTTCCAACCAAACATTAATATCCTGTTTACCATCCGGAGTAGATTTCATTATCTTGGTTTTTGTTTTGTTAACATTCATATTACATTTTAGTATTAGTAGATGATTCAGTTTCTTTAGTGAGGTCTCTCTCTCTTTCTCAGTTTCCGCTATGAGGGCAATATCATCCGCGAAACGTATTGTTTGGTATAGTTGGCAATTTATTTCATATTCCATGGATGGAGGTGGAGGTGGCTGAAAACTCTTTCATTGCTTCTTCTAAATACACATTGAATAATAGAGGTGACAAACCACATCTTTGCCTTACTCCTTTTCTTATTTTCGCGTTGATTTTCTCCTATCCTATAAGCGCTGTCTGGTTCTTGTACAGCTGATAGATGATTTTCCGATCTCTGTAGTCCACTTTCAGACTTCTAAGGGCTTTAAACATAATATTCCAGTTAACTTTATCAAATGCTTTCTCTATATCAATGAAAGGAATTAGGATGTTCTTATTGATTCTTTTTTTTTTTTTGCTAGGGGCTTTACGTCGCACCGACACAGATATGTCTTATGGCGACGATGGGATAGGAAAGGCCTAGGAGTTGGAAGGAAGCGGCCGTGGCCTTAATTAAGGTACAGCCCCAGCATTTGCCTGGTGTGAAAATGGGAAACCACGGAAAACCATCTTCAGGGCTGCCGATAGTGGGATTCGAACCTACTATCTCCCGGATGCAAGCTCACAGCCGCACGCCTCTACGCGCACGGCCAACTCGCCCGGTTATTGATTCTTAGGGCTTGTTCAATAATTGTGTAATAATTCAGTAAATGTGTTAATTAAATTCATAGAGAAACATTTAAATGTAGCGCTGTTTCACAGGTTACATTCAAACGATTTACAACTCTCTTTCAAATCCGAGTTTTTTCTTGAGTCGATGGAGCCATCCAGACTCATTTTGATTTTGGCCGGGGATTTAAGGCTGGGTGCCCTTCCCGACGCCACGTGATTTTCGAGATGAAAATCTCAACCCAGGAATGACCGGGATTCGAACCGCAGCCTTCTGGTAAGAAGGCAGCAGTTAAACCACTGAGCTAATCAAGCTCTCCGTTACATGATATTATCTTCCAAATTCTTGATTTCATAAATAGTTTTGGCTGAATGAGTTGAGTTTGCGAAATTACGTAGGTACTGTTTTTGTCAAGTGATTTTTTTTTAATCTCAGGGGGTAACTGAATAGTTATTTCTGCATACAGGCCCCATTCTTTCTGTCTTTCTATCTTAATCCGTTTACCTCCAGGGTTGGTTTCTCCCTCGGACTCAGCGAGGGATCCCACCTCTACCATCTCAAGAGCAGTGTGCTGGAGCGTGATGTTTATAGGTCGCGGGGATACAACTGGAGAGGAGGACCAGTACCTCACCCAGGCGGCCTCACCTGCTATACTGAACAGGGACCTTGTGATTGGGGAGGGGGGGGGGTGTTGTAGGAAGATTGGAAGGTATAGACAAGGAAGAAGCAAGGAAGCGGCCGTGGCCTTAAGTTAGGTACCATCCCGGCATTTACCTGGAGAAGTGGGAAACCATGAAAACTACTTCGAGGACGGCTGTGGTAGGAATCGAACCCCCCTCTACTCAGTTGACCTCCCGAGGCTGAGTGGACCCCGTTCCAGTCCTCGTACCACTTTTCAAATTTCGTGGCATAGCCTGGAATCGAACCCGGGCCTCCGGGGGTGACAGTTTATCACACTAACCACTACACCACAGAGGCGGACTTCCGCATTATGGCGAAGATCTTTTCCCTCGGTACCCTATCATACGCTTTCTCTAGATCTACGAAACATAAACACAGCTGTCTATTCCTCTCGTAGCATTTTTTAAGCATACTGAATATTTGATCCTGACAGCCCCTCTGTGGTCTGAAACCACACTGGTTTTCATCCAACTTCCTCTCAACCACTGATCGCACCCTCCCTTCCAAGATGCCAGTGAATACTTTGCCTGGTATACTAATCAATGAGATAACTGTATAGTTGTTGCAATCTTTCCTGTTCCCTTGCTTATAGATAGGTGCAATTACTGCTTTTGTCCAATCTGAAGGTACCTCACCAACACTCCATGCTAATTTTACTACTCTGTGAAGCCATTTCATCTCTGCCTTCCCACGATACTTCACCATTTCAGATCTAATTTCATCTATTCCTTCTGCTTTATGACAATGGAGTTTATTTGCCACTCTTTCCACTTCCTCAATCGTAATTTCACCAACATAATTTTCCTTCTCCCAATGAGCTTGGCTGTTCGCAACACCACCAGGAAGATTTCCTTTTACGTTGAGAAGATGTTCAAAATATTCCCTCCACCTCTCCCAGTGATTCCCCAGGATCTCTTAAAAATTAATTTCTTTCAATAGGCCTACTGTTTTGAAAATGTTACAAAAATATCAGAAACCATCTGGAAAAAGGTCTGACTTTCACCAGTGGCGCACCCA